>NC_134544.1:75679113-75987900 GCF_050624435.1 Tenrec ecaudatus
GGCAGGGACAGTGAGGGAATTGGGGGAGCATACAATAAGTGCAGGAGGGGGGGAAGAAGCACTTGAAATGATTGTGATGATGTCTATGAAACTCATTTTAAAAGCAATTTAACTCGACATAGAAGCGTGTGATATTTGAATACTGTATGAAGAATATTGCAACTAAAACAAAAAAGCAGAAAGAAACCAAACTTGACCAATGATTATCATGGTTGAAGGAGAAAGCACTGTTGTTTAGGGATCATTGAGTTTATGTTAATGGTGTGGATTAATTTGGAAAAGGATATCAGTAATCTTTGTACAACATGAAATGTTTTAATTAATGGCACTGAATTTTACATGTAGAAATTGTGTAATTGGAGAGTGTTTTCTTGTGTATATTTTTGCTAGACTTACAAAAATTAATTTCATGAATAATAATGAGTACAAGGAAGAAGAAAATGTTCTAAAATTGAAAGTGGTGATAAGTTCACAACTCTTCTTGACATGATTGAATTATTGAATTGTATGACATGTGGATGAAGTACTAATAAAACTGTTAAAATACTTATCCCTATAAATATATGTCATATCTATCTCTATCATCATCTATCATCTAATCGATATCTGTCATCTATGTCTATCTATCATCACCATCTATCATCTCTCTATCACTATCAGTATGGTAGTTACATAATTTCATGTCAGATTGAAAATATATAATGTGGTGAAATCTAGCCTGTCACTGAGGTCACAGACTGATGGTACCTCCTTGTGGGCATGGTTTTCTCATAAGGAGGAACATTGGAACCCCACGCCACCCCCAACTCTGTGTCTTCATCATTATGCTGTAGAGACATTGGATCCTCAAGAGTTTGCACCTACCATCATGTGATATTCCTGCATTTGGCATCATTGCATGTGGCTGCATGAGTCTAAATAGGAACTATGGAATAGTATCGGGCTCATGGACTTGAGTTGGACTGGGCGGGATGTTTTTGTCAATATGTAATTACTTCTTCATATGAAGCTATTTCTTACACATATTTGAGTGACTGGTTTGAATTCTCTAGACAACCAGGCCTAACACAAGCAATCTCTCTGTCAATCTGTCAATCTATCATCTATACCTATCCCTTATGCCTTAACAGAGAAAAACAAGTGTGCACCAAAATGTTAGAGATTAGGGGAATCAAGGACATTACAAAGATTATAAATGATAGGTAATTATCACAGCAACCAAATAGCTTCAACATTAAAAATAGTACCTAAAAACAATTAGTTTCCTGTCACTTTTATTTATTGAGTTTTAAGAACTTAGTTCATATTTTGTATATAAGGTCATTATCTCAGTTGTTTTCTACAAATATACCCTTTTCATGATTTTGCTTTATATTTCTTAGAAGTGTCTTTCATAGTGCCCCTAACTCAATGTCATTAAGTCTATTCTGACCCACAGCCATGCTGCATAAGGTTTTGTGAGTATAAATCTTCATGGGAAGAGAGCAGAAATACTTGGTTAATTAAAACAGACAGTTTTTCCATTAGAAGTCAAATGACTATGACACACAGATGACACCAATATGCTGACTGAAAGTGAAGAGATATTTAGCACTCACTGATAGATGCCAAGGATTACAGCCTTCAGGGTGGTTTATATTTCATCATAAAGAAACCTTTAGTCCTCTGAAGTGAGTCAATAAAAATATTATGAAAAACCAAGAAACTACTTCAGTCAAGGAATTCATTTCACCTAAATCTACAATCAGTATCAATACAAGAAGCAATCAGTAATTACAACAAGGTAAAATAAATTTCTGAAAAAAAACTCTTTGAATATTTTAATGTCATGGTTGGGACTACGTTATGGCTTTCCCTAGTCATGTCATTCTCTATCACCTAACAGGGATAAGAAATCTTGACAATGACTTTTAAGAGACCAATGAAACCTTAATGTATATTTGAATTATGGTATAGGCAAAGATTATTGAATACACCATAGCTTTCAAGAACTAACAAATCTGTTTTGTACTCCTTAGAATTTCCATAGAAGTAAAGATGAAGATCATTTGTTTGGTTTACTTTTGTTTTCGAGGAATAGGGTCCCGAATTTTTTATAGAATTTATACACCTGCGGAGATAAAACTCTCTGCTTATGACTCCCATACTCACAGCCCAAGATGGTGAATTTAGGTCACATAGTTCAACAACTAATCTCTTCCCTTATGTCAATAGTTCTATCATTTTAAGTAGATTATAAATCTATAGAGAGCTTATATACACAGGCACACACACTTAGTCTAATTCGTTGGAAATCTTCTGGTATGTGGCATTTCTCAATAGTTCATCAGCTTCTATTGCAGGTTGGCACTTCAGAGAACAGGGAGGTCAAATTGAGAAATTATTTAAACACTGAAATTCGTGCGTGTAGTATGGTTTAAATGAAATATATCATTTAAACTATGTATATATTTTAAACTAACTTTCATTTTGTTCCTTGGCTTTCTCGAGGTGCACAGCAGCTACATTGGGAGAACACTCAGGAGAAAAAGTGGTGGTCCAGGTGTGCTGGAACAAGATTTTGGCTTTAGCTATTGCTTAGCTCTCATCCTACAGCCTCAAATAGCAAGAGAGGTGAATGTATGAGAGTACCATCTTCACTCACCCATTAGATTCTCAAGGAGAAACTGCATGTGGACAGAGATAAGACAGACCTTCTTCTTCACGTGTTGTCTTAATCACAGTCATGAAATAACCAAGTAGTTGTAATTTTAAGCTGTAAAGAATTGTGCATGATTTCTCTACAGTAGTAGAAAGGTGGAATAAATATGATTGCCCTTTCATTGGGCCCATATTACTCTACAAATTCCAAATTGGAAAGTAATAAGGGCAACTGGATTAAATGACTGACCTAATATCACCCTGTGGCTTGGGGCAGTGGAAATGAAACCCATGCATTGAGTGTAAAGCTCAAGGTGTTGATTTCCATAGTCCAGGACGAACTTTACAGCTTATTAAGAATATTTATGGCCCCCAGAGGAATTTATTTCAGTGGACAGTACTGAAGCTGCTCCTGAGGGAGAAGGATATGTCTGAGCAGAGAACACAGGAGCAAATGAAGGTTGAGGAAGATAGTGGAGCACATCCTGGCCCACCAGGACTGGAGGACAATATTCCCGCTCAGAGCAATCAATCCATAGAGAAGACCATATGTCTGGCCCCACTATGAGACACAACATCCCGCACTGACTCATAGCCCTACAGGAGACAACACTGGAGACACAGAGTGGGAATTTCACCTGATCTGATCCCACCACATGGAGGTAAAACACTAAGGGCGTGCAACAGAACAGCAAGGGGACCGGAGCAACAAAGTGCCCAGGGAATACCAAAAACAGACTTTGGGGCCAGGACTTGGCACCCCATCAGAATCAACCAGAAAGCACTCCTAAAGGCCAACAAACAGTCCTTGAACTAACCACAGGCTTTCCTTGGTTGTTGTTTTGTCATTGGCTTTTTATTGTTGTTGTTTTGCTTTCTTTTGTTGCTTTGTTTGGCTCTGTCTTGTTTTTGTGCATGTTATTATCTCCACAGGTCTGTCTAAATAAGATAGGCTGGATGAAGAATCTGGAGGAGAAAACAATGGGACTGACAGTTCCAGGGGGACATGGAAGAGGAGGAGGTGGGGGTAAAAGTAGTGGTGTTAACAAATTCAGGGTCAAGGGAACAATAAAGTGATCCAAATTGGTGGTGAGGAGGGTGTTAGAGGCCTGTTAGGGCACGATTAAGGGTATGTGACTTAGAGGAACTACTGAAACCCAAATGAAGGGTGAGCATGATAGTGGGACAGGAGGAAAGTCAAAGAAAATAGAGGAAAGAGCTAGGAGGCAAAGGGCATTTGTAGAGGTCTAAATAAAGGCACATACGTATGTAAATATATTTATATATGAGGATGGGGAAATATATCTATGTGCATATATTTATAGGTTTAGTATTAAGGTAGCAGATAGACATCGGGCCTCCACACAAGTACTTTCGCAATGCACGAATACTATGTTCTGTTAAACTGACATTCTGTGATGCTCACCTTCTCGACCTGATGACTGAAGACTAAGCAGGTGAATAAGAAAATGTGGTGAAGAAAGCTGATGGAGCATGGCTATCAAAAGATATAGCATCCAGGGTCTTAAAGACATGAAGGTAAACAATGAGCCATCAGGTTCAGAAGCAACAAAGCCCACATGTAAGAAGCACCCCAGCTTGTGTGATCACAAAGTGCAGAAGGGATCAGATATCAGACATCAAAGAACAAATAATCATACCATTATGTGCTTACCTTCCCAGTATGATTGCTGAAGACAAATGGGTGCATAAGCAAAAGTGGTGAAGAAAGATGATGGTGTCCATCTATCACAAGTTACAGCATCTAGGCTCTTAAAGGATTGAAAGTAAACAAACTTCAATCTAACTCAAAAATAACAAAGCCAACATGCAAGAAGCACACCAGCCTGTGTTATCATTAGGTGTCGAAGATATTAGGTAACAGGCATCATCAGAACAAAAAATCATGTCATTATGATTGAGGGGGAGTGAGGAGTGGAGACCCAAGCCTATCTGCAGGCAATTGGACATCCCCTTATGGAAGGGTCGCAGGGAAGAGATGAGCTAGTCAGGGTGCAGTGTAGCAACGATGAAACATACAACTTTCCTCTAGTTCCTAAATGCTTCCTTCCCCCAACCCCTATCCCCACTCTCATGATTCCAATTCTACCTTACAAATCTGGCTAGACTAGAGGATATGCACCGGTACAGATAGGAATTAGAAACACCGGGAATCCAGGACAGATGATCCCTTCAGGATCAGTGTTGAGATTGGCAATACTGGGAGGGTGGAGGGAAGGTGGTATGGAAAGGATTACAAGGATCTACATGTAACCTTCACCCTGGAGACTGACAACACGAATTAGGTGAAGAGAGACATTGGACAGTGTAAGATATGACTAAATAATTATAATTTTAAAATTAGTAAGGGTTCATGAGGGAGGGAGTAGCAGAGAGGGAGGAGAATAAAATGAGGAGCTGATACCAAGGGCTCAAGCAGAAAGCAAGTGTTTTGAGAATAAGGAAACAATGGATGGATATATGGGTTGCTATAAGAGTTGTATTAGCCTCCACTAACATGTGTAAAATAAATAAATTAACTGTAATTAGCGGGGAAAAGAGTATGTGTAGCATGCTTAATAAGAGCATTAAATTCAGAGGGATACTGTCATTAGATTTACACTTCAGATTTCATGATCCCTGTCATGAACTTATCTGAGACAATCATCACCATCACATTTAGAGATGAAGGTGACCTGGACTCGTTGTTAGATGCACATAGTCTGGTGTGTAAGTTGGTCAGACAACCCCCAGCATCAGATGGCATAAGATGGCACTTTGTTGGAAATACCAGTATCGAGTGATGCCATTCCAGCCTGTGTGTAAAAAAGAACCAATCCCGCAATTTCTCAATGACACACACAAACATGACTGTGTTTAAATATCTGAGTATTGATAAAATGTATAGCTCTTTCTGTCAAAGCAGTTACTTATTCCCCTCAGAGAAGTCCAGATGAATTTGGCTTAAATTTGGTTAGTTGTGATATAATACAGTGGTTATAACCAAGCAGAAAATGAGTGAGGGAGACCAACTCTAACTCTGGACCATTTTTTGAGACCTAGGATATGAAAAAGAGAAATGAAAAGGGAACCACTGTAGGAAATTAGCTTTTAAAATGCTTGTTTTGAGTTGATACTCCTCAATTGTCAATAATATGAACAATTTTCCATAAAGCTCAATCTGTGAGTTTGGGTAAGTAGCAAAATAGAGAGCTGTGTCTAGAGCATAAATGGAGAGACTGAATTTGGGGATGCTGACATTTCAGATGTACCAGCGTCACTTGGGTAAAGGGTATTTAAAAGTGTCCATGGTCATTCTCCAAATGCTGAGGCCCTGTTGCCTGTCAGAAGTGCAGGCCTACATTTGAGTCCAGAGTCTCTATTCAGTCTTCAGCAGGTGTCTTTCCATTGAAGAGGTGCCTTCAGGTTTTGGCACTTATTCCTACTCTGCTCCTTCTGGTAAATGTTGATTTCTTGCTCACTGCTCTGGCAGACCTGGCCAACTTAAGAATCAACTCGACTGGAATAGTGTTATATTGGGTGCTCTCGAGTAAACAAACAGAGTCTCTTCTCAGAGTTATCTGAGAGGTTATAGAGTTAAGACCTTGCTTTGTCTGGTGAGATACATCTGTAGTTCACTTTAATTTATTTAACGAAGCTGAGACTGGATATAGATCAGTGAGATACTTAAGGTTTATTGCACCAACCTGGCCCATAAGCATATGTGAACTTAACTGAAGGACGGAGAGATAAATGGCTCAGTGAGCCTTGGCTTTCTTGTGCTCAGGTCTCTTGCTCTCTTATGGTTGGACCAGGGTGCAGCTGCCTTAGCTAGTTCCTTGCTTTAGCTGGAAAGGCTCACTTCCTGCAAGACATCCCTGAGGAGAAGCCACATGGACCTGCCAGGATGCAGCCCTGGGTGTTGGAGCTGCCATGTGGAGACCCCTGTGAGCGCTGAGCTGTTTACACACTCACTGATTCAGCTTTCCTCCTGAAGTCGGCATCATTGCATGTGTTTTGTGAGCTTGAGCAGGACTTTGTTGATCAGTGTCAGAAATATGCACTAGTTTCAGACTTATGGGCTTGGACAGCCCTGGGTTGGGATGCTTTCTTAATTAACACTTACCCTTTATATAAAACTCTCATATATGTATATGTACATATGGGTTTCTGTGGATTTGTTTCTATAGTCTATCCAGACAAACATAAACAGGAACTGGGTGTTGTATTTATGTTGCTTGTTGGAATGGTGGTGGTTTGTGATGCTCATGATCCAAAAAAGATCCCCCCAAGAACTTGGAGTAAGCAGATTAAGAGCTCCCTGAATGTCAGGAAAGAAAATGGGTTTGGGAAAGTGTGAGGTAATGAAGACTCCCTAATCCTTTCAAGAACTAGATCCTGTTCACTCAGAAATGCACAAGATATATTGGAGTCCAAGGCAAGAGAAGAGTCGTAGGGGGCATGATGGTAAGAATCCTGGACTTAGGAATAGTTGGCTTTCCTTTGATCTTTACCATACACATCTTAAGAACAATTCGCTCTCACTACAGACTGAAAGAAAAATTACCTCATGGTGGCCGTAGAACAAAGAATGGAGCCTGAACTCAGTCCTTCTCCATTGATAAGTCCAGGGCTCCCCCACACAGCACATTATTCTTCAGGCCTAGGGTGGAATTCTCTTGTCTAGCTGTGAAGGCATTCAGTTCTCGTCAAATAAAGTTGTCTAAATATGACATTGCTGGATGTTCTCCCATGCTTGCTGACAGTTCCCGCAAAGTGAGGGTCTCAGTATCAGGCCAGGTCTATAGGGGATGATAGTGACAGAAAGGCCAACTCTCACTGTGTCAAGGTGTCTTGCTGAGGTGCAGCTACAGGAATCAGGTCCAGGACCGGTGCAACCCTCCCAAAGTTCTCCCTAATAGCTCTGTCTCTTGTTACTCCACCACCAGTGGTTACTGATGGCCCAGAATCCTCCAGACCCTGGTAAAGGGAATGTGGTGGATGGGACTCAAGTGCTCTGATGGTAATGCAAAAGATATCCTGTCCTTCCAAAGTCGATTCTCCATCACTAGAGACACAAGAAAGAATCAGTTCTTCCTGCAGCTGAGCTCCATGACTGCTGCGTACATGGCCCTGTGTTACTGTGCAAGGAGCACAGGGAGGGGAAGTTAGTGTGAGCCCAGACACAAACCTCCCCTGCAGGGGAGACATTGGCAGCAGGGGGCACTAAGGCCCCACAGAGAACAGGATTCACATCAGGAGCAGGTGCAGATGGCTTCAGGGCTGGCTATCTTTTGTAATCAGTGATTCTTCTACATCCACAGCTTCCCTAGGGAATCTTTCTCTATTTTTAAAAAATAATTCTGTGCCACCTGAAATGCAGGTTTTCCCCCCTTCTGCCATGGTGCAGTCAATTTACCCTCCTCATTCTAAAGAAATAAAATTTTTATTTAATAGTGTCCCAGTGAGAAGACCACATCAGTGCAAGACAGAATCATGAAGTAATTATGAAACAGAATCATGAAGTAATTATGAAAGCTAATTCTTTCTAAGGTCTATTTCAAGCAGTGTTAAGAGTGGGGGGAAATGCCTACATTTGTGTTAAGAAGATTCTCAACGTATAAAATTCTACCGTGCAATTTACAAAATGCCTAATGATATAAGCATTCATCCTCCCTGCAGATCAGTAAAATTTGAGCCATTCCATTGTTATTGTATAACAATTCAATGCACAACTGAAGGAAGAATGCCTAGTCCTGTGCCGTCCTTAAAAAGAAAACAAAAATAAAGGAAGGAAGGGTCTCAAAGAGATGAATTGAAGCATAACTGAAACACTGGGCTCAGATATAATAATTGTGGGGAGGCCAATGGACCAGGCAGTGTTTTCTTCCACTCTATGCAGATTCACAGTGAGTTAGAACCAACTCCATAGCACATAACAATAGCAAACACCACACGATCCTAACAAGATTTGCTAAATTTGAGCACACTCTTTTAGCCAGTGTATCAATCTGTCTCCTTGAGGCCTTCAAAGAAGGATATGCTTTCTGCATGGACATTTCAGAGAGCCTGCAGTCTGAGGACATAGTCACTTATGACTATTTAGGAAACAGTTCAAATTCATATCATGAAAATATCAGAACCCCAGAGTGGTAAGGCAGCTATTCTGGGAAGGGACAGGTACAAGACAATGTGTTTGCAAAATGTAACTTACTGGTTATATTTTGGTGAAAAAGGAAACTTGCACTTCATGTGACATATTTCAGGTATGGGCTGTTAAACTAAGTCCACAAAATGGGAGGGATATACTTCATGACTTAAGTCATACTATGAGGTCATACATCTTCTATCATTGAATCAATCCCAACTCCTAGAAATCTGATATACTGTTTTCTGGTATGTAAACCAACATGGGACAAATAATTTAAGTTTTCCCCAGTCGCTGGATTATAGACATCCAATGCCCTAAGTACAAGTACCTCCAGGGTTTCTATAAGCTCATAGTAATTTAAAAAACAAACAGAAACAAAAACCAACCAGATGTAGATTTAGTTTCCATGGAGATAATCCTGACTCACTGTGACCCACTAGGATCACCGCTATGGAAGTTTTCTAGTTAAATTATGTCTTGAAAAAGTATACCATTCTATTAATTAGGATTCTTCTAAACTATATTATATTTCCATCATAAAATAACAGGGCTAGACTCCCCAGATTCCCTCATCGAGCTTAGGGTCACAGCTATGGAATAATATTTGTAGTCAAGCTATGTCTCAGCAAACTATACAATTCTCTTAACTAAGATTCTTCTGAACTGTTACAGTTCCATCATGAAATAATAGGGGTTGACTCTTCACATCACCCCCTATCACGATGCCCATCTCCAGGGAGTGGTTCCTTATGAAATCATGTTCAAAATACAGAGGAAGAATGCTGTATTATTGTGGTTGTATTTATAAAATATATTTGCTCTTCTAGCAATCCATGCTGTGTCCAATACTCTTCATCAGGAACGTGCTACTTATACCTGATGGAGAACAGGAACCGGGCATTCCAGAACTCAGCTTATATGCAAAAACAAGTGCGCTATAGAGTAAAAAGCTGACATCATCTCCCCATAGACACCACTCATCGAGGACATTGCCATGTAGGTTACTCATAAACCATCAAGACGAAAGTCCACTCGTCATGGAGTGGCTATGGAGTTTCCTTTTCCCACTGGCAGTTGCCCTAGGTAACTAGGCAAGATCCTGGGGTGGGGAGGATGCTATGGTAGCTCCAGAGCACTCATCTTCTGTTTCACTTCTTCACAGGTGCAAGTGCCCAGATCCAGCTGGTGCAATTGGAGGCCGAGGTGAAGAAACCAGGAGAGTCTGTCAAGGTGTCCTACAGGACTTCTGGATATCCCTTCACTAGCTTTAGCATGGTGAATGGATGCCGCAGGTGTGGCAGGTGCAAGGGAAAGGCCTTCAGTGGATGGGCTGAATCTACACTACTCTGGGAAACCAGCATATGCCCAGGGCTTCACACAAGGCTATGTCTTCTCCTTGGACGCCTCAGTCAGCACAGCGTATCTACAGATGAGCAGCCTGAAGTCTGAGGATACTGCCACCTATTACTGTGTAAGACACAGTGTGAAACCCACATCCTGAGAGTGTCACAAAACCTGGGGAGATGGGGGCTGTGCTGCGCTGAGGCAGTGACCCAGAATAGCAACTGAATCCTTTCTTTATGTACTGGTTATGCACTTAGACATGAGAAACAAAGAAAAATACTTTTATTTCCTGTGGAATGAAACCAGTGACCCAAAAGGGGAGGAGGAAAACACATCAGTATGTAACCTTTTCTCAAGTCTCTTGTGTAAATACATCTATCATGGTATAAGAACTATGCAGACTCCATGGAGGGCAGATTCCTCATTTCCAGACACAATGCCAAGAACACGCTGTAGCTGCACATGGACAGCCTGGAACTCCAAGACAAGGGCATCTATTACTCTGTGAGAAAGATCCTGAAAGGAAGTCAGTGTGTCCCCGACATAAATCTTCCCTGCCCTGACGGGGCTGGACTGCAGGGGGCGCCCAGGACCCACCAATCATAGGATACAGACCCAGGAGCAGGTGCAGAGGAACAGTTTCTGGACTGGTTTCCTATTGTGCTCTAGTGCTTCTTCTCCATCTCACAGTTTCCCTCAGGGAATCTCCGATTGTTGTGACAGTTTGTCTACTGCTGATATCTCTGAAGCTAAAAGTCGTAACAGGAGAAAGTACTGTTGCATGCAGAGAAAGGAGCCTGTCTCACATCTTGGGAATGTTGCCAGAGATTCCCTGGATCATTGTTTAATGAACCTCAGGGAAACCCGGGGAGACTTTTCCAACCTCCTTCAGGGCATCTCAAGTCCCTGGGTTAAGAAAACAGTTAAGCACTCTACTAGTAGCTGAAAGACAGAGAACAGTTCTGTTGAGTTGTTTCCAAGATATCAGAGTCAGTGTAGTGATCCCATTAGTTTTCCTCAATTAGCACACCATCAGGGTTTGTGGTGGGTGTCCACAGCAACTGGTTCAGCATCAGTAACATGTCAGTGGAAAATGACGTTCACATCTGACTCTTTTATCTCCTAAAGAAGTGTCCCTGTCAGTCAGAGTCAACTATGACCTGGCATCTCCTTTTCTCCAACTGTTTTTTCATTTTTCTTCTTCTTCCTGGTTCAGCAATGTCATCTAATTCATGGTTACTATGTGGTTCATAATTGGTGATGCAAAATATTCATATTATTAACACATCTGTAAAAAAATAAACGTGTATGCTAGTCTGAGTGCTTCAAGATGCAAACTATAAGATAAAGGAAGTTTGCTTTAGTTTAAACTCTTGGTTTAATGTTATTAGGTGCTATCAATTGGCCCTCTATGGATCAAAACAAAGCATTGCCTGGTCCTTGGCCACCTTCACATTCTATGTTTGCGTCTGTTGTTACAGCCTGTGTCAATACATCTCAGTGAGGGCCTTCCTCTTTTCGATGCCTTTCCACTTTACCAAACATGATGTCTTCAGGGATTAGTTTCTCCTGGCAATGTGTCCAAAGTATCTAAGACAAAGTATTGTCATCCATGCCTCTAAGGAGCATTCTGACTGGATTTTTCCAACACAGACTGGTTTGTCCTTTTAGCAATCCATGGTCCATTGAATATTTTTTCTTAGTAGTCCATGGTACTTTGAATATTTTTCTTCAGTACAATAATTCAAATGCATTGATTCTTTATTGGTCTTCCTTAGTCAATGTCCAACTTTCATATGCATATGAGACAATGGAGAAAACCATGAATTTGGTCGGGCACATTTTAGTCCTCAAAGCAGCAACCTTGCTCTTTGGTGCTGCAGATTTACCTAATGCAATATGTTTTTTTTAGTTTATTAATTGCTGTTCCCAGAGCATTGATTGTGGCTACAAGCAAGACAAAATATATGACATCAACTTTTTCTTCACTTATCATGATGTAAGCTTTCAGTCCAATTATGAGGAATGTTGTCTTCTTTACATTGAGTTTGAATCCATACTGAAGGCCACGATCCATGATCCAGGTGTCTCAATTCCTCACTTTCATCAAAGAAGGTTGTGTTATCTGCATATCAGAGGTTGTTAATAAGCTTTTCTCCAAACTTGGTGCCACATTCCTCCTCATCTACTGTGATCACTTGTTCAGCACGCAGATTGAACATGTACAGTGAAGAGATACAACCTTGACATACACCTGTCCTGAATTTAAACCACAACATATTACCTGGTTGATCCATGAGCACAACTAGATATTCTGGAATTCTCCTCATTCTCAAGGTTATCCAGTTTATTATGATCCACACGGTTTAATGTCTTTGCATTGTCAAGGAAACACAAATAAACTTCTTCCTTTTATTCTCTGCTTGAGCCATGATCCATCTGACACCAGGAATGCTATGCCTTGTTCCACATCCTCTTGGCTCTGGTCTGAACGTCTGGCAGTGCCCTGTCAATATGCTGCCAGAAACTTTTTTGGATGGTCTTAAGGAATATATTACTTGCTTGAAATATCAGTAATAGCATTCTATATTTTGAGCATTTTTATGGGATCGCCTCCCTTGCAATGGGCACAAATATTGTCCAGTCAGTTGACCAAATAGCTGTCTTCCAAATATCCTTGCACATGAGACTGAGTGCTTCCAGTGTTTTCACAGTTTGCTGCAACAGATAATAGAATTAGGAATGATAAAATAAAATGTAGAGCAAAGATTACCTTATCTTCTACCTGAATAGTGTCCCCGGGCCACAGGCAAGATGTGAATAAAATAAATGCCCGCTATCTTGTTGCAAATTATTTAATCTTTAGTAGATACAGCAATGATACACTCAGCATTTGGGGGGAGGAACTTCTGTAACCCACAGGTCTTGATGCCATCTCCAAGAAAACACTGAATTATTCTAACCAAAGAACATGAAAGATGACCCAGAGAAGTTTGAAAATCCCTTCTCCTTCTTTCCCATGGCCCTCAGGAGCAGCCCCACACAGATGTTCCCCTTCTCATCACCAGAGGAAGCTGAGAGATGCACTCGATTGGGAAAGGCACTGTTCTGCATTTTCTATTGCCGCAGTGCGTGTGTGTGTGTGTGTGTGTGTGTGTGTGTGTTAATGGAGACATCTTGCTCTTCTCCATAAGCTGAAAACCAGCTCTACCTGATATCTGGGTTACCAGCCTTGACGAGTTTTATCTGGATGTCAGGCTGTACTATGTAAAATCAGAGATGTGTCATCTACAACCACAGTACCCTTCCTTTGAGGAGTCTCCTACAGTGCCCTTCTGGCATCCTGAGTGCTGTCTTTTCTGTTCTCTTGAAGGATGGTCTCTATGTTTCTCCCTCCTAGTCTCTGTATTCCCAGGTCAGGGGTAGTTCTTTGTCTGGCATCACAAAAGGGCTGGAATGGACATCTCACCCATGTCTCCACTGGCATCTTCACCCAGGTACATCTGCTGCAGCCTGAGCTAGAGGTGAAGAGGTCTTGGGGGGCAGTGGGGGAAGGCTTTGAAGATCTCATGTAAAGCATCTGGATACAAATTTTCCAGTAGCTATTGGTTCATCTGGATTGACCTGCAGTGCGAGGGGATGACTGATCCTTAAGATTCAAGAACACACTATAGATTCTCATTCCAAGGCCATATCTTTTCCATGGACAACACCTCAGCACTGCCTTCCTGTAGTGGAACAGCATGAAGATCTCAGACACAGCCATGCATTACTGTGTGAGGACAGAGCGACGGAAACCACATCTCGAAGCGCCCCAAACCCTTGACAGTCACAGCTGCAGAGCAGAGCTCTCAGAGCCATTTCAGGAGGAGATTGTGGGATGGGGAGAAATGGAGGAGCATGGGAACACCACTAAATGACCCACTTGCTTGAGAAGTAAGGCAATTTATATTTGCCTGGAGCAGACTGCTGTCACCAGACCACTCTCAGAACTCAATAATATATAGCTGTGAGCAGGTATTTGCCTCAGGAGAATATAAAACAGGTCACAAGACAAAGACACACCAACAGTTGGGTGTAATGTAGGTGTGAACAAATACGTATATAGGGTGCTTCCTCACGCTTCCGCTTCAGTATGCTTCATACCTACCATGTTATCACCAGCCTGCATACTCCACATCCCATTTCTTCTGCTGAAATCTGAGAGATCAGTACCTCTCATTATATATGGGGAAGACATTCAAACAGTCGTGGATGTACATGGTCCTGTAAACACTAGGATAATTCTAGAACTATGTTAAAAGAAAAGGGCACTATTTCTCTAAGAATGTACGCTTTCCACTTTAATGCAGAGAGCACCCCACCCCCCTTCCCACGCTCCTCTTTCTGTCTTTTGTGTTGCTTTCCGTGAACCTTGATTGTCTGGGATCTGTAATGCTTAGCCGTTGAAGAGTGCTTACCAAACGTTGAGTTGAGAGCAGATTGTCTTTGGTTTCTGGAGGAGACGATAGGACAGAAATTAGAATCAAAAGGATCTAGGTATTCACATCATTAACTTTCTATGACATAATGGCAATGGGTTGTACCTCAGGAATGAGAAATATAGTGAGTTCAGAGTGAAGGGTCTAGGACAACTGGAAAAATGCGTATATGTTCAGAAGAACTCTGTGGACTGAGAGTTCATAGGAATATAGAGGCATTTTGTAAATAAGTAATGAATTAATTTAGTATTGTATGAGTGTTGGCAGAGGGCAGCGGTTCTACTAAAGAATTAAACCTGGGACAAAGGTTAAAAGAAACAGAGCTCCTTTCTTCAGTCTCAAAGTTATCCATGGAGCTTAGTGCATTTCCCACCTTGCATTCCCTCCTAGTTAAATTTGTAACAGAGAGCCTTGGTGGCAGAATAGGTAAGCGCTCAACTGCTAACTGTGCTAGATGCATAATCTGGTGTCAGTTTGAGGATTAAGAGTTTAGGGGTGGAGTCTAGGTTGCCAATCAGGATATAGCAAATAAGCTCTCTGTGTGGACATGGCCTTTCCCTGAGGATTCTGGGAATTCCTGTGTTTCCTCCTTGGAGGCAGGAGGCATTCTCTCTCTGCTCACTCCCTGAGAGATGCTCTACTGACAAGACACATAGCACTGCACTGATAGATCCCGTGCCCTAGGAACTGGAGGAGACACGTGTAAACCCCTGCCAACACTGAGAGGCTTACAACACCATTAGATCCACAAGAATTCCCACCCACTGGCCTGTGATCTTCCTGCATTTGGCATCATAGCATGTGTCTCGTGAGTCTGAAGAGGACTTTATAGATTGGTATTGTACATATGGGCTAATATCAGCCTTATGAACTTGATCTAGACTGGGCAGGGATGTTTCCTTAATGTAAAATTACTTTTTTATATAGCGCTCTCTCTTATACACATGTGAGTGTCCATGAATTTGTTTCTCTAGTCTACCAAGACTAACACACTAGCCAAAAGTTGGGCAATGCAAAGCTACTTGGTATCTCAGTTGGGAAAAGATCTGATGGCCTGCTCCTATCAGGATCACACACTAGAAAACCGTACGGGGCAGCTCTCTCTCATGAACCGTCACTCTGAGTGTCTCCTAAAACAATGCAAGGCTCTTGGTTAATATATTTATAGTTTCAGAACCACAAAATATTCTTAAATGTTGTAACCTGAATTCTATCCAGGAAAAGATTCTGGCTTATTTTTGTTCTTTTTCATGGAAGAAATATGTATACTTTAAATTGTGAACACTTATTTTTATCACTTTATGAAAAAGAAAATAAGTTTCATGACTATTTTAATCATGAACTCTCAAACAGTATAATTAATATTGAAGAGAAATAGGTTGGTATTTTAATAATTACGAATAAGCCACTGACATCACGGTTTTTGGTAGGTGTACTTGAGTTGATATTCCACTCATCACAACACCAACGGGTAGAGTACAACAGCCTGCCTCAGTTCTAAGGAAAATAGCTTGGTGGATTAGAAAGATGAACATTTTTCCAACAAACAAGTGCTTAAACTTCACATCAATGAGACCACTTGAAATAATATTAAACTTCAGTACTATGTAATTGGAAAATAAAAAGGCTTGAAGTAAATATGAGTTTGTGTAAAATTGTCTGTTTGAAAATATTTGCATTTTACTTCTGGTTGAACGATTAGTTGAATTTAATTCATTTTCAATTATTTTGGGTATATATAGTCATTCACATAGGACATCATTCCACTAAATTATTTTAGACATAGTTAATAGACAATGAAAACCAAAACACCAAAAAAAGATATAAATTTTGTTTGGTGATATTTCAATGCAGTGAAATATTCTATAAGTCACTGTTAGGTTAGCTGAATTGAAAATTTTCTCAATAACACACACACATGCACATCCATACACATACTTATCTGAGTTACCCAGAGGAATAAACCTGGTGAAGTAGATGTGTATATATATATATATATATATATATATATATATATATATACACATACACACAGAGATTGATATCAAGAAATAGCTCACATGATAAATGAGGACTCACAAGTACCAAATCCTTGGATTAAGTGGCAGGCTGATGTCTTATGTGATAAACAACACGAAACAAAGCCTCACTGTCATCAAGCCAATTCTGACTAATAGCATCCCTGCAGGACAGGTAGATCTGCTTCTGTGAGCTTCAGGGACTGTAACTCTTTAGGGGAAATACAAATCCCAGTCTTTCTTCCATGTAGTGGCTGGTGGGTTCAAACTACTGACCTTGAATATGATAGGGGCAGGTGGCTGTCAGGCTGCTAAGATAACAGGGATTATGAGGGCTAGTGAATCCTCACTCTGCAGAGCAGGTGCTAATAATCAGAGATCAAAGTATGAAGTCCTGGTTATTCAGAAACATAGTTGTGAACTGAGGACCATGTATTATCTTTGTTTGTGGTCCTGATGGTTTCTGCTTCCCAAAGTGCTCCTTCAAGGTCATGATCTACAGACTCTGAAGAAATTCCATTTCAGGGGAAAGGGAATATTTTCTAGGCAGAGAGGTAAACTGAGGGCAGAGAGACAGACAGACACATAGGCAGAGAAAAACAAAATCTACTTTATGTTGACATGGAGATATTTCCTGGCACAATAACCCTTAAATGCACCTGACTCCAAAGATATTTTTGGTGCAGACTACTCACCCAAGTTAATGAATGTTTCAAGGTGTATGACAAATAGCACCTTGATTCCGGTTTCATCATGAGTCAATGTTTGGGGACCATTTAATTCCTTTATTAATACTTTGGAATATTTAATATTTTCAACAAGAGTGGACATTTGGAATGATTAAAAATGTGAGCATTCAGGGAACCCTGGAGAGTTGGTGACTCTTTGATGTTTATTGGTCTACTTCTCCATTTACCATTATCTGTCATTCTTTATGAAAAAAAATCACTGCCATTGAGCTGATGCTGACTCACAGGGCCCTTATAGGGCAGGGTAGAATTGCCCTCGTGAGATTCCAAGACTGGAGCTTGTTAGGGGAGTAGAAAGCCCAGAGTGTCTCTGATGTATGGGTGAGGATTTTGAACTGATTACCTTATGGATCACAACCCAACATGATCCATGGTGGTGTAGTGAGTACGTGTGAGGCTGTGTTCTTTAAGGTCAGTAGTTGAAAACCACCAGCTGCTGTGCAGAGAAAGATCAGGCTTTCTATTCCCATAAAAAGTTAGTTTCCAAAACTCATAGGGGCAGTTCAACCCTGTCCTACAGATTCGTACTAAGTCTGACTGGACTCATACAGCAGTGAGAGATCTTTCTTTATATCTATTTATTATCTCCACATAGCTAACATAAATTATTTATCTGCAGGTGTGTTCACCAATCTATCTTTTATTTTTGACACTATCTAAATATCCATCCACACCTTGGAGTCTAAGTTCATTTACCCTATTCCTAGAGATTTCCTGGATCCATAACTAAATCTGGATGCCTGAATATGTCCTGGGGTGGATAAAGAGAACCCTGGTCTAGTTGAAGTGAAGAACTCTGAGACAGAACTGTCTTCTCTCAATGGTACTCTCAGCATCATTCTCCCCAC
The DNA here is from genome assembly GCF_050624435.1 of Tenrec ecaudatus. NCBI lineage: Eukaryota > Metazoa > Chordata > Mammalia > Afrosoricida > Tenrecidae > Tenrec > Tenrec ecaudatus. The sequence goes on from NC_134544.1 coordinate 75,697,345, forward strand.
AGTTTGAGTCTCTAAGCCAGGGACCTTCCTTTACCTTATTTAACGTTTACATACAAATGCATCTCGCACATGCAAACTCCTCTTAGGCAGCCACATGAGAACACTGCACACGTGAACTTAAACTCGGGTTCCTCCTCATCGTGGAGAACAGTTCCTGGGTGTCAGAGACCTCATGCACAGGGACATGAAACATGCGTTGGTTTTCCTTTTTCTGGCAGCAACTTCTAGAGGTGCATGCTTCAGGGGTTCCCTGTGAAGTCTGGAATTCTACCTCGGAACAAATGGTTCAGTGGGTTTCTCCCTGTGTCCAGGGATCCTGTCCCAGGAGCAACTACAGGAGCCAGGCCCGGGACTAGTGAAGCCCTCGCAGACTCCGTCCCTCACCTGCACGGTCTCTGGATTCTCTTCAACCAGCAATCGTGTGCACTGGTTCCACCAGACTCAAGAAAAGGGGCTGATGTAGGTTGGTATGATATGGAGTCCAGGGGAGTACACACGATACTCCAACTCTCCAGTCCCGAGTCAGCATCACCAGGTATATCTCCAAGAGCCAAGATTATTTAAAGCTGACTTCCATGAATTATGAAGACACAGCAGTCTATTACTGTGCAAGAGACAGGTATAGTGTTGGGAAAACAGTGTGAGCTCAGACAAAAAATTCCTTGTGGTAGCCAGCAGGGGGGCGGTGTGTTGGAGTCCCCAGTACACACTCAGTTTAGCGCCCTATCTTCTCAGCAGATGCTATGGAAAGCAGTTGGGTGTGGGCTTCTTCTCAGAAGCTGTGGTTTCCACACCTGTCACAACCTCCCTGGGGACTCCCAAGCACAATAACTCTAGGGAAAATTTGACAGGGAACAATACTTTTTCATGTGGATGGATTTGTTTGTCTTCCACTGATCATCCCAGAGATTATTTCAAAGCAATGGTTCTTGGTGAGACTTTGGTTTGCAGTTCAGGGAACTAAAAGGCATCATTAATGGCAAAGTTTAGAAACAATGCAGAATTGTTTCTAACATTGATCATGTTAAAACTACATCTGGGGTGAGGGAAAAAAGAGGAGCTGATAACAAGGGCTCTATAGAAAGTAAATGTCTAGAAATGAACGATGGCAACATATGTACAAATATGCCTGATACAATTGATATATGGATTATAATAAGAGTTGTAAAAGCTCCCAATAAAATAACCTTTTAACAATAAAAAAACTAAATCTTTCCCCAGCTTTCACATATATCATCAATTTTCTCATTTATATGAATACTCATCAATCTATGTTACTGCAATATCATATTTAGAATAACCTGGGTAATGTTATGCACATTGATATTAACAATCTCACATTTCAGAGGAAATATTTTCTCCCAGAGATACCTTGAAATTCTTGAAATTTATCTCAATTTGCCAAACTTAGGGAAGCTCTGCTGGCACTAGTAGATAGAATCCAGGGATTCCTTTTTTAAAATCACAATAAATATATAACCCCAAATATCAATTATGCTAAGATTGAAAAACTGTACGATATAGCCTTAAAACTTACCACGTTGAAGATGTTCCTGAGTAGAGCAGCCAGTCCACAGAGAGAACAACATGGCTGGCCCTACTATGAGACATGATGCCCCTCAGTGACTAAGGGCGATACAGGGGACAGCACCGGAGACACAGTGTGGGAATTGCACCTGACCTGATCCCACCACACCGAGGCAAATCACTGGAGGAGTGCAGCGGAACAGCAAGGGAATGGAGTGGCAAGGTCCCCAGGGAATGCTGAAAGTGGAGTTTGGGGCCAGGGCATGGTGCCCCAACAGACTGGACTGGAAAACGCTCCTAAGGGCCAGCAAACGATCCCTGAACTAACTACAAGCTTTTCTCTTGTGAACTGTTTTGTTCTGTTCTTTGTCAGTGGTTTGTTTTTGTTGTTTTGTTGTCTGGTTGTATACTGTTGCTTTGTTTTCCTCTGTCTTGTTTTCGTGCATGTTAGTGACTCCACAGGTCTGTCTGAATAGGACAGGCTGGATGAACTATCTGGAGGAAAAACAACGGGACCGACAGTTCCGGGCGGACTTGGGGTGGGGGTGTAGGGGGGGTAAGGAAGTGGTGTTAACAAACCCAGGGACAAGGGAAAAACATGGGACCCCAAATGGTAGAGAAGGGGGAGTGGCAGGCCTGGTGGGAAACGATCAAGGGTAAGGTTGCTTAGAGAAGAGGTATACTCTAGCCCAGGTGGCGATGAAGCATGGTAGTAGGGCAGGAGGAAAGTCAAGGGAGATGGAGGAAAGAGCTAGGAGTCAAAGGGCATTCATGGAGGTCTAGACAAAGACATGTACATGCAAATATATATAGGAGGATGGGGAAATAGATCTATGTGTCTATATTTATAGGTCAAGTATTAAGGTGGCGGAAGGACCTTGGGCCTCTACTCAAACACTCCTTCAATGCATGAATACCTTATTTTATTAAATTGGAACTCTATGATGCTCACTCTCCCGACACAACGGCTGGAGCCAAAGTGGGTGAACAAGTAAATGTGGTGAAGAAAGCTGATGGTGCCCGGCTATCAAAAGAGATAGTGACCGGGGTCTTAAAGGCTTGAAGATAAACAAGCGGCCATCTAGCTCAGAAGCAACAAAGTCCACATGGAAGAACACACCAGCCTGTGTGATCGAGTGGTCCCAAAGGGATCAGTTACCAGGCATCAAAGAACAAAAAATCATATCATTGACTGCACACCTCCATGATAGGATCGCTGAAGACAAATGGGTGCATAAGCAAATGTGGTGAAGAAAGCTGATGGTGCCCGGCTATCAAAAGAGATAGTGTCTGGGTTCTTAAATGCTTGAAGGTGAACAAGCGGCCATCTAGCTCAGAAGCAAAAAAGCCCACATGGAAGAAGCACACCGGCCAGTGCGATCACGAGGTGCCAAGGGACCAGGTATAAGGCATCATGCAAAAAAATCAACGATATAAGTGTGTGTATATATGTGTATATGTATATATATACCATATTAAATGAAGGGGGAAGTGCAGAGTGGAGACCCAAGGCCCAAGTGTCGGCCAATGGAGATCCCCTCATAGAGGGGTTTAGGAGAGGAGATGGGTTAATTAGGGTGCGAGGTAGTACCGATGAAGAACACAGCTTTCCCCCAGATCCTGGATGCTTCCTCCCCCCAACTACCATGATCCAAATTCTACCTTGCAGGACTGGGTAGGGCAGAGGCTGTACACTGGTACATATGAGGGCTGGAGGTACAGGGAATCCAGGGTGGATGATACCTTCAGGACCAAGGGTGTGAGGGGCGATTCTGGGAGAGTGGAAGGTGAGTGGGTTGGAAGGGGGGAACTGATTACAAGGATCCACATGTGACCTCTTCCCTGGGAGAGGGACAGCAGAGAAGGGGGGAAGGGAGACTCCGGATAGGGCAAGATATGACAAAATAACGAGGTATAAATTACCAAGGGCACAGAAGGGGGGGGGAAAGGGGAGGGAGGGGGAAAAAAAAGAGGACCTGATACAAGGGGCTTAAGTGGAGAGCAAATGCTTTGAGAATGATTGGGGCAGGGAATGTATGGATGTGCTTTATACAATTGATGAATGTATATGTATGGATGGTGATAAGAGTTGTATGGGTCCCTAATAAAATGTAAAAAAAGAAGAGGAGAAAAAAATGATTAGGGCAGGGACTGTACAGATGTGCTTTATACAATTGATGTATGTATATGTATGAACTGTGATAAGAATTGTATGAGCCCCTAATAAATTGTTAAAATTAAAAAAAAAACTTACCACGTAAATACAAATATTCATCTGCAGAGTAAATGACAGTTTATGAGAATTACACTTATGACCATCTTCACCAAATCAAATTAGAACGCTTAACCTTTTATAAATATGTGGTTATGTTATTAATAAATTCACAGTTGCAGTTATCCACACATTCATACATATTTTTGCCTAGCCAAGAAGAGCTATAGTTTATGTAAGAATTAGTAAAATAAATTCTGCATTCATGTGTTTATTCCAAGTAAAACATGTTTAAACATGCCTCTGCTATCAGGGGATGACTGTGGCCATATTTTCTCAGTAACACACTCAACTTGGTTTCATTAGGGTGATTTAAAATACATGTTTGTGTGGAAGTCGTGAAAGAAAGAAAGAAACTAGGTCGACAGAAAGTCTGTCTTCTGCACACATGATAGTTAAAAAATGGATCAAGTGTTATAAGAAATATAGTGGAAACTTCACAGATGAGCCAAAGAGGGGAAAAAGTCAACTGCTACAAATGATGAAACTGGCAGACATGAAGTGCTTGTGGAAGAAGACAGTCGAGTTACCATTGAGGAGGTAACTTATGAAGTGAGAATATCACATGGTTCTGTATTTTAAATTTTAAGTGATAATTTTGGTTTCTTGATTGGTGCCAGAAACCAGTACACATACATCAATGAGCTCAAAATATTGATATTACACAATTGTTTTAAAAGAAAACTGAAATTAATGAAGCCAGCTTTTGGTAATGAAACTTAATTATTGATAAATCTTGGATGCATCACTATGATCCAAAGAGAAAGACACAATGAAAACAGTTACTTCTGAGGGAATCATCTAGGTCGATATTCAAGGGATAAAGTTCAATTCAGAATATGACAGCGATTTTATGGATTCTAACAGGTAGGTCTGCAGTGAAATTCTCATAAGACATAGAAAACTTAAGAATAATACTATGAATAAGTTTAAAGAAAATGAAACATGACATTAGTGAGAAAACATCCTAGAATGTTACACAAAAGATCTTTTCTATCTATCATGACAATACACCAGCTCATTCTTCAAGAGTTGGAAAGGTTGTCCATAGAGGATTTTACACCAAGGACAAACCTTACACCATGGACACTGAAGAGCTGACTTTCCCCTGCATATTTCTGGGTGTCCCCAAAAGTAAGAGAACTTCCTTGAGGCTTGTGGAACTTTCATTCTGATGTGCTGTCAATCAAGGGGGATAGAATTCTTTGGGGGAAAGTTTAGAAGAATAGCTTTACATTTTAATTTTTTTGTTTAGTAAAAATGTTTAAAATTGTAGAGAAACATTTTGTATATATATATATATCCTATATCTCAGAGACGGAGCAATATGGCGACTGAGTAGCACACATGGGAGGGACTCCACAAAGACCAGTGGAAAATAACTGCAAGAGGGATATCCTATACTTCCAGAATGAAGGATTATCAGCATAAAGTAGACACAAATTTAGTAAAAGATCAGTAACCTTTGCTGATAGACTCCACGTTGATATCGACTCTCAACACTAGCCGGCTGTGTGAAGACCCCCAAATCTCTAGACCTAATTTTCCCAGTCAAGGAGCTAGCTTGGATGATGGAGGTGCTGAGATTCAGGGACATAAGTCTACAAGACCAGCATGAGGCTGATATATGCACAAAAAGACTTGGCTTGCAGAACAAGGCAGGAGAGCTCTAGTAGGATGCCCTGGAAGCCTTAGCTCCCGAATAACAGAGATAGTACAACCTATCTGTGGTAGTCAAAAAATCTGGTGTCAACTTGACACTGTTAAGGGTGAAGGGGTAGAGTTTAACCTGTCACCCAGGCTGCAGCTTGATGACCTCATTTAGAGGTCCAATTGAGATTAATATCTCACTGGAGGCCAGACACATACTCTCTGCTTCGTCTTCCTACTGATAAGACACATAGAGCTAGGCTGATGGAGCCAGAGACCTGAAACTGGAGGAGCCACATGGAGACCCATGACAGCACTAAGAGGCTTCCACCACCACTGGATCCAGAAGACTTTTCACCCATTGGCTTGCGATCTTCCTGTATTCAACATCATTGCATGGCTTCGTGCGTCTAAAGAAGAATTTATGTACTAGTATTCACATGTGGGGTAATACCAGACTTATGGAATGATTTAGACTGGAATAGGATGTTTTCATAATGTAAAATTGCTCATTAGTATCAAGTTCTCTCATACACACATGTGAGTATTTCGGGATTGTTTCTCTAGTCAACCCGGACAAACACACTACCCAAGAAGTGTGGCAATCACTCTACAGTACAGCCTGCAGTGATCACAAATAGTGATTAGAGTAACTCTCCACAGAAACTGGGGGAGGTGAGTTCCAGGTTAGAGATATGCAGGCAATTAGTTAGGGAATGGACCACATCAAAGCAGAATGTGCCTCCCATAGGACTCTCATCTTCAGTAGGAAGTGTGCAGGCCAGACTCAGAACTGTCCAAAATCTCTTTGTGTCTTTATTTATCTATTTTCAGTCTCTCTTTTTCAGTTAGATGATATGATTCAGGAATGGTCATGCTTCCCAACGCAAATCTGTTCACATTCTCAATATGCCATATTCATGGATAAGGATACTGAATATAAAGGAAATGTCAATACTACCTAATGAGATATTTAAATAAAATTCAATTCCAATCCAAATACCAACTTAATCATTTAAAGAAATGAAAACGGCAACAACGACAACAAAAACCTATGACTGACTTCATACGGAGAGTCCCAGGATAAGCAAGAGACCCCAAAAGAATAAGAAAAAGGTAGGGGCCTCACAGAAACCAACCTTACAATTATTACAGCCACAGCCATCAAAACAATCTGGCATTCATACAATGACAGGCATTTTGACCAAGGGAACAGAATAGAAAACAAATAAATAATCCATCCACAAGCAGGCAACTGATCTTCAATAAAGGTCCAAGGGGAATTTATAAGGGACAGCAACATTCTTTTCAACAATGGTGCCGGCACAATTGAATCACAACACTCAGAAGATGAAAGAGACCTGAAACTACAGCTCATGTACAAAAACGAACACAAGATGATCAAGAACCTAACGTCAATCCCAGAGCTATAGGGTCCATCTATAAGGAAGCAGGGACACATGTAAATGCCCCATTGCAGGGCACTCGTGCACTGTCAAACAGAGTAAAAGAAGTACACACAAAGAAACAATATAGATGAGAGTGACCTTCTAAAAATCAGACATTTTTGCATCAAAAGAATAAAAGGGGAAACCAAGCAACAAATAAAACAACAACAACAAAATTCTTGTAATTTTAGGCTGCAGTGTTGTATGTCTATTTCGTGTACAACTATAGACAACTGGAGCAAATATAATTGAATTTTCCTTGGAGCCATATTTTTCATCATTTCCACCTTTCAGAATTTTGAGAGATTCAGTGCACCTTGATTAAGTGACCGAACAAGCCTAACTCCAGGAGATAGGGGACTGCAAAGGAAACCCAGAACATCTGCGTCTAGAGTTGGATGTGTTGCTCCTTCAGAGTAAAGGGAGCACTCAGGAGCTCATTGAGAACATGTGTACCAACCCTGTTAGGAAAATGATGTGCAGATGGGTAATGTCATGAGGGTGACATTTAAGGAGACCCCTATGAACCACTGCTATGAAATTATCTGAGATGATTGTGGCAGTCAAACTCAGACATGGAAGTGAGCTGAACTCATGTGCAGCTACATCACGGTCTCAAGCTTAAATCAGTCAGACAAGCACCAAGGGTAGACGGTGAGATGGGGGCTTGGTAAAATGAACAGGATCAGGTGATGCTCTGCGAGTGCACATATGAAAAGGGAACTGACTCAATTATCTCCAAATGAAAAATGCTAGTGTCCTGTGCTTATACCCCTGGATTGTACTGATATCTATGTGTCTTCGTTTCAAAGCAATTGCTTATTCCCTTCAGCAAATTCTGGCCCAAGGAAGTCCAGGTGACCAAAACCTTGTGCTTGGATTTCCCCATTGTAATATGTGTATATATATATATATATATATATATATATATATATATATATATATATATATATATATATATATATATTCAGTAAATGAATGGTGTCAAAGCTTAGTCTGGGGAAAATATTTTAAACTGTGTTATTGAGGCTAACAAAAGAAACTCCATTTTTGTAAGCTGCTAAGTGACTTACCTGTTCCTCCCTCCCATCTCAAAACGTAGACTGCTAGTTGACCTGTCCTTTCTCCCTCCCCTTATGGGAAAGTATCTGCTTGTGATTAATTTTAGCATGTACTCCCATGTTCCCAGGTTCTGGACACAATTAGTTTTGACTATTCTTCAATATATCATTTGTTCTGATTCAATATTGCTTCCTTTGATGTTGTAATCTGAACGGTGTGGTTAATCTTATGGTTATGGTAACCAGGTTGTTATAGTCAATTTTGGCATTGTTTCTTTTATGATAAGGAATGTACCTGGTAATGCATGCTTGGTTTTTTTAGTTGCAGAATGTTATAATCAATGCTGTGCCCTGTAATGCTCCCTAAGCCTAAAGAATAGTAGCATTAATTTTTCTTTCTTCTTCTGTCCATGCTTGAGTACATCTTAGACAAAGGATAAATAAGCTTTTTGCCTTTAAAAGATTGACTGAAATGTGGACTTGGGACTGCAAACAACAAATCACTTTTAGATTCTAGCCATCCAGTTATAATCAAATAAAGACTCTTCTAAATTATCAAGACATTATACTGACTGTCATTTATTTGAAAATGATACATTATGAAGAAAGTATTTGAAGAAAGTAGCATGGCTAGAGATAGTGGCGCAGCTTCTAGAGTCAATAATATGAACAGTTTTACAAAAGTAGACTCTCCTTGAGTTTAGGGAATAAATGTAAGGTGAGACCCATGAGCAGTTGTAATGGGGCTGTGTCCAGAGCACAAATGGAGAGGTTGTCGCTGGTTGGAGATGCTCCCATTTCAATTGAACCAGAGCCCCCTGGGTAAGGGACATTTAAGAGTGTCTGCGCACATTCTCTAAATGTTGAGGATCAACTGCATGGATGAACCTAATGTTAATGGAGAGTGCCTGTTGGGTCTCAAGAAAGTGTCTTTTGGTTCAAGATCTAAAACACTGTTCTTGGTTCTTCTTACTCTGATTATTTTCTCAAATGATGGTTTTCCACCTACTGCTCTTCTGAATTTTTATACTTGAAACCAGGATTCGACTGATTTGACATCATTTTCGATATTCCAGAAAACAAAGGTGCGTGTGTGCGTGTCTATTGAGAATCTTGCATTTTTTAGCGGCTACAGAGTGAAAACATTATCTTGTCTTAAGCCCAACTTTTATAGGCCACGTGTTCTTCCCTGAGACCCTTTGGCACTTGAATCTCTTTACTTACACTGAGAGTGACCTCGATCATTAGGCTCTGGGATGTGGTGTGTCTATTGCTTGTAAGAGAAGTGGAGTTGGTGATGACCATGACCCAAGGTTGGAAAAATCCTGGCGGAATAAGCTTAGTAGCAGGACAATGCCAACTGGAAACATTCTGTCAGAGGCTTCAGGTCAGATGTGCATAAATAAAATGCAAAGCTAGGAGTGAGACATATCTTTCTACCCAGTGTCTGGTTTAACCTCTCCTGATCTTCAGAATTTGGACTGACCAGACCCCACCACCACGTGATTGATTCCTTCAAGCTTTCATGAATTTCTGGTGGATGTTGCAGTGATTCTCAGAAACCAGATACATGAGGGGATCTCCTCAAGGGAGGAGTGGGTGGGAATTGGAACTGAATGGCTTCATACAAGAGTTGGACCTTTGAGACATTATCAAGCCCAACTCCTTGGGACTGATTTGGTGTTAATGCTTCTAATAGATATTACTCTCACACATGTAAAACTTCTCAGTAATATGAGGATGTTAATTAGGAGGTGTCAGGGTGGACAGGAAAAAAATGGGTCTTGGAGAGTGTGATCTGAAGATGCCTTGGTGTCCAATGGATGTTTTCAACAAACCCTGTCCTGCCCACTCTCTGGGACACAGGACTTATAGAAGTCCAAGGTAGGGCAAGGGCAATGAGAGGCTGGAAGAAGAGAACACTGGACTCAGAAATTCTGGACATTCTTTGTCCTTTACCACACACCTCTTCAGAAAAACCTTCTTTCATTATAGACTAAGATGCATATGAGCTAAAGGAAGCAGTTACCCTAGAATGGGCTCAGAAGGAAGAGGGGAGTCTGGTCTCTAACACTTTCTGCTTATAAGGACAGGGCTCCCTCACATACAAATTATTCTTCAGGCACCAAGGTAAAATTTACCATTGGGCTAAGAAGGCTATCAGTCCTCTTCAGACAGGGCTATAGGTCTCTTGGGAAAGCAAAGCTGTGATCTAAAGATGCTATTGCTGTGTGTTCTCCTGTGCCTGGTGACAGTTCCCCAAGGTGGGGGTCTCAGATATCTGACTTGAGTCTATGGGGATGGTTGTGACTTCAAGTCACTGACTGGGACCATCTGTTTTTGTTTGCAGGGATCCTGTCCCCGGTGCAGCTTCGAGTCAGGCCCAGGATTGGTGAAGTCCTCCCAGGAGCTTTCCCTCACCTGCACTATCTCTGGTATCTCCATCACCAGTGTTTACACCTGGAGCTGGTTCTGCCAGCCCTTGGGGAAGGGACTGCAGTGGATGGGAGATATAAGGTATGATGGTAATACATATTATAATCCGTTCTTCCAAACTGGACTCTCCATCAGCAGAGACACACCGAAGAATCAGTTCTCCCTGCAGCTGAGCTGCGTGACTGCTGAGGACACGGCCGTGTTTACTGTGCAGTGAACACAGCGAGGGGAAGTCAATGTGAGCCCAGACACAAACATCCCCTGCAGGGAAGACACTGGGCAGCAGGGGCCACGCAGGACCCACAGAGCACAGACACCCAGGCCTACACAGGCACAGATGGATGACAGGGAGAATTTCCTGTTGGAATCGGGGTTCCCTCACTTTGCTCTCAGCATCCCCAAGGATGGTGTTTTTTTCTCTCTACATTTTCTCCTCACTGAAAGCTTGAGAAGGAACTAGCCTTCTCAATTCACAGTACAAATAGTCAACAGATTAACATGGTCATTCTCATTATATCTCTTAATCAAAGTTTGTTGAAGAGTCAGGTCTCTGGAGATGTCTCTCTGCATTGCTCCCTGTGGGCTGTGGGTAGTGACTGACAAAAGATCTCTAGGTCTGAGAAAATAATTGTGGTGAATTCTGGGGCCAAACTTGTTTCATGTCTTCAGGGATGCTTGCTACCCATTGTCTCCCTTGATGCAGAAACAAAGCATATGGAGACCCTCAACACTGGGAACAGGTGCACTGGAGTGACCTATCTTCTTGGCGGAGTCCTATGTGAGATTCCTCTTTGGAGTCATAAAGAGTCCACATTCTTTGGAAGGACAGTTTTGATTTTAAAAATAGCAAATGTAGAATTGGGGTCATGATAATTGGGAGGGGAGGAAGCATTCAGGAATTACAGGAAGGTTTTGAGTTTCATGGTTGCTACACTGAACCCTGAGTGACTCATCTCCACCGCACAACCCCTCAGGAAAGGATGTCCAACTGTCTACAGATGGGCATTGGGTCCCCCATCACGCACTCCCCCTCATTCACGATGATGTGATTCCCACCACCACCACCCCCGGCCTTTGTTGTTTGAGACCTGGTCTCCTCTGCCCTTCACGATCACCTATGTTGGTGTGCTGCTTCCATGTGGGCTTTGTTGCTTCTGGGCTAGATAGCCGCTTGTTTGCTTTCAAGCCTTTAAGTCCCCAGACACTATATCTCTCAGTAGCTGGACACCATCAGCCTTCTTCACCACACTTGCTTATGCACACTTCGTCTTCAGCGATTATGTGAGGAAGGTGATCACACAATGATTGTTTTTGTTCCTTGGTGTCTACCACATGGTCCATTCAGCACCTTGTATTTACTTAGGCCGTGTGCTTTGTTGCTTCTGAGCTAGATGGCTGCTTGTTTGCCTTCAAGCCTTTAAGACCCCAGACGCTATATCTTTCGATAGCCGGGCACCATCAGCTTTCTTTACCACGTTTGCTTACACACAGGTCTGTCTTCAGCGATCATGTCGGGAAGGTGGGTGCGATAGTTTATTGTGCCAGCCTGGCCGATAAACACAAGTAGGATTAACTGAAGGGCAGAGGGATAAATGGCTCGGTGAGCTTCGCCTTGCTTGTTCTGTGCCTCAATTCAAAGGGGTACACTACCTGTGGGATGCCTAGCCTGTGGACTTTGTCGCTGTAAGTTAAGGTCCCTTTAAGTCCACATGATTGGAATGTTCATCTCTGGAGATGGGGACCGACAGTTGATGACAGTTGAGGACCTGCCTTCCTGTTTGTTGCCTGGAGATATATATCCCAGCTCTCTCTACAGAAGGGGACTGGCAACTGGCAGCTCTCAAGCCTTAAAGGACTGCTAGTGTCTCACTGCTTTATAATTTAACTGTTAATTTCTTGTATTATCTATCTGTATATAATTTAACGGTTCATTTCTTGTATTATATATCTATCTTTATAAGTATATTTATATATAATTACTAGCAACCTGGTTTGTCTCTCTAGAGAACCCTGTCCAACACAGTGGGTATCATGCAAAGACCGTTTAGCAGGGCGAGGTGCTATTGTATTGGGGGAGTATGCATGAGGAGGCCCAATGTCCATCTGCTACCCTACTATTGAACCTATAAATATATGCACATAGGCCTATTAGCCCCATAATCATAAATATATGTACATATGTACATGTCTGTATTTAGGCTTCTCTGTATGCACTTTGCCTCCTACTCCTTTCCTCTATTTCCTTTCTCCTTCCTCCCGTCCCACTACCATGTTCAGCCTTCATTCTGGTTTCAGTAATTCCTCTCAGTTACCTTGCCCTTGGCACTCCCTACCAGTCCTCCCCTCCCCTCCCTCCTCTGGTTTTGAACCACTCGCTGTTCCCTTGTCCCTGTGTTGTGCGACACCCCAATTCTACCTTGTGGACCTGGTTATACCAGAGGATGTACAGCGGTGCAGTAGGAATCTGGAAACACAGGGAATCTAGGACGGACGAACCCCTCAACACCCACGGAAGGAGTGGCGACACCAGGAAGGAAGGGGGTGTAGAAAGGGAGAAACGATCTTGCAGATCTATGTGTAACCTCTTCTCTGGGAGATGGGCAATGGGGAGGTGGGTGAGGGGAGATGCCGGGCAGTATAAGATAAGATATAATAATTATTTATAAACTATTAAGGGACCGGGGGAAAGGGGGGAGCGGGGAGGGAAGGGGAAGGGGAAAAAAAGGAAAACTGAGCTGATTCCATGAACCCAAGTGGAAGGTGAATTTTGAAAATGACGAGTGCAACAAATGTATAAGGGTGCTTTGCTCAATTGATGTATGTACGCATTGTGATAAGAGTTGTATGAGCCCCAATAAAAAGATTTATTAATAAAAAATAGCAAATGTGTCACGAGAGGAGGAAATTTCAGACTAATATCTAAGAATGCTCTTTAAAATTGAGAATAGTGAGCCTTCTCACATATTTTGAACATGTTATTGGGGAACCAGTCCCGAGAGAAGAACATCCTGTTTAGTAAAGTGTCAGCAAAACAGGAAAATGCTCAGTTAGATGCGCAGACAGAGTGGCTGCAAACATGGTCTCAAAGTTAGGAGCATGTGAGGATAACTCAAGACTTGGCAGTTTATGTGTTTGTTCTCTTGTACACACAGTTATTGTGAGTAAAACTGACTCAAAAACACCGAACAACATCCCTGATGAAGTGCGGTACAGAACATTTAGATTAATTCTGGTTAGCCAAGTAAATACCTAAAATAACAATATATTACAGCTTTTTATATTCAGAAAGTGATAAATTATTTAATATTTAAAATTCAATACATATACCATTCCTTATTAAATTTAACTATATGGCTATCATAATCAGGAAAATAAAGTTTAATAAATAAGTAATAAACATGATATACAAATATACTCTCCCTGATACAACATTGGATTTCACATTGGAATGCCAAGTACAAGATCAGCAGTTCAAAATCACCAGCCAATCCAAGAGAGAGTGATAAGGCTCTGAAAAGATGTGCCAGGATTGTAAATTGTATCATTAAAATCCAAAAGGGGGGATAGTATCAGGGCGTAAATTGTGAGATTATGGTGTGCAGAAAGCTGTGGGTGACACTGAAAACTCAATACACACTTACAGGAAAAACTCAAAACATACTTACAGGATTTACACCGGTTATAAGCCTCCGGAAATTTCCCTCGAACCTTAATTGAGGAATGGAAATAACCTGGTGCTCAGATTGAGAGCATTGGAGAAAGGACTAAAGTAAATTAAAATGGCAAATCTGACTTGAATGATTAAAACTTTATCATTTGATCTCCCTTTTGATACCCTTTGTGCTTGATTTGGTTTTTAATATTTTCTGTGGGTTTTTTTTTTCCAGGTACAGGTTTATTGCTATGGTGTTTTGTCATTGTTGGTAATTTTTTTGACTCCTGGTTAGGTCTTTTTCTGTATTTTGAAATTTTTAAACCCCAGGATGGGTGAATCTACAGAGACAATAATTAGAATTAGGGTTCTGGGGGCTATGGCAGGGGATGTGGCAGGTAAAGGGAAGTTAACATAAAGGATTTCAAGAAGGAAGACAATGTTTTGAAACGGATTGTGGTAGTGACTGTACAACACTGCTTAATAGGACTGAATTATAGAATAGTATGATGTCTGAAATAGATCATCATAAAGTGTTTTTAAGACAATATTAAAGACTCTTAGTTGATAAACAAATGTTTCAGAACATTTTTATTTTGAACATATTTAAAAATTACTTTTATATAGCACAGTTGCACATTCAAAAGGGAGTCTAAAATTGATTATCTAATACATATGTGTCAATTTCTCAATGAAGGAAAAAGATTTCTGGCGGCTGAAACAACACTAAGAAGCAATCTCTTCGGTCCTAGAGGGTCACTGTGAGTGTGGGTTCACTTGGTGCCAGTGGGTTATGGAAATTGTGTCTCCAATTTGTATCTTATTTTGATTGCATTTCTCCAGTAGTTTGTTTTCTGTGTGTTCTGTATTTTGTTTAACAGTATTTAATATTATTATCAGGAATTGTTCTATTTTTCCATTATCTTGGTCTCCACATAATTTTCTTCATGGTATTCTTATTTTAATTATGCCCTTTCATCTGTGACATCACTTATGATATCATTTATAATATTTTTATTAAGATGTTAATGGTTTATATTGTTTATTTTATAGTTTATTTACTCAATCCTGTCATGGAGAATTTTACAATCGCCCCACATCAATTTTAGAGCATCGTCCCCTGCCCCGCCATAGGTAAATTGCCTCTAAGATGATTTATGCAATCACAATCTGTCCTAGTGCTCCAACCCCCTCCCATCTTCATTAGTTTCCCTCCCGATCTCCCCCTACCTATTCCTATAGACCCTTATAGACATTATTATCAACATGCATCCGCTCTACCTGTACTTCACTGCTGGATGACCCAACAAAAACAAACAAAAATTCGCTAAGGTGGTAAGGGTAAAAACATAATAGTATAAAGACAAACATACAAACAATGTGCAAGAAGGAAAAGACCACCAAAAATATTCAAAAAGCCAGGGAAGAGGTTTCTGTCATAGAACCAGTAAGAAATGCTTGCGCCCAGAACAAATTGAAGTCTCGTCGGTTTGGTGGTCCCCTGGCCAAGTGTTGAATTCAACCTTGCATAATCAGGATGACCATGGTCTCTGACAGTAAGGTTGATGGAGACTCTTGCCTGTGACTAGAGCCATCTGCCAGTGGCTCAGTCTGACCAGATGCTCTGCAGATGGGTGTGGGGCTCTCACCATCCCCATAGGCCTCCACAAATTGGGTGTTCACAATGTGTGCTCTGATGCTCTTCTCCTCACTGTACTGCTGTTTTGTAATTGCCATCTTTGGGTCACACGAGCTGCTGTGCTTTCTCAGTGTGGAGTTAGCAGACTCCTTGCTTAGATGGCTGCTTGTTTGAATACAAGCTTTTAAGACCGCAGACAGTGTTCTGATTGATAGTCAGGCACCTTCTGGTTTCTTCACCACTTTGCAGTAGCACCCTTATATCAAGTGATCATTTCATTAAGCTGAGGATCAAGCAGGGCCATGATGTAAGAACTGATTGTTCTTAAATTGGGGATAGGATTTAGTGCAAGCTCCAAACCCATTCCTTGATCTATTCCTTTATTTCCTTTTATTGGATAAAATTAAAATGATTTAACTTGGGAACCACTGTATAGGTCTCATTGTTCCATAGTTCAATTCTGTCGAAACTAATTGTGGAATTGCTTGCATACTTATAACATGTTTTCCAAATGATAGGGTTCCTTCCTAGACTTCTGGAAATCATCTCCCTTTTGTCTCCTCCACCCTTCAAGCACCCTAAACCCTTGTTATACTTTCTTTCCCTGTGGGCTCAACATCCCTAGGTTTCATTTTCTGAAAAATAATAAAACAAATTACACTGCTTCAAGACGGTGAGCCCCAATGGCGGCACACCTCTGAGAGACAGGCTAATGTAGATGAGTATAAGCAGACTGCAATAGGACAGCCACACAGGGTTGCCAGGATAATACAGGTCTTAACACAGCACACTCGCTGTACCAAGACTTGTTTGTTTGACAACCAATAGTACACAGCTCTTGGTGCAGGTCTTTTCTTCAACCCGACACCATGTGTTTTCCTGCTTAAATCCTCAGGTTACAGTGAGTCTGGGGTAGAATCCAATTCCCCCAGTGTAGTTCCCATTTGGGGATCTCACAGATGCAGCTCTGCAGCATGACTTGTACTCTGAGAGTCAGGATTCAGTTTCCCACTGTTCTGTGACATCTGGCCTAGCTTCCCAGGTAACCCCAGAGTCCTAGGTCAGCTCTGCTCTCCCAGTGCAAGACATGAACTACCCTCCCTACCTGTTGATCCCAAGAGCACCTGCAGTCCCTCCTTCCCCCAGTTGGCTGTCAGCTCTCCTTTCCCACACCCCAACAGACACGCACTTATGTTCACCCAAAATTGACTGTTCCATCCCCACTCTCCAGAGCTGCCCACCCCTACCATCACTAAGCCTCAACCCTTTGAGAGGGCCACCACCCTCTCCAGGGGACCTCACCCCAGATCCATATTGCTACCACTCAGCATCCTGCCCCCTTTCCCGCCACCAATGGATCCCAGCTATAAGGTCAGGAAGTGCCCTCTGGCCAAATGACCTCCACTGTACTTACCTTGAACAGGATTTGTGGTTCATGGCACCGGTCCAGCTCTTTCCCAGGTGATCTAGTTCCCAGCCAGAAGACCTGATGGCCAGTAAACTTGAGCTTGTGCCCATTCTGCTACCTTTTCCAAGTGCAGTGGACTTAGATAGCATTTGTCCTTTTGTGCTTGACTAACTTCACTCAGCATGTCTTCCAGATTCCACCACGACTTGAGGTGTTTCATTGCTGCTTTTTAGGGATTCTATTTATTTGTGTGTATGTATCAGAGTGTTTTAAAAAATGTATCTACTCTTCTCTTGATGGGAATTTATTTGTTTCCAGCGTCGTGCTATTGTGAACTGTGCTGCAATGATCATGGGGGAACACATGTCTGTTCGTCATCTCTTTCTTATTTCTTTGGGGTATATGCCCAGTAATGGTATTGGTGGGTCATATGGTAGTTCAATTTCCATCTGTTTTATGTATCGCCATATCTCCTTCCACAGTGGCTGTACATATTTACATGCCTACTAGCAGTGTACAAGAGTCCCTATCCCACCAGGCCCTCTCCACCCTTTATTGTTCTCAGTTATGTTTTGTTTTGAAATTGGGATACAGTACTGGGCTTTAGTTGGTATCACATTGTTGTTTTGATTTCCAGTTCCTGGATGACTAAAGACCTGGAACATTTCCACATGTGTTTATTAGCCATTTAACTGTCATCTTGTGTGAATTGTCTGTTCAGGTCTTTTGCCCATCTTATCAAAAGTTTGTTTTTTCCTTGCTATAAGCTTGTAACATTCTGTGGATCTTAGTAATTAGTCTTTTATCTGATGTGTCATTAGATGGAAAATATCATTTTCCAGTCTGTGGGCTCTCTTTTTACTCTTTTATTAAATAAACTTTTGATTTACACAAGTGTTTTCTTTTTCATAGGTCCCATTGATCTATTTTACCTTCTATGGAGTATGTTTCTTTTGTTAATTCTGCCAGCCCATGTATTCCCTGAACTAGGCCTCCTAGCAATGTCCTAATTTTCTCACTAATGATCCTGCTAGCTCAGGATTTTACATATAGGTCTTTAATCCACCTCGAGTTTATTTTCGTGCATGGAATAAGATATCCAGGTGGATATCCAAATTCTTCTGCAGGTGGATATCCAGATTTTCCAGCACCATTTATTGAGGAGGGCACCTGCTTCCTATTTAATGTCTTTTGGGTTATTGTAAAAATCAATTGTATGTGGATATTTTTATTGTTGATTTTCTGTCCTGATTCATTGGCCTGAGAATATTGGTCTTTAAAAAAAAGTTTATATGCTGTTGAATTCCATTGGCCAGGACTTTGTTGAGGATTTTAGCATCTATATTCATGAGAGATACCGGTCTGCATTTACAGAGGTTATTGTGGTTTGGGGCAAGGGAGGAGTATAATCAATCTACTAGAGTCCCTTATGGACTCTGTGAATTATTCTTAGAAGAGTGCACTTTTATTGTGCTTATAACAGTGGTTTCCTATACAGCTCAGAATTATCCGCTGTTTATGCGTGGTCCTGGGGTGTAAGTTTTCTAGTACAGTGGATGGCCCAAGGAAGAGGAGTGTACATTCAGAAGTGGATCAGGCTAGAGTCTGGGCACCAGTTCTGAAAGGTACCAGGCCTGTGCAGGAAAACTGCCGGGAAACCTGGAAAGGCCAGGTCCTATTTCTACTAGCAGGGTGAGGAGCTTTGTGATTCCTTTCTCAAATCAAAATAGAAACACCTCCACCGACACCTAGCCCCGCTCCTGGAAGATTCTAAGCACTCCTGTTTCCCGAGTGCTGAGACTCTCCACGTGGCCTGGTCAAATCATCTGCAGGAGGGAGCTGGGCGTAGCTAGGGATTATCACCAGTGGGAGCTCTCCTCCCTCTGCGGACCTTGTGGTTCAGCATCAAGCCTCCAGTTGTCTCTGCAGGCTTCTGTGGGATGCTCCTGAAGTATCAACTGCTCGGTCGGGAGTTGCCACAGCACCTGTAAGGGAAGCAAAGCACAGGAAGGTGCTGTGAACTGGGACGGCATGATTGAGAGCACAGCTGTGCTCTCTGTGGGTAAACCAATTTAAAGCACACCCGGTATTATATCCCGGTCTCCCAACCCAGCTACCACCCACAAATTTGGCGATCCCACAGCAGTAAGTTGTTCACAGGGGCGATCAAACACTTGGTTTTCCTTTTAAGCATATTTTTTCACTTGCTGTGCTTCAATTTAAAGGTAGATTTATAAAAATAGCCTTATTCTTCCTTCCAACAGTATTCCCCTCTATTGTAGTGTAAGGTCAACTTAACAGCATAATTCTGTTAAACCATTGTCTGTGGTCGCCAACAAAAGCAGTTTACCCACAGACATTGCATGCAACAGAACTTTGCACACACAGAGATGGAGCCGGCTCATCATCAGGAGTGGGTCCCACTCCCCACAGCCAGCGGTCTCACTCTGCGGCCAGTGCAGGGATGGTGGTTTGTAAGTATCCCTCGCTTGTGCTGCTAAAAGAACAGTGTTCCCTCCTCACCGGCAAAGATGACAAAATAGGGCTGTGCTATGAGGCAGAATCTACTGGAAGGCAGGGAGTTCGTTTTCTCGGTGTCTTGTGTATTTCTTGTAATATGTTTAACAATCAGTTTGGGGATGTTAGCATGTGATAAGCCAAAGGTAGAAAGGGCAGGCTGTAGGACCTAAAGAGTATTTTTGAACACAGAAGCCCTGGAAAGGCAGTTATCCAGCAAGGTCACCACACCCCAGTAGCCAGACTGTCACAATTGATCCGAAACACATCTGGCTCAGTCCTGGACTCCAGGGAAGGACAGAAGACTAAATTCGGACTGCCTTCTTCCTCAACTCCCAATTCCTATTCGGGTTCATCTCAGATGTATTTTGCAACTGGGGGTAATACTCTTGAGTTTTGTTATGTGTTTTTCTGTTTAACAGTACAAACCCAGAATTGATAAATGTATAGAGGCAGCAAGACAAACAAGGGTTTCTTGGAGGTACAGTGGGGCAGTGGGTGGGGTAAAAGGGAGCCGATATTAAAGAGTTCAAGAAAGAAGAGGATGTTTTCATACTGATTGTGGTAGCAATAATAAAATACTGCTTGATGTGATTGAACTGTGGAATGATATGGTATCTGTGTTACTCTGGGTAGACTAGAGAAACAAATTCATAGACACTTGTGTCATTGAGAAATAGCTTTATATACAAGAGCAATCAAATATTGAGAAAACATCCCAGACCAGTCCAGATCAAGTCCTTAAGTCCAATCTTAGACCATATGCCCGATAGCTATTTTTAAAGTCTTCTTCAGACTCACAAAACACATGCAATGATGCCAAACGTAAGAAGAGCACAGGCCAGTGGGTGGGAAGTCTTCCGGATCCGGTTGCATTGTAAGCATCTCAGCGCTGGCATGGGTCCAGCATGGCGTGGTTTCTCCAGCTCAGGGCACTAGCATAGTTGCATGTGTCTTGTCAGCTGCAATGTCTCCCGGGGAGTGAACAGAGAGAGACAGAGACAGAGAGACTCCTACATCCAAGGAGGAATAAAGGAGTTCCCAGAATCCTCAGGAGAAGGCCATGCCAACAGAGGTCACACTGGCTATGATCTGAGTGACTGGCTAGACTCTACCCCTTCACTCCTAATCCTGTCAAATTGACAAATGATTATATGACTACCACAGCTAACTATAAACTGGTTTGGGCAAAAATGAACAATAAAATAAAATGATAAACAGACTATTTCATTATGAATTTTTTTGGTAAATTCAGTTACTGGCTTATATCATAATCCCTTTTCCTGTTCAATATTTTAAACAGTATTTGATATGTTGTACTGGCAAGGATTTCCATCAGTTTCCAGCTATGTGTGCAAAATTTTCTGTCATACATTGGAACATATTTTTCTCATGAAACATGCAACAAAATACTATTTGCAACATTCTTCTCAGGTGTAGTTCAGTGGCATTAGATTATTGTTTTCAACAATTACCAACATCTGCAAAATTTCCCATCAAACATAACAGAAAACCACCCCCAAAATAATTCTGGCTAGAAACTTTCCTCTTAACATCGAATAATTAATTAAAAGTTCCTGTTTCAATTATTTTGAATAGAAGCCTGATTTAAATACTTACCCATTCCTCTGTAAGGAATGCAGCCTAAACCCTGTCGAATAACTTTGTCTTTGAGCCAGATTTTTCATACCAGTACTTTATTGTGGCACATATCTCAATATCAAAATCTTTATAGCTATGTCTGTATATCATACTTCCTTTCACTGTATCCAACTCAGTGTTTGCAACTTGTAGCACTCTCTACCTCTAAAGCTTTTCACACTGAGGGACCAGAGATAAAAAATAACCTCAGGGAGAAAGTTGACTTGCAGGGGTGCTAAGAACCCACAGGAGCCTGGATAAAGACTGCAGTTAGAACTGCTGTGCTGACTTCTGTGGTAGCTCCACTGCCATGTTTGGAAATCTGCAGAGACAACTCCAGGTCACACTCCTGACCAACAGTCTGAATGCTTATGACCAGAGAAAATGTTACTGTGTGGCCCACAGAAGTTGGAAGGCAGTGTAAGCCCAGGAAACACCTCTCCTGTATGTGATGGGTTGCTGTCAGCAGGGGGCTCAGAATACCCATCACCCACATAGGGTACTAAGCCATGGGAAGAAAAATGACCTTCTTATGATTTCTGTGGGTTCCTGTAACCCCACAAATAACCTTGTTGTTAGGAAACCTTTTTACTCCAATATTAAAAACATAATATGACAAAGTATCTTTTACCCCTTCCCAAATATTCTGAAATGTTATGGGGACAAAGAGTTTTAGGGATGACATATACTTGATTCCCTACATGGTCAGAGGTATGAAACGATTCAGGTAGGCCTAGTCTTGATTCCATTGCATGGTAAGGATAGAGATCGTATTTAATTTCACCAGATCATCTGTGTACTTCTGATGGTAATGGATGTAAAGCTACATTAAACTTAAAATCTGCACAGCTGTCCGCATGATTGGTAGAGTGAAGACCTCAGAGAGAGGGCTGTGTTCTCCCAAGGACTCCACCAGCATTGCTTTTCTAGTGTGAGTCCCAGAGGCAGGGGCCCCATTCAGCCCTTTCCACCTTTACATACCATGCACCTCCCACACGCAAATGCCTGACACGAACCCAAAGGAAACCACAGCACGCATGGACTTAAAATTTATATTCCTTCTCACCCGGAGAGCATTTTCTGGGTGTCACGAATCTTATCCACATGAACATGAAGCATGTGTGGGTTTTCCTCTTCCTGGCAACTCCGGGAGGTGAGTGGTTCAGGGAGTCAGACATGAAGTCTGGGAGTGCAGCATTCGAGCACATGACTCACTGTTTCTCTCTATCCCCAGCTGTACAGGCCCAGGTGCAGCTACAAGAGTCAGGCCCTGGACTAGCGAGGCCCTCACAGACCCTATCTCTCACTTGTGCTGTCTCTAGATTCTCTTTAACCAGCTATCATGTGACCTGGGTCCACCAGGTTCCAGGAAAGGGTCTGGAGTGGATTGGGATAATATGGGAGAATGGGGGCACAAAGTATAATCCAGATCTCCAGTACTGAGTCACCATCACCAGGGACACCACCCAGAACCATGTTTATTTAAAACTGAGCTCTGTGAATCCTGAGGGCACAGCCATGTATTACCGTGCAAGATACCCAGTGATGGGAAGTCAGTGTGAGCACAAACACAAACTCAGTTTCAGCAGAGACAAGGGAATGAAGGCAGTGAGGCTTTCCTCTCAGAAGCTGTGGTTTCCCCACCTTGTCAGCACTTCTTCAGGGACCACCGTGCATGGACTCTAGGGAACCTTCATGCATCTGACCATGCCTTCTTTTCATTGGAATGAGGTTTGTATATCGTTCACCAGGCAGATTTCAGAGCACTATGTATTGCTCAGACCTCAGTTTACAATTTAGTTACAACCTACTGCCATTTGTTGTCAAACTTAGAAATATTTAATACAGTTAAAAAATGATCATGTTGTCTCAAATTTTGTCTACATCCTCAGATGTATCTTGAATTTTTTCATTCTAATGAATACTCACTAGTGCACATTGTGCGATAATTTCCTCTTAGAACACCCTAGAAAATATTGTCTATGCCAATACTGTTGTTAGGAAACAAATAATTATTAACAAATTCTCAAAAAATGAATTCAAAAGAAAAAGAAGTACAAAGTGAGGTAAGGGTCTTGCTTCATTTTTCTGCAGGTAGATATCCATTTTTTCTGGTACCATTTATTAAAGATGGCATCTGCTTCCCATTTAATATTTTTTGGGACCTTATCAAAGATCAGTTGCTTGTATGCTGATGTTTTTACTTCTGGGTTTTCGGCTCTTTTCCATTGTTCTGAATATCTGTCATTATGCCAGTACCTCTCTGTTTTGACTACAGTGGCTGTAAAGTATGTGTAAAGTTAAGGTAGAGCAAGCCCTCCGAATAGCCTGATTTAAATACTTCCCCTTTCCTCTGTAAAGAATGCAGCCTAATCCCTGTGGAACATCTTTACTGTCTTTGAGCCAGATTTTTTTTACCAGTATTTTACTGTGGCATATATCTCAATATCAAAATCTATATAAATACCTATATCTGTAGATTATACTTCCTTGAGCTTGTGCCCTTTCTGAAACTTTTTCCAAGTGCAGTGGACTTAGTGGTTAAAATCCTAATGTAGTTGACTGACACACTGAGGGAAACCAAGGAGGGTATTTGCAAAGTCACTATATAGCCAGAGCTTTCCTTCTGCGTGAGATCACTGGTATGTGATGTCACATGACTACCTGTGGAGAGTTTCCCATCTTGACTGAATTGAAGGCTTTTAAATTTTGTAGATTTATGTCAAGAAAACTTAGAAACACAGGTAAAAGTTTGTTACCCACACTCATTACAGCTACATGATAACTATCCTACAAGAAAGCATTAATGAGACACGGGCTCTTCATTTTTAAAAAAAAAACTTTTTTATGATTTCAAACTTTACAGAGTAAATTTGTATTCCATTGAATTCATACATTGATTGCAATTCTCAAGACATACCAGCATTCTTCCCACTTCAGCCCTCCTTGTGTTTTTATATTAGTCCTCCTTCTTTCCTATTCCTTCTTGCTTTCAAAAGTTCTGATCCATAAGCAAAAGCTCTCCTTTTGATTTAGTATGGTTGATTTTTCTAAGGAGTGCATACCTCTCAGATGTAATTTTTCCCCTCTGAGCCTGTATATTGTTGGGCTGAAACCTGAGTCAGAGGAGTGAGTACAGTTCCAAGAGTGAAGAGTCACTAGAGGCCATAATCTGGGGATTCCAAGTCTACATCAGACCAGTAAGCCTGATCTATTTTATGATTTTGGTTTGTTCCACTTTCTTCTCCCACTCGAATCAGGACCCTCTTTTGTGATCCCTTAAGAGTAATTAGCAGTAGAAGCTGGGCACCATCTAGTTCTTCTTGTCTCAGGGTTGTGGTGGTTGATGGTCCATTCATCCTCAGGATGAATTGTCCCACACACCTTCTATTTTCTTTATTTTTAATTTATTGTACTTCTGTGCTGTCACCTGGGGGAGGGGGAGGTAACAAAGAGAATGCAAGTGTGGCAGGCACAACTGGCAAGTAGGTGGGCACTCTACTGGTTGGAACATCTGTGATCCAGAAATAGGTTCAGCTCTCTTTCAGGCACTGAAAGCTGGAAGAGCATACACTCTGTGGAAGTCTGGAAGGTCATTTGCCCCCAAAATGGTGGGCCATGTCAGTAGAGGGACAGCAACACAGAACATGGGTACCCATATGGTAAGTCCCAACTGTCCTTTCCCACACTTGGCCCAGGCCAAACTCCAGCACCTCTTCATTTGTTTTGAAAGCGTTGTTAAACTAACTCCAATGAAAGGTTTCTTGTTGAAAATTTCTCATGTTTAACAAGATCTGACATCCAATATAAGATGTTCCACATTTAATTCATGCAAAGGGCTTCTTTCCTGTGTGAAATCTCTGATGTGCTGTAAAGCATTGCGTCTGGCTGAAAGCTTTACCACACTCACCACATACATAGGGTTTTTCTCCTGTGAATTTGTAGATGAATTTGAGATTTCCTTTAAGAATGAAGCTTTTGCCACATTCACTACATATATGGGGTTTCCCTCCAGTATGAGTTCGCTGATGAACAGTGAGAGAAGTCTTCTGGATAAAGCCTTTGCCACACTCACCACATACATAGGGGTTTTCTCCTGTGAATTTGTAGATGAGTTTTGAGATTTCCCTTACAAATGAAGCTTTTGCCACATTCACTACATTTATGTGGCTTCTCTCCAGTATGAGTTCGCTGATGAACAGTGAGAGAAGTCTTCTGGATAAAGGCTTTTCCACAGTCACCACATACATGGGGTTTCTCTCCAGTATGAGTTCGCTGATGAACAGTGAGAGCAGTCTTCGTGATAAAGGCTTTTCCACATTCATCACACACATGGGGTTTCTCTCCAGTATGAGTTCGCTGATGAACAGTGAGATCGTTCTTCATTAAAAAGGCTTTGCCACATTCACCACATACATGGGGTTTCTCTCCAGTATGAGTTCGCTGATGAACAGTGAGAGCATGCTTCCTGATAAAGGCTTTTCCACATTCACCACATACATGGGGTTTCTCCCCAGTATGAGTTCGCTGATGAACAGTGAGAGCACACTTCCGAATAAAGGCTTTTCCACATTCACCACATACATGGGGTTTCTCTCCAGTATGAGTTTGCTGATGAACAGTGAGAGAAGCCTTCTGGATAAAGCCTTTGCCACATTCACCACATACATGGGGTTTCTCTCCAGTATGAGTTCGCTGATGAACAGTGAGACCATCCTTCCTGAGAAAGGTTTTTCCACATTGACCACATACAAAGGATTTCTCTCCAGTATGAGTTCGCTGATGAACAGTAAGTTTACTCTTCCTGATAAAAGCTTTTCCACATTCAACACATACATGGGGTTTCTCTCCAGTATGAGTTTGCTGATGAACAATGAGAGCACACTTCCGAATAAAGGCTTTTCCACATTCACCACATACATAGGGTTTCTCTCCAGTATGAGTTCGCTGATGAACAGTGAGAGAAGTCTTCTGGATAAAGCCTTTTCCACATTCACCACATACATGGAGTTTCTCTCCAGTATGAGTTCGCTGATGACCAGTGAGAACATCCTTCCTGAGAAAGGCTTTTCCACATTCACCACATACATGGGATTTCTCACCAGTGTGAGTTCGCTGATGAACGGCAAGCTTATTCTTCCTGATAAAAGCTTTTCCACATTCACCACATATGTGGGGTTTTTCTCCAGTATGAGTTCGCTGGTGATCAGTGAGAGCAGTCTTCCTGATAGAGACTTTTCCACATTCACCACATATGTGGGGTTTCTCTCCAGTATGAGTTTGCTGATGAGCATTGAGATCACTCTTCCTGGTGAAGCCTTTCCCACATTCACTGCATATATAGGACATTCCTGCCACATGAGAATCCTGATGTCCCTTGAGGTATGACCCACTTTTGAAAGTTTTCCCACATTGCAAACATTTATATAGCTTTTGTCTTTCATGACTTTTTTGATAATGTTCATTGAGTTTGAACACTTTCTTGAATTTTTGCCCACACTGACTGCATTCATAGGTCTTACCTAGTATATCAATAATCTGGTGCTCATAGAGCACAGAGTCCTCGATGAAGGTTGTTCCACATTTATTACCTGTGTGTGGTTTATCAATTTCATCAGACTCCTGATGTTGAATGCATTGTGACTTCATGAGCCTGGGTGGTTCACACTCAGGGAATTTCATTTCAGTACAAAATCGCTCTTGTTCAATGTGGAGAAAAGTTTTCTCATCTTCACTGAGCACAACTGACTTCTGTATTTTGTTGCTTCTGTTCTGATTTAATTCTAGAATGATTAAATCTGATTTTACAATTTTTTCATGTAATCCAAACATCTCATCATTTTCCTTTGGAGGAAAATTATTTTTATGCTGAGGATATGTATTAAATTTAGAGCATTGTTCTATTCTGTCCATGCGTCTTTCAAATTGCAAGTGCTCAAGCAAATGATCATCATCTTTCTGGATTTCTATAAAAGAACAGAACATTAACTCTTTTCAACATCTTGGTTTACAATGGACCCCTTAAAATACGCATTGATACAAAGTAGATCTTTAGTGACAATCCTCTTTTATGAATATAAATAAAACACTATCCTTAATGGTTATTGCCCATTGAATGAAATACAATCATGTAAACAATTCAAATGATAAAAAATAGTTTTTATAGAAATCAAGTTGGATATGAAAGTGATGAATAGACACCGATTTGATATTTGCTTAAAGAAGTACATGAAAACATAAAACAAACATAACAGAAGGAAGACATTGAGACCAATAGACCACAGGCGTGATAAGACTTGCTAATTCCAGTGATTAGAGGTTAGATGTATTCATTTCATCCATCTTTACTGAAAGACAACTAAGTACTAGAAAAAGTTGGAAATGTAAAACATGCCAAATGTTCTACTTGGGAGAAAACCATTTTTTACAGGTATATATGAAAGGGACTAGGGTACAGAAACACATTCTTTATGTTAATGGAGCCTGTATTCTAGCTCACAGCTCTCATCTTACAGTGTTGTCCTTGGTGGCGTGTAGGTGGCTGTGATGCCAGAAGCACTGCCACCCAGTGTTTAAAATACAAACAGGATCACCCATGGTGTACAGGTCTTAGTGGAATCTCCAGAAACAAGGACTGGGAGGAAGACCTGGTGATCAACTTCTGGAACATGAACTCCTCAGGTTTAATGGCAATGAAGTAACACTGAGGAAGTACTAAATCCTTAAAGTACAGTCAACAGTAATGATGTGGATGGAGGAAGAGCTTTGGGGACCTTCAATGCTTGACATGGCATGACTGAAAATGAGAAAAAAATAGCTGCTAACATCCTCTAATCATTGGAAAATGGCACACATGCAATATCATGAAAAATGTGCAAGTTGTCAAAACAAAACGGAACGGTAAAAAATTGATAGTGTATGCATTATTCAACTGTAATAGACTGGTACTGGCTATTTTTAATTAGGTAATCAAGTGGTTTATAAGGCTGAGATTGACAAATTCAAGAAGATTGGCATCATATTCATTATCCAAAAGCACACTTCAGTGTCTTCCCTGATGTATAATCTTGTCAGTGGTAGGCTAATATTCATATGCCTGCAAGCAAGACCAGTTAGTACAAGTGTTATTTAGTTTTGTGCGCCAATTAAAGCAAATATAGAAGCATTCACTAAGTTGGAGAAGAGTCCCAGTCACATTCTCTTAATTAAAAATCATGGCCACAATATCCTCTCATTATAGTGCTACCTTAATGATACCTCATACAAGCACAGGGCTAATTACTATCTGCAAGCAGCTTTAACTACAAAAGCAGACATGTTGTTATTGTTCTCCCCGCTCAGGAGACAGTTACTCCACTCCACCTACCCTCAGCACTGGTCTTAAGTTGGTCATCCAATTATTTCAGGGATCCCCAAGGTAAAGATCCTGCCTACCTTGTTAGGTAGGTAGGTGTCTGCCTGTGCATGTGTGTGGGGGGGGGGGTGTAGCAGGGGGAACTGCATGCCATGAGATTATATAAATTGGTGAAAGAATGCAAAGCCTTTTTATTTCTGCTCTTCAATTACACAACTCTCCTTTAGGAACCATCCAGAGGGCATTTAAGAGACAAAGTGATAGTTGATTCCTTTAGTGATAGCAACAAAGAGAACCTGATTGCTTTTAAAGCTAGGCATCTTTCAGCTGAGTAGCAAGAAGTCAGGCGCCTGAAGCAGCTGTACACTAACATCTTCCTGGAGGGCAGTTGTGGGGAAAACTCTATCTGGAGATTGCGCATTAGCAATTCTACCTTTGGAGCTTGTGGAGGTTTTCTTCCAACACTAGCACTGGTCTTCCAAGCCCTGTGGTCAGGAGTATAGAGATAAGGCTGCTCACACTTTCATCTAGGTTCTGTTTTCCACAATAAAGAAATTGATGGGAGAGGGGATAAAGGAGAGCTGATATCAAGGAATTCAAGAAGAAAATGTTTCAGACTGTGGTAGTAATTGTACAGTACTGCTCCATGTAATTGAACTATGGGATGTAATGATATCTGTAAGAGCACCCCCAAAAATATATTTTTAAAATATGTATTGAAAATTTCACATGAATTTTTCAGCCTGACATTGATCAATCATACAATGATGTACACTGATGAATGTAAAATTTGGGGAAAGTATCAGTAGTTGGAAAATGTGACCTTAGTAATAGAAATGACACGCAAGTTTACTGATAAAATTTTGGTACTAATGATGAATTCATAGCAAATTCCTTATTAAATACCAGAAATGGAAACTACACATATGGATCTTTCGGAATGGAACAAATGGAAATCATATCAACCACATCTATAGAAAGAAATGGTGGAGAAGCTCATTAGTCAAAACACGCCTAGGGGTTAACTGTGGAAGAGATCATAAATCGCTAAAATCCAAGTAGAAGCTAGCCAAAGTAGCTAGAGCACAAGCTTAGAGACTATGTAAAGAATAAACTTGAGGAATAAAAGATTGACTGAGGACTAATGACAGAGACCAGATGGGATGTGGGATGACATGAAAGCCAACTTACACATGGAAATCAAAAGGCTACTCAAAATACAGAAAAGAAAAGAGAGCAATATTGAATATACTATGCATTGTTTGAGTAACAGCAATAAAATCTATTGGAATATACTGCAAAAATATTCTTTAGAAGCAGCAACGGTCATCGTTCGTGTATTGGAACCTGTTAAGAAATAGTGGGTCTAAGGAAGGCACACTGTAAACTAAGGAATACACAGCAGACATGTGCGTAATGAAGAAAGCAAGAATATAAGATGCTGATTGGAGGAACAGACAACTTCAAATAAAAATCTTCCAGGTAAAAAAATATTGAAGGTACAGTGCTAAAGTATGTTCTAAGCTGATAACAATTTTCTTGCTAGGAAGATGATTTTAGATACCTAAAAATAACAGAAGTCATAAATGTGTTTCACCAAAAGGAGTAAAATATGGAGAAACATGTCTGTTAAAGAATTCCAACAGAGAAAGAATTTGGCCATCTCTCTAAGAAAACAGAATAACTTATGTCACCTGCATGAAGAAAACTTTAAAGGAACAGGACAACAAACACGAAAATGGACACCAAAACCTTTAGAGAAACTCCGAGGGGGGAAGCTAAGGAAGCCCAAAGGAGACCTGCTTATGGTGGGGGCTCAAGAGCCAAGATGGTGCTGCACAATACAAATGGCAATCCACTCTTACTCAGTAGGGGATGAATGTGCTGAATTCAGAGGACAGTTATAAATTAAGAGTTATCTGTTTGGAGAGAGGCTTGCAAGATAGATTTTCATAGTAAAGTGGAAACATAAAAGAAGGGAATATTTCAGAATGTTAAAGAAAATTATGGCAGCAAACATATAATAGTGTAAAACAAGAAAATAGAAATCTCATCTCATAAGAGCTACAGGTGCACTTCCCTCAACATCTAGGACAAGTGAACTCTCACATTCAAAGTAGCACACACTTTTATGCAATTTCGGACACGTATCATAGATATGAGGCCTTCTCTTTGTTGAATCAACTACCCCAGCCAACTCCCCTTAAGGGATTTTGACCATGCATCTGAAAAAATTCCACTATAGCTTGCTTCTACTACCAAACACAGTTCTCTTGTTCCAACTGAGAGAAAGCTTCTGGGGTGACAACTAGATAACCTGTTTATGAGAAATTACAGACTCTTAGACACCAACATTAACGTAACGTTTGTAAAGCCTGTAGAATTTTGTATTTCTAGGAAAATAATGTTCAAAGGAACAAAGTAAATAGTGTTCTCTCAAGGGTAAAAGACCTAACCCACTAACCTAGGATGAGACAATGCAATGAGAATCGACCTCTTTGAGAATACCACAAACACCGCAAAGTTTTTAACACATAAGACAGGAAAAGCCAATGACGAGGTCAATGACTTGAGAATTCTCCTCACCGATGGAAACCAGGTTGCGATAGTTCTCCAACATCACATCCTGATATAGGGTCTTCTGAGCAGGGTTCAGGAGCTGCCATTCCTCCCGGGTGAACTTTACAGCCACATCGTTGAATGTCAGTGGTTCCTGTAGTAAGAGGAGTCTACTAAATGAAGTATTTTCCATTTGAAAATTAAAAAAAACTCTTACAGTAAAGGAAACAAAACAGTAATAAAAACTACAGTGGTAGTTCATTCCATAATGTGCCATTAACCAAGGACAGGGTAGAAAATATCTGACCTTGCTTTACACTCACACAAAGTAGATAAACACCTATTTGTTATAAAATGGAATTAGGGTTTCTACCGGCATCACCATTATAAGAGGCTCGGTACCTTCAGTGACAAGAAGTATCAGGAACAGTGCAGATCGGGGAGGTCAAACATACCTCAACTCTCCAACATTTTTTGTCAACTCTAAAACAAGTCAGTCCTTCCACACCACTCTGTCTCACTTCTGGGTTTGATAATCTGTTGCTGTGGTCACCCAACACTCAATAGATCAAAGCGGTCTATTAATGAACAAGGTACAACTCAGGATCAGGAACAAGAAGCTATAACTCAGAACCAAGATCAGAATGTTCACAGATATTATCTCCCTTCCTGAGTGCAGAACAACTTTCTAAGCTCTTAATGGCCACTTTAGGACAAGCTCCTCTGGACAACCTTAGGACAAATTCTCCTCAGCCACCTTTGGACAGAATTACCTTTACTTTAATTGCAAGGTCCTCTTGAACCTGCCATCTTTCACCACATGCTCTCCAAGGGGCCCTCGTAGTTCTGTTGGGTGGACCTCTGGAGCCCTCCCAACCTTGCCTAGGCAGGGAAGGTGTTAGGTTGACCCAAGAAGCCATCATATCAAGAGGGAGAGAGAGAACTGCCTGCAGGCATGGTTTGAGAAGAGACAGTGAGAAATTAGCCTGTCATCTGAACTGTTGATTTGGTTTTGTTAGCCCCTGCAGCCACACAGTCCAGAATGAACCCACGGATTAGGGATTTGCAGCTTCCAGAAATTCATGAGCCATTTCTTTGAATGACAACTCTGAGCCACCTGTGTGAACTTACTTGAGAGCTTGCTCCACTCCATGAGCCAACAGCGTGCTGTCTGACCTTCCCAATTGGGTTCCTCAGCCCCTGCAACCTATTATGTGACCAGATTCAACAACTTCACCTTGTGGACTACTGTCCTGGTGATCTGGTTCATCAGCCTTTGCAAACACATCAATGAGGAGAACCCTTCAGACCAGCGGTTCTCAATCTATGGGTCTCAACCCCTTTGGGGGTCGAATGACACTTTCACAGGGCTTGCCTAAGATCATCAGAAAAGACATATTTCCAATGGTCTTAGGAACCAAGATACCGCTCCTCTATCTGTATCCAGGAAGTCCACCCACATGCAGATACGCCCACATTCGAGTACCGGGCGTGAAGACTATTACCCATGCTATACATGCTTCAAAACAAAATTTCATTTTTTTGTCATTAGAAAGAAATATTTCACAATATATAATTACATATTGTTTTCTGATTACTAACTATGTTTTAATTATGGTCAATTTGTAACAATGAAAACACATCCTGCTCACATTGTGATTCCTAACAGTAGCAAAATTACTACAAATTAGGAACGAAAATAATTTTATGATTGGGGGTCACAACGTTAGGAACTGTATTAAAAGGTGCGGCATTAGAAAGGTTGAGAACCACTGCTCCAGAGTGATACCTGACCTATGGACTTGGGACTCACCAGCTTCCACATCTTGAAGAGTTATTGACTTGATGGCTGTTTACTTTTGTGAGATACAGCAGGGCAGATCATGGACATCCTGAAGCTCTACCTCATAGTGAAGGTCTACTGCTGGTCCTGCAAAATGAACTGTAAGATTCTTGCATCAAGAGCTGTCCAATGAAGATGACGACCAGGGCAAAGGGGACACAGTGACAGGTCCACACAGAGCTTTCCAGCCAAGATCGTGGAAGAGGCCGGCAAGATCAAGAGGACAGTATCACTAAGGAGCTGATATAGATGAATTGAAAAAGATGGAACCAAGAAATGAGCTTATATTCAGAAGGCACAATGTCTGAGAGGGACAGAGAGAACAAGCCTGCTCTGAAGAAGAGCAAATCTGCCTACATGTTTCCTTAATATGAATCCCAATGTGTAGCCTATTGATTCTGTTAGCAAGTTATATTTTGTTACTTAATAAAACTTGTACCTGTGATTCTGGACTATAATTTCTATGTGGCCACTGAAAAAAAATGAATGATCTGAGAAGGAGAGAACTGTGTAAAAATAACTGCTGTCAGAACTGGAAAACCATTGGAGGGTAGATTTATGTTTAAGTTCTGCCTCATATGAATCAGGGCTAATGCTGATGGTTGGTTCTCTCTCCTACATCTATAATTAGAGGAAGTGAGAAGCCGTCAACCATTTTTAAATTAGTATTGCTACAAGGCCCATTTCAGATGCATTAATGAGAATGCTGCAGTTTGGGAGATTATTCAACACCACCTTCAGAAAGAAACATTACGGAAACTTACTCAGACAAAAAACCCATGGAATAATGGACTCTCCTAAAGAAGTGATCTTATTTCTCCTTAAAAACTGAGCATAGTGTTAAATTTGAATGATTCTCATGGGTTGGCCATAGAATAATGAATTATTAGTTGAAAGCTAATATCATCCAAAGAATCCTTAGTGATGTATTATGTTCAATGTCAGTAGTTTAGTGTTATTCCTGTGATCAACATATTCTTAATCTTCTCCATCTCAATGTTGAAGTCAGAGTCAAAGTTTATCTCTAACTTCTGCTATTTCAAATTTCCACTTTCCAAGGAACCAAATCAGTATTAACAGGCTTCTGCACTTCCAGTAGGAAATACAAAAAAGAAGAAAATGCAGCAGAATTACCTGAGCCTTGGTCATTTTCTTTGGTCCTTATAACACGGCCAGCAACTGGGATGCTCTATGTTTGTCTTAACTCTATCAGCTCCAATGATGCTCACAAATTTCAGTCTCTCATGAGGACATCCCAGAAATAATAATACCCAAACCAGGCACTTCTTCCTTCTTCCTCTAAGCTGCTGGTTGGTGAAAATCTGCAAGCTGCTACAATGCGAGAAATTTAGTTCCAGATGCTGTAAGGGTTCCTGTCCATCTTCTTAACACAGTCCCCAATACTGTTAACGGTCTCCTTATTGAGTGACAGAAAACATGTTAATACCATGAGCAATAAAAGTGAAAACTCATAATTTTCAGATCTGAGTAAAAGATGACTTTACAATAAATAGGGATTGGATAATCAAATATACATGTCAAAAAGAAGAAACAATAAATCTGGACCACTACCTCAAAGCACACAGAGAATTAATTCCTTACTGTGTGACTCTCAAGGAGAATGACAAATCAATGAACCTTTATGATGATTATGTTAATTAAAGCATCTGGAAAATTTGAAATGAGCTATATAACGAACTATTATAAACTGAAGATTATTTTGCTGGAGGAACTGTAAATTGTACAATCACTTTAGAAACACTTTAAAAATCACCATCAAGTAGAGTTACACATATAAGCACCCGATAGGACAAAGGAGAACGGTTCTACAGTGTTTCCAAGACTACAGAGCCACGACAGGCAGCTAATGGGTTAGCAGTCCAACACTTACCACTTGTCAAAACCACAGCTCCATATTAAACACATATATCACCTATTAGTTTGAAATTTAAATATGTATATATGAAGTAAGAAGTATACATCCCCCATAGTGAGTGCACTTTTGAACTCCAAGACAAATAACATTTTTAATGTAGCATTATTTACAATAACCCAATGCACTTAGTTTGCCTGTACGCCTTTCTAGCGATGGCCGCATAACTCCTTCCAAATGTTTAGGTGGGTGTGTCATTCGACAATGTGAATGAGGAAAAGGAGATCTGGTGGCATAGTGGTTACTGTTGGGCTTCTAACAGCAAGGTCAGCAGTTGGAAACCACCAATTTCTCCTAGAAAGAAAGATGGGGCTTTCTCCTTTCACGAGTGACATGGCTTTCTAGTCCACTAAAGAGTGACACTCTTGGAAACCCACATGGGGCAGTTGTACCCTGTCATATAGGTTTGCTATGAGTCAGTGTTAACTTGATGGCAGAGTTTGGTTTTTTGGTTTAAGAGAATTGTGAAAATTGCCAAACAATAGATTGGTACCCTTGAGACTTGGAGTTATGCAAATAAGCTGCCTGACAACCTAACCTGGAGCTGAGTCACACTGGACATCCTGTTAGGTTTAACTGAGACATTTCTGAGACACAAATTGGGATCTCACTACCATCCAAAAAAAAAAAAAAAGAGAGAGAGCGAGCCAGGAGTAGGGGCCTTTGGATCCCAGATTCTTGCACTGAAACTCTTCAATGTAGAAGACAGAGAGCTGTGCCACAAGAGAAGAAGTGATGGGGAGAAGCAGCAACACAGACATGGTGGCAGCAGAACCAAGAGACTGAGACAGAGCAGTGCAATTCCCAGGCCACAGAACAAGAGAGCTGAGTGCCTCTGGGCAGGAGGTTAATACATGAAGTTGTATACATCTGAGTATTTATCTGGGGAACCAGATCTGCCAACCTACACAGAGTTCCATGAGGCTAAGGGACAGAGTGGGCACTTATCTGCAGAACTAAAAGACCTTTGAAACACTTGCCCATTCAGGACAGAAGCCAAAGGGCTGCAGGGCCTGACTTTAGCTGCAGGTATGGCTGTCAAGATGCTGTCCCAAAGTAGAACTGTATCTTGAGTCATTTAGGATCCAAATTGTGTGTTAGGGTACAAAAGTTACCCCTATGCCAAATATAACTTAAGGAGAACATTTATTGAACTTTAAGAGAAAACAAAAGACAAACACACACCGTATGGATAAGTGAGACCATTAGCACGAGGTCAAAATAACAACTGAGTATTCACAGCCTGGGCCCTGGGTAACAGGGCAGAGAACAAAAGGCATGTCCCAGATCATGACTGGTGGCAGATCAATACATCACAGGTACAGGTGGGACTTCAGCAGCAGGAAAGGGACCATAATTAGGACGTGCACCTTATTCAATAGAAGAGCTTACAAGACTGGTCCAGGACCTTCATACACAAGCAATCAAGGCAAGACTCATGACAATGCCCCTTGTTCTGTCCTCAGTAAGGTGACCTCCATCAAGCATACACCTAGGCAGGCCCATGGAGAGGGCTGGCTGCAAAAGAGTGCAGGCAATCTACTTTCTCATGCATTCTCCCGGAGGGGGAGATGCTCTGTATCATTGGTTAATGATCAGAGAGAATTTAATGGCGGCTTAATCAAAGTGGGGACGCAGCAAATGGACACTGAGGTATCACTGTCGTCAGTAACCCAAACCTAAAACCCCACTCACTGCCATCGAGTGGATTCCGATTACAGCGCCCCTTTAGGAGAAGTTGGAACTGCCCCAGGTGGGTTCCCGAAAGTGTAACTCTTTACAAGGGTAGAAACCCTGCTTTTCTGTCCAGGTGTGACTTGTAATTCCGAACTGCTGACCTTGCAGTTAGCTGCCCAATCTGTAACCACTTAGGCCACCACTTTTTGCAAATTGGAGGGCTCAGAACTTAAGAAGCTCTAATACAATTATAAACGGTTGTCCATCCAGTGAATTCTGTCATTCAGGGAGAGGCGCAAAGCCCTCTGGCCCTGACGGGCAGGGCACCCCGGGTGATTGTGTGTGGGCGCTCTCCCCGTCGGACCCCAGAAAGCATGGCTCCCGCCTGCTGCCCCCCCCCCCAGCTCCTCTGCCCCGCCTCGCCCTCAGGAGCCCGGGTCCTGACGCCGCACGTCCGCGCGTCGCTCGCCCTGTTTCAGAGGCAGACACGCACTTTTTCTCCTCACTCACCGTCGTCCCGACAACTTACACTACTTCCCAAAGGCTCCACCGCGCCGCCGGTGCGCAGGATCCTCCTCAAACTCCCGCCGCAGCTCCCGGCGCGACGGGGACGCTGTGCGTGACTATGGCGGCCGCCAAAGGCCGAAATACTCGCCAGATGCTGGCGACACGCACTTCCGGCCCCGCCCTTCACAGACTTGGTGGAGGGCGCCCTGCTTAGATACTTGCTGTACAAGAGGAAAGAGTGAGTGAGTGAGTGAGTGAGTGAGTGAGTGAGTGAGTGAGTGAGTGAGTGAGTGAGTGAGTGAGTGAGTGAGTGAGTGAGTGAGTGTGTCCCACTTGTTCTAATTTCATACACCTTATTTGCAGGGCCTTACCTATTCTTTGGTTGGGAAGGACAAAGCAGTGGACAGAAAGGCCATATAAAAGCAATCCATCACTCCACTCTGGTTCATGAGGTTAGTCACTCACTTTCAAATACATATATATTTTTTCTGCTGTGAAATATCAACTAGTTTTGGAATTTTATTGTTTGGGATCATTTAAATGATGTTTTCACTGACTTTCATATATTTTTTCAACATATATATGTACATATATGTACACACTATACTTTACATTTCTCATTATACAGTCATAGCTATAAAACAGGAAGTCTTGGTCATTATCTCTGATGTTCAATTTGGTAGGGTGGTAACACATGTCTAGCTAACACATGAAATGTGATCAATATAAATAAAAAACTGGATTGTAAATTTTAAGGTTTGTTTTTTGAATCGTCACAAAGTAGTGCCATCATGTTATTGCTAATTTATTTATGAATTAAAAACTCATAAAAAATTTAAGGATTGTTTAATAACCTGTGGGGAGATACGCGTTTATGGTGTAGTTTAATTATTTGAATAATTCACAGTGGAGTAGATTTGCAATCAGCATAAAGGTGAGTACTATAAGCTGGAGGTCAGATATACACTACCGTTCTCCAACTCCTTCACCATTTCTAAACCCATCAATTCTCTGTGCTTCACTCCCTGCTCAGCTGGGTTTGACAAATCCATCCACTAGCTGCACAGACTCACACCACACTCACAGGTATGTAGTTAATTGGAGGTTGAAAACAGGTTATACATTGGGATGAAACTTAATTTGAAATCAGGGGCTCGAGTGGGAAAAGAATACTTTGAAAATGATGATGGTGGCATATGTGCAAATGTGCTTGACACATGTGAGGAACATATGGATTGTGATAAGAGATGTAAGAGCCCCCAAAAAAGGTATTTTTTTAAAGAAAAATAAAAATTTGAAAGTAACAAGATACAAATTGTATGTAGTTGGCTAACCAGGGGAGCTTTCGAAGCAGATAAACCTTGGAACAAAAATATTCCCTGTTGATACAATTCTTGATCAGAGCATCGGACAGTTCTCTACCAGTGGGGTCTCTCTGCTGCTCACTGGTCTAACTCCAGGTCAGTA
Organism: Tenrec ecaudatus; assembly: GCF_050624435.1. Classification (NCBI taxonomy): domain Eukaryota; kingdom Metazoa; phylum Chordata; class Mammalia; order Afrosoricida; family Tenrecidae; genus Tenrec; species Tenrec ecaudatus. Next base: position 75,735,936 of record NC_134544.1, read on the forward strand.
CAGAAGTTCTGCATTCGGTCTCTGCACTAGCAACCTCTCTACTGCTATGTGACCTAGCTCACAGGCAGTGGATAGCAGGTTTCTCAGCCCTTTCCTGATATCTACATTGGGTAGCTCAGGTGCCAGAATCCCTGCCATCAGATTCTCTGTTACTAACTGACCTGGAAGATCTTCTAGTTAGACCTCTCCACTGTACTGCCACTTGACTCACTACCTTCCTGCAATCACGGGATCACATCCTAAACAATAAAGTTTACAGACACGGTATCACATTTGTGACCATTCTGCTTACACATGGCTCTGCATTATGGTCAACCTACTTCCCAGCCAGTATGCTTTCTGTCATCCAAATGACTCAACCACAACCATCACCCATTTGTTGTTGTTACCTGCCATCCAGTTGGTTACAACCCCATAGGGAACTGTACACAACAGAACAAAGCACAGCACGGTCCTGTGCTTTCTTTAGCATTGCTCCCATGCTTCAGCCCATTGTTGTAGACACTGTCAGTCCAGTTCCTTGAAGGCCTTCTTCTTTCCATACCCCTTCACTTCACTCCAAGTTAGTTTGTCCTTTGAGCAATCCCAGGTACTTTCAACTGTCTTCTTCAGGACCACAGTTCAAATGGATAGATTTTTTTGGTCTTACTTTTTCAACGCCAAACTTTTAAAACTCACATGCAAATCATTTTTCAGGCACTAAGTTAAAATTTCGCTTTTGGGCACTGAAAGTTGTCAGTTCTCAGCAGAACTCTAGGTCTCTTGGCAAAGCAGAGCTGTGGTCTAAAGATGCTTTTGCTCTGTGTTCTCCTGTGCCAAGTGACAGTTCCCTAAGGTGGGAGATTCAGATATCTGACCTGGGTCTACAGGGATGGTTGTAACTGCAAGTGATTGACAGAGACCAATTATCTTTATTTACAGGAGTGCAGCCTCAGCAGTCGAGAACAAGACTGGTGAAGCCCTCCCAGAAGCAGTCCCTCACCTGCACTGTCTCAGTTTTCTCCATCACCAGAATTTCCTGCTGGAACTGGATCTGCCAGACCTCAAAAAAGGGACTGCAGTGGATGTGAGCGATATGCTATGGAGTAGTACAAGTTATAACCCATCCTTCCAAAGCCAGAGACACACTAGGAATCAGTTCTTCCTGCAGTTGCACTCCATAAACACTCAGGACACGGCCATGGATTACTGTGCAAGGAGCACAGTGAGGGGATGTCAGTGTGAGCTCAGACACAAACCTCCCCTGCAGGGGAGACATGGGCAGCAGGGGGCACACAGGACCCACTGAGCACAGACGTGTTAGAATGAGCACTTCCTCTCTTAGCTCTCAGCATCCCCCGGATAGTTTTTCTCTAAATTTCTCCTCACTGCAGGCTTAATAGGAGAAACTAGCATTCTCTGTTAGTAGTCCAAATATTAAAAGTGACCCCGACCCTTCATTGGCATCCCATATGATCAATTTTCCTTCTTGGCATACAGATTATCCTGATTATTATCATTTATCTGTTCGTCAAAACTTGTTGAAGGGTCAGGTGTCTGACTGCTTTGCTCCCTCTGCAATGTGAGTAGTGACTGGCTGATTTTCTATGTCTGAGATAATTACTGTGGGGACACCTGGGGCTGAACTTGTGACATGTCATTAGTGATGCTTGCTACTCATTGTCTCGGTTTATGCAGACACAAGTGTTCCAGGCAGAGAGAGATCTCTAACATAGGAAACAGGGGAACTGGAATGACCCGTCTGGTTGGAGGTGTCATTTTTGAGATTACTCTTTGGAGCATAATGAAGCAAACATTCAATGGAAGGAAACTTTAATTTTAAAAATAGCAAATTTGCCACAAGAGGAAGAAATTGCAGACTAACATCTCAGAATGCTCTTTAGAATTGAGAATAGTGGGACTTCTCACATATTTTGAACCTGCGATCAGAGAATCCAGTTCCTAGAGAAGGACATCCTGCTTGACAGAGTGTCAGCAAAATAGGGGAAAATGCTTAATTAGATATACAGAGAGTGGCTACAAAATTGTTCTCTAGGAATAAGTGGGGACAGTCCAAGATGTGGCAGTTTATGTTTTTTTTCTGATGTACATAGAACCATGATGATCAAAGCTGACACCAAAGCACCCAACAACATCTCTGATGAAGTGTGGTGCAGAATGTTTAGATTAATGCTGTTTAGTCAAGTAATTACCTAAATTAAGAATATATTATAGTTTTTTACATTCACAAAGTGTTAAATTGTTTAATGTTTAACATTCAGTATACATACCACTCCTTATTCAGTTTACCTGTACGGCTATTAATCAGGAAAACTATGTGCAATAAATACATAATAAATGTGATATACAAATGAATACAATTGGGGACTCCACTATCATCCACAGTTTCCTGCAAAACAGAATCTCACCATTTAGACAAATGCAGTCCCTCCTCCTCTTACTTTCCAGGCATCTTTGGGAAATGATTCACTAGACCTTACTCTCAGGTATCTCTGGGTGAGTGTGAATCACCTGTTATATGGTGAGCAGAATAGAGTGTAATCCTTCACAGAGGGACTCCACATAGACCAATGGAGTAAATTTTAAAGTAAAAATTATATGCTTATACAACTGAGGTAAACTTATTTTATATAAGAGTATTAATCCCTAATAAAATGTAAAAAAAGAAAAGAGGAGAAAAAAATGATTAGGGCAAAGACTGTACAGATGTGCTTTATACAATTGATGTATGTATATGTATGAACTGTGATAAGAATTGTATGAGCCCCTAATAAATTGTTAAAATTAATTTAAAAAAGAGTATTAAATCCTCTTAAGTGAAGTAACCATTAAATAAATGATTCTGTAAGAATTAGATTTCCAAGGCGGCGGAACTACGCGGGCCGGAGGGAAGCTGAGCCGCAGCGCACCGGCCTAGCTATGTCGGAAACGGGTGACGAGCAGCCAATGGAGACGACCGGCGCCACGGAAAACGGGCACGAGGCCGCCCCAGAGGGCGAGTCGCCAGCCCGGTCCGGCACCGCGACCACGACCACGACGGCGACTGTGACTGTAGCCACCACGGCGACCGCCGCCACCCCGGCCGGCAATCAGAATGGCGCCGAGGGAGACCAGATCAACGCCAGCAAGAACGAGGAGGACGTGGGAAAAATGTTTGTTGGTGGCTTGAGCTGGGATACCAGCAAAAAGGATCTGAAAGACTATTTTACCAAATTTGGAGAGGTCGTTGACTGTTCAATAAAAATGGATCCTAACACTGGACGGTCAAGAGGGTTTGGGTTCATCCTCTTCAAAGATGCGACCAGCGTGGAGAAGGTACTAGACCAGAAGGAGCACCGGCTGGATGGTCGGGTTATTGACCCTAAAAAGGCCATGGCCATGAAAAAGGATCCGGTGAAGAAAATCTTCGTTGGGGGTCTGAATCCTGAGGCCACTGAGGAGAAGATTAGGGAGTACTTTGGCGAATTTGGAGAGATTGAGGCCATTGAGCTTCCCATGGATCCAAAGTCTAACAAAAGACGAGGCTTTGTTTTTATCACCTATAAAGAAGAGGAACCTGTGAAGAAGGTTCTGGAGAAAAAGTTTCACACTGTCAGTGGAAGCAAGTGTGAAATCCAGGTGGCCCAGCCCAAAGAGGTCTACCAGCAGCAGCAGTACGGCTCTGGGGGCCGTGGAAACCACAACCGAGGGAACCGAGGCAGTGGTGGTGGTGGTGGAAGTGGAGGTCAGAGTCAGAGTTGGAATCAGGGCTACGGCAACTACTGGAACCAGGGCTACGGCTACCAGCAGGGCTACGGGCCCGGCTATGGCGGCTACGACTACTCGCCCTATGGCTATTACGGCTACGGCTACGACTACAGTCAGGGTAGTACAAATTACGGGAAGAGCCAGCGACGCGGTGGCCACCAGAATAACTACAAGCCATACTGAGGCCGTGGCAGGCACGACAGCTGACCGCGCCGCTCCGTTTGGATATCAGTGAACACAATTATGTACCAAATTTAACTTGGCAAACTTTCTATGGCCTGTTCCATGTGCATCTTATTTAAAATTTTCCCCCTGGAAATCACTCTCCTGTTTACTATTTCCAGAGCTAGTTGTGTTAGCAGCGTGTGGTGTATCAGAGGCCGAGCAGCATCGTGGGCCTAATTTAACACCAGGTTCCCCCAAACCCGAGGGGTGGGTGTGCGCCCTGCTGCTGCTCTGTATCCTGGGCCTGCAGGCCCTGGTGGGTAACGAGTAAACTTGTATCTTAGGAAACCAGTGTCACCTTTTTTCACCTTTTAATTTTATATTATTTGTGTCATACATTTCCTGTTAACGGAAGTGTTAATTTTACTGTATTTTTTGGTACCTTTTTGGGAATCTAGTGTATTGTAAGGTATTTTACACGTGTCCTGATTTTGCCACGACCTGGATATTGAAGCTATCCAAGCTTTTGAAATAAAAATTTAAACCCCCCCCTAAAAAAAGAATTAGATTTCCACGTGCAGAAGAATGAATCCGTGTATCAGATCATGTCCTCCACCCGCCACACACAGGCATACAACTAAAAATATCCAAAGATCTAAGCATGAACAATAAAGTCATTTTTAAGTAAGTATAAGAGTGTGATTTAAAATTTTTATTTAATGAGAAATAACCATATGACAGCAGAAGCAAGAAGCATAAACGACAAAGTAGGTTAAAGTCTGTCTTATCACAAAACTGGCTTGTGACCCAAGACCAGAGGCACAAGTGTGGGTAAAAATACTAATAATTATGGCTAACGGGGGCTGTATAATCTATCTGTGGGGTCAGTTAAATTAAAGACATAAAAGTTAACTCAGAAGCTTATGATGAGTAAATTTTGTTATCAAATTGTTAATCTTCAAAGACTTTTTTTAAACTAAGGAAATAGAACATGGAACACATTATGAACTCTGAACACAATGGAAACCTGCAATGATGGGCACATGTGTGGATAGAAGAACTGAGGAACTGTTCCCCATTGGGACATTGTGCTCACCTATTCTTTTAGGTATGAAGAGTTGTCCTCTGATAGTTTCATAGGAAAATCTTACAAATTTCACACTATAGCATTGAAGTAGCCTACCTCAAATTCTTTGTTTTTTCCCCCTAAGAGCTCAAAGAACATGGTCAAAGAGCATGAGGTGAGTCTCTGGGGGATACACAGCTGAAATTTTAAGAATTCCATTTGTAGTTTTACACCTATAAAGTTAAGATGGTAATGGTGCCTCTACCCACATTTGTGCATTTATTCAAAAATGCAATAAAGTGCTGTGTTCTCTCCATTTAGTATAGTAAAATTATACATACCTTACTTTACCCAGAATGCAGTGTCCTTCCAAAAGCACATCCAAAAAGCATCAGTGCCATTGAGTCATTTCCTCTCAAAGACACAAGGGGCCAGAGTAGCACTTCCCCTGTAGGAGTGTTAAGTTGCAAATCTCAGTGGGAGTGGAAAGCCTCATCTTCCTCCCAATGAACCACTGGTGGTTCAAACTGCTGACTTTGTAATTAGCAGCCCCACTCATCATAAACAACACGCCTGAGACTCCCTATGATACTTAGGACATTCTTATCTGCTCTTGTGATGACCTTCTCAGCAGTCATGCACTTCACTTACTGGTGTCAACCCTTCCTTCTGCTGATAAAACAACCCAGCCCTGGGAGAAGTGCCTCAACTCTGGAATTCCCAGGTGTCCAAATTCAATTATCAGGTCTGAACACAAGTCACCTTTGAGTGCTGATCCGGGTTTTCCTTGTTACTATGTTAAAAAGTGATTTTACAGAGAAAAAGCAAGCGTGAATGTGCATGGTGGAGAGACACAGTGGATGTGTGTGAGGGTTTTGCTGACTGGAATGTCCCTATGTTTGCAGGTGTCCAGTGTGAGATGCAACTGGTGAAGGCTGCGAGAAGCTGGAGGCAAACTCTTGGGGGGAAAAACTGTCTACTTCTTGGACTAGTGGGGCAGGATCATCACTTCCTTCAGCTGAGGCAGGGCCCCATGGAAGGGTGCTGACAGCTCAAGGAGCGGATGCAACAAGTGTCGTGTCCTTCACCTAAGGGACAGTTGACAGTTCCCCCCTTGTTCCCTATAACATCGCTGAAGCAGGATGACCTGCAAATCAGCTATGCTCCTTCTTCCCAGCTTCCGACTCCCCTCGACTAGCCATGAAATTCCTTATGCCTTGCCGGTATAAATTAATGCGCTGCAGTTGCTGGGAAGCCTCCTTCCTCATCAGGGAACAGGCTCCACCTGCCTCAGCTTCTTGTATCAGGTCTCCTGTCTTTCTTCCATCCCCCACCATCCTCCTTCCTGTGCTCCTGGTCGCTGCAACCCTTGTGGATTTCCAAATGTAAACTTTGAGCAACAGGTTGGCCCCAATTTGACCCAACATGTTGTTGGCAGTAGCCTGGTTTCTATCTAATAAAGTCACTATTACTTACAGATCCTAAGCCAAACATCACAAAGAGGTGAATTCATTTCAAATAGAGATACCATCCCAAATGGACACTTTCTTATGTCTTTTTGAAAAATTGGTTGTTGGGACAGGGGCTCAAACTCACACTCAGATGTGTGACAATTTCCCCCTGAAAGCATTTTATTGGAGCTCTTACAGAAATCATACCAATTCACGCCGGTCTTTTCTTTCTTTCCAACTATTTGTATTTTTATCTCTGTAATATTATATTATCCTTGCAATTGAACTTTTTCTCTTTATACTGCTTCTGTTTGTTTTCCAGGTTGCTAAGCACAGAAGGAATAGGAGCACAAACATAAGAACTACTGCAAGGGTTTATAGGGGATGGAGAGGTTAGGGCGGGAGTTAGGGAGAGTAGGTTTGAGGGAGCAAATGATGCACGTGGGATGGGGAGGGAGCACTCTTTAGAACTGATGATGATTACACAACTCATTTTAAAAGTGCTTTAACCATGGAGGCAGGAGTGAACGTTCAAAAATAATTTGATTGGGCAATGAGTGTACAACTCTTATTATGATTGAACTACTGAACTGTGTGATATGTGGATTACATGCCTATAACACTATTAAATTGTTTCGAATGAATAAAACCATAAAAATAAATCCACAGATGATCATGTACTGTAGTTAGGAGGCTAGAACATAATATGTCAATAGTATTTTTTTCTTTTTCTTTATTGTCTTTTATAATAACCCCTTACTGTATTGCTTGCCTCTCAATACATGATATTCTAGATATTATCCCAGTCATCAGATTTCCTGTAATTAGTGTTCAATGCATCGAGTCTGGTCTTCAGATGTTTTTGAGGTTCAAGTGGGATAGACTCAAAGGTTGTACTTTGGCTCTCCTGGACTTGTTTTCATTTGATTCCGTTTCAACCTGAATTTACTTATAAGGCCTGTCCCACAGTCAACATGGGCCTGGTTTTAGCTGCTGATAGTGAGCATGTCCATTGTCTCTTCTCACAGATGGAGTCAGTCTGTGCATTCCATCTGGAGAAGGTCATGTTATAGTCGCCTTTTGTGTTGTTGGCAAAAGGTATTTGCAATAAAGAAGTTGTTGATCTTGCAAAGTTCTGTCGTGTGATTTCCAGCTACATTTCTATCACCAAGATCATATTTTCCAATTACTCTTCCTTCCTTTTTCTTTCCAATTGTCAACAATTATCAAAGTATCTTGATTGCATGTGTGATTTCAGACTGCACACATTGGCAGAATTCTTCAATTTCTGCATCAGTAAATTTAGTAATTGATGCATAAATTTTAATGGAAGTTGTATTGATTGGAGTTTCTTATATCTGGATAGACATTATCCTATCACAGACAGCATTGTTCTTCAAGATAAAATTTGAAATACCATTTTTAATAATTAATGCAATGCCATTCCTCTTGACTTTGTAATTCCTGGCATAATTAAACTGTATGATTTTCTGATTCAAAATGGCAAATACAGACTATTGTAGTTCATTAATGCCTAGGTATCTGCCTTTATGTACACCATTTCGTTTTTGATGACTTCTAATTGTCTTAGGTCCATACTCTGTACACTCCAAGTTTCAATGACTAAATGATATTTTCAGTGGTTTCTTCTTATTTTGAATCCTGCCCCATCAGCAAATGAGGATTCTGAAGGCTTTCCTCCCTCAGGCTTTATCGATCGACAGCATTATGGTCCACAGTGCTTTGAGAAGGCACTTCTTCCTCAGTCGTGTTTTGAGTGTCTTCCAGCCTGAGGGGCTCGTCTCTCGGCACTATCTTTGACAATGCTCTTGTTCTATGCATGCAGATTTCAGTATCGCACACGGTTTCATAGCTACCAATATGTTTCCCTTGGCTAATTTATATGAAAGGGAAAACTTACTCCTTGTTTGCAGCCTGGAAGCTCTGTTGAAACCTGTTCCCTTGGTTACTTTGCTGGTACTTGAAATACCAGTGGCATAGCTTCCAGCATCACAACAACACACAAGGCGCCACAGGATGACAAACCGACAGGAAAGTGATGCCCCAGTGAGGGTCGCAGCAGTACATCAGTGCAATACCATGTGGAGTGTTTCCACAAGCTGCTGAAGCACGCATCTATGCCAAGAAGTTTGGAAGACAGTGACTCATCCAACTGACTGGAAAAGAGCCATGTTTGCACTCATTCCAAAGAAAGGTTATCCAACAGAAGGTGAAAATTATTTTTAAAATCACTGACATCAAATGCAAATACATTAACAGGAAACTCTCAGAGATTCAGGCTTGATTTAGAAGAGGTTGTGGAGCAAGGGACACCATTGCAGATCTCAGGTGGGTCTTGGCTGGCAGGGGAGAGATCATGATCACGAAGGTGATTTTCCCAGGGCGAGGCTTATCCATTGCACTCCGGATGTGCTGACCCCTGCGATTTTCCCAAATGTGGGAAACGCGACTGCATAATTTGTGGTAGTGGGGGACTGCGGTCACGCTCTTCCTTTGGTCATGCTTCAGAGCAGACCTGTCCTTGGAGAGGGATCTTACGCTTGGTTAAGGAGAGGGCCATAAACAAAGACCCTGGAAAAGATGGATTGACGCAGTGAATGCCGTCAATAGTATGTTTTATTGAATAAAATAGAGGGAAGGTTTGCGGGGGTGGGGAGAGGATAGGTGATTTGTTCTTCAGGAGAAAGGACTAAAATATTTCACAGGTTTAATATGGGGAGATTCCAGTAGATGAAATGTCACACTTCTCATTTACAGAGCTAAGGCACAGATTCAAGAGATAAGTGGATAACAATTTGGGGCCAAGTTGAGACCCAACAAAATAAAACCAGGGTCTTTAAGGTCAAGACTTCTGAGTACGCACTGTTGTATCTGAAAAGTTTGACCCTAATTATCCACTATTGATAAGTGCCAATTGGACAAGGCCACATAGACTTTCCCTGGTACCTAGAGAGTAAAGCTACTTCAAACATGTTAGGAAACTGAGAGCTACAGGCCTAAGTACTATGAGACCCACTGGATCAGATACAAATGTCCTCAGGAATTGTGGTTTCAAGGAGTCATAGCCATATCCTTTACATGGAAAACCTTAGGTGTCCTTGTTTCAGACCAGGCTGCTAGTGGTGCCATTGACGAGTCACAATACATTGATCATAGTTCTAGTTAAGATTTCTAGAAATAATTTCATCACCTCAATATGTATGCGGTTCCTTGTGCAGTTAACAGCTACCAAATGCTCTGTCTCACGTCTCACTATCACTTACCAAAAACGTATTTAGTGTTCCTCCTGAAAGGAGTCTCTGCTCTTCCTTCAGAATGTACATTGAAATATTACTCATGGGGTCACAAAATGCCTCAAGCCCACAAAATGCCACAGGCCCTTAAAAACAAGTTGACACATTCTTTTTTTTCAAATCGTCTTATTAGGGACTCATACAACTCTTATCACAATCAATACACACATCAATTGTGTAAAGCACATATGTAAATTCATTGTCCTCATCATTCTCATAACATTTGCTCTCCACTTAAGGCCCTGGCATCAGGTCCTCATTCTTTCCCCTCCCTCCACACTCGCTCATGAACCCTTGATAATTTATAAATTATTATTTTGTCATGAATTTCCCTATCCGATGTCTCCCTTCACCACTTTTCTGTTGTCCGTCACCCAGGGAGGAGGTCACATGTAGATCCTTGTAATCAGTTCTAACTTTCCAACCCACTCTCTCCCTCTACACTCCCAGTATCACCACTCACACCACTGGTCCTGAATGGATCATCCACCCTGGATCCCCTGTGTTTCTGGTTCCTATCTGTACCACAGTACATCCTCTGGTCTAGCCAGACTTGCAAGGTAGAATTGGGATCATGATAGTGGGGTGAGGAGGAAGCATTTAGGAACTAGAGGAAAGTTGTATTTTTCATCATTGCTACATCACACCCTGAGTCTCCTCCCCGAAACCCTTCTGTAAGGGGATCTCCAGTAGCCTACAAATGGGCTTTGGGCCTCCACTCCACACTCCCCCCCCCCCGCCCTTAGTCACTATGGTAAGATTTTTTGTTCTGATGATGCCTGATACCTGATCCCTTCGACACCTCGTGATCGAACATGCTGGTGTACTTCTTCCATGTGGGCTTTGTTGATTCTGAGCTAGAAGGCCGCTTGTTTACCTTTAAGCCTTTAAGAACCCAGACGCTATTTCTTTTGATAGCCGAGCACCATCAGCTTTCTTCGCCACATTTGCTTATTCACCCGCTTTTTCTTCAGCGGTTGTGTTGGTAAGGTGAGCATCATAGAATGCCAATGTAATAGAAGAAAGTATTCCTGCATTGAGGGAGTACTTGAGTTGGGGCCCAAGGTCCTTCCTCCACCTTAAACTAAACCTATAAATATATGCACATAGATCTATTTCTGCATCCTCATATATAAATATATATGCATATGTACATGTTTTTATCTAGGCCTCTATAAATGCCCTTTGCCTCCCAGCTCATTCCTCTATTTCCTTTGACTTTCCTCCTGTCCCACCATCATGCTCAGTCCCCACCAGGGCTTCAGCAATTCCTCTTGGTTACATTACCCTTGATCATGCCCTACCAGGCCTCCCACACTCTCCTCACCACTGATTTGGATCACTTGTTGTTCCCTTGTCCCTGGCTTTGTTAACACTACTGCCTTTCCCCCAACCTTCTCCTCTCCCATGTCCCCCGGAATTGTCAGTCCCATTGTTTTCTCCTCGAGATTGTTTGTCCAGCCTATCTTATTTAGACAGACCTGAGAAGATGATAACATGCACATAAACAAGACAGAGCAAAACCAAGCAACAATATACAACAAAACAACAACAACAAAATAATGACAAAAAACAACAACAACAAAGTATAACAAGAAAGAAAAGCTTGTAGTTAGTCCAAGAATCGTTTGTTAGCCTTTAGGACTGTTTTCCAGTCCAGTCTGCTGGTACGCCATGCCCTGGCCCCAAAGTCCACCTTCAGCATTCCCTGGGGACCTCGTTGTTCCATTCCCTTGCTGCTCTGTTGCACCCCCTTAGTATTTTGCCTAGGTGTGGTGGGATCAGGTCAGGTGCAATTCCCACACTGTGTCTCCGGTGTTGTCCCCTGTAGGGCTATGGGTCAGTGAGGGGCGTCATGTCTCATAGTGGGACTGGCCAAGTGGTCCTTTCTGTGGACTGGCTGTTCTAGTTGGGAACATCGTCCTCATGCCAGATGTGAGGCCAGATGTGCTCCACTTTCTCCTCCTCCCACTTCATCTGCTCCCCTGTGCTCTGATTAGATATGTCCGACTCCGAAAGCTGCAGATTCAATGCCAACCTTTGAAATAAATTGTTCTGGTGAGTGGGTCAGGTGTCCACTTAGTAGTTGAGATTGGGGCTGGATCCCCAGACTTCTCCACTGGTTCCCTGCTCCAACGCCGACATGTTGCATTCAAATCTTGGAGCACTGGGTTGAAGTCTGGTTCCTCTTTCCCTGTGGAGATTTAAACAATACCCTCTCTTTGGGTGGGTTAGTGCCCTGTGCCCCCACTAACCATTTCTTTTTTATTACTCTTTTTTCCTTTTGCCCAGCTATTTTTTAGGTGTCTGTCATGTGTATCCCTGTATTTGGTCTAGTCCCTGCCATATTACCTGGTCCTCACCCCCCAGGAATGTTTGTATACAGTAGCTTTTTCCCTATGCCTTAAAAAAATTTTTTAAAGCTTACCTCAGCAGACTCATGTGGTACTTGTCCTTTTGTGCTTGACTTACTTGGCTTAGCATTATTTCCTCCAGTACTTCCCATGCAGCATTGTGCTTCATACGTTCATCACTGCTTCTTAGCGATGCATAGTATTCCTTTGTATGTATATACCACAGTTTTTTAATCCAATCATCAGTTGATGGAAATTTGGGTTGTTTCCAACTCTTTGCAATTGTGAACGGTGCCACAATGAATATTGGAGCACAGATGTCTGGCCTTGGTTTGTTTCTTGCCTCTTCTGGGTATATGCCCAGTAGGGGGATTGCTGGGTCATATGGTAGCTTGATTTCCATCTATTTAGATATGGCCAAATCGATTTCCATAGGGGCTGTACATCTTTACAGGTCCACCAGAAGTGGATGAGAGTTTCTGTCGCCCCACAGTCCCTCCAACACTTGTTGCTTTCTGATTTTTTTAATTGGGCTACCTTTGAGGGTGTTAGATGGTACCTCATTGTTGTTTTAATTTGCATTTCCCTTATGGCTAAAGATCGGGAACATTTTCTCACATGTTTGTTGGCCATTCAGATTTCTGCCCCCTGTGAAACTTCTGTTCAAGTCCTTTGCCCAGCTCTCAAGTGGGCAATCAATTTTGGGGGGTTTTTTTGGGAAGCAAGCAGAGTATTATAGATTTTAGTAATAAGGCCTTTGTCTGATGTGTCATTGCTTAAGATATTTTCCCAGTCCGTGGACTCTCTTATTATGCTCTTGGTGAATTCTTTCGATGTACACAGGTGTTTTATCTTCAGTATATCCCATTTGTCAATGTGTGCATCCTCTGTGTTTGTGTCCTTCCGTATTTCTTTTTTTTTTAATATAGTTAAAGTTTATTTTTTTAACAATTTATTAGGGGCTCATACAACTCTTATCACAGTTCATACATATACATACATCAATTGTATAAAGCACATCTGTACAGTCTTTGCCCTAATCATTTTTTTCTCCGCTTTTCTTTTTTTACATTTTATTAGTGACTCATACAACTCTTATCACAATCCATACATATACATATATCAATTGTATAAAGCACATCCGTACATTCCCTGCCCCAATCATTCTCAAAGCATTTGCTCTCCACTTAAGCCCTTTGCATCAGGTCATCTTTTTTTTTCCCTCCCTCCTCTTTCCCTCTCCCTCATGTGCCCTTGGTAATTTATACATCGTTATTTTGTTATATCTTGCCCTATCCGAAGTCTCCCTTCCCCCAGTCCTTCCGTATTTCTAATAGCCTGTGTATTCCCTGTGCCAAATTCTTAAGTTGGTCCCAAATCCCGCATTGATGGCCCTAATAGTTTGGGGTTTAACTTCAAGGTCTGTGATCCACCTTGAGCTTGGAGTGAGATAAGGGTCTTGCTTCATCTTTCTGCAGGTAAATATCCATTTTTTTCTGTTAAAGAGGGCATCTGCTTCCCATTTGATATTTTTGGGGCCCTTATCAAAGATCAGTTGTATATATGCTGATGATTTTATTTCTGGGTTTTCAGTTCTTTTCCATTGGTCTGAGTATCTGTCATTGTACCAATATCAAGTGGTTTTGACAACTGTGGCTGTATAGAATGGGCTAAAGTCAGGTAAAGCAAGCCCTCCCACTGTGTCCTTCTTCTTGAGTTTTCTGCTAATTCTCGGCTTCTTCCCTCTTCATATGAAGTTAGTAATCAGTTATTCCAATTCTTTGAAGAAAGATAAAGGTAATTGTATCGGGATGGCATTAAACTTATATAAGGTCTTTGGCAGAACTGACATTTATGACTATATTGAGTCTTCCAATCCACGAACAAGGGATATTCTTCCATTTGTTGAGGTCACTCTTGGTTTCTTGTAATAGTGTTCTGTAGTTTTCCCCATATAGATCTTTTGTTCTTTTAGTCAGGTATATCCCTAGATATTTCCATTTATATCTGGCTATTGTGAAGGGTACCACCTTTTTTATCTCTTCTTCTGTGGTCTTATCCAATGTGAATAATAATCCGGTAAACTGTGTTTGTTGATCTTGTATCCTGTCACTCTGCCAAACTCCTCTATTGCTTCCAGTACTCCCCTTGTGGACCTCTTGGGATTTTCTGTATATAAAATCATATCATCTGAAAATAATGACAGTTTCACCTCTTCCTTCCCCTGAAGAATACCTTTGATGTCTCTTCTTTGCCTTATGCTATTAACTAAAACCTGCAGAACGATATTAAATAAGAATGGGACAAAGGGCATCCTTGTCTGGTTCCCTTTTTCAGTGGAATTGTGTTAGTCTTTTCTCAATTGACTACCACGTTGAGTGTTGGTTTTTCATATAAAGCTTGTATTGTCTTGAGGAATTCCTATCTTCCATTCCTATCTTCTCAAGTGTCATAAACAGGAATTGGTGTTAGATGTTGTCGAATGTTTTTTTATGCATCTATCGATATTATCATGAGGTTCTTATACTTTTTCATGTCAATGTGATGAATAATAATAATGGTCTTTCAAATGTTGAACCATCCCTGCATCCCTGGTATGAATCCCACTTGGTCATAGTGAATTATTTGTTTTACATACTTTTGTATTCTGTTGGCTAGTACTTTGTTAAGGATGTTTGCATCGATGCTCATTAGGGATACCAGTCTGTAGTTCTCAATTCTTGTGGGATCCTTGCCCGGTTTTGGTATCAGAGCTATACTAGCTTCATAGAGGGAGTTCGGTAGTTTGCTGTCTTTTTCTATTATCTGGAAGAGTTTGTGTAGTATTGGTGTTAGTTCTTCCCCAAATGCTTTGTAGAATTCTCCAGTGAAGTCATCTGGTCCAGGAGATTTTTTTGTTGGTAATCCCTTGATAACCTTGTTTATTTCTTCTATTGCTATGGGTCTGTTGAGATTTTTGATGTCCATTGAGGATAGTCTAGGGAGTGATTGATTTTCCAAGAATTTGTCCATGTCTTCCAAATTGCTCAATTCATTGCAGTACAATCCTTCATAGTACTGTGTAAGTATCCTTTTTTGTTTCATTCGGGTCTGTTGTAATGTCCTCTGTGGTCCCTTATTCTTGCTATTAAATTTGTTCCCTCCTTTCTTTGGTTAGGTTTGCCAGTGGACTGTCGATTCTGTTTATCCTTTCAAAGAACCAACTTTTAGCAGCAATATTTTCCCCATAGTTTTCTTATTTTCCCTCTCCTGAATCTCAGCCCTGATTTTTATAATTTCCTTTCTTTTTCATTAGTAGGATTGTCCTGCTGACTGCTCTAGTTGTTGTAAATTTTGTGCAAGCTTATCAATCATGAGTCTCTACTCCTTTCTCATGTGTGCATGTATCACTATGAAACTTCCTCTGATAAGTGCCTTCCTTGTGGCCCATAAGTTTTGGTACATCGTGTGCTCATTCTCATTGGTTTTTAGAAATTTCCTAATTTCATCTCTGATCTGTGGCAGTACACATTCCTTTTGCAGTAGAGTTATTCATCCTCCAATTGTTTGCTCTTGTTTTCTTTGTCTTCGTTTTGTCGATTTCTAGCCTTATGGCACAGTGGTCAGAGAGAGATCTGTATATCAATGTGCTTAAATTAATGTAGATTCACCTTATATGCCAACATATGGTCTATCTTTGAATATGTGCTATGTGGGCTTGAGAAGAATGTGAATTTGGATGAATAGCTCTGTAAATATCTATCGGGTCAAACTGTCTAATTGTAGTGTTTAGATCTCTAGCCTCCTTGTTGAGTTTCTTTCCCTATGATTTTTCTCAGTGAGCAGTGTGTTGAAGCCACCCACTATAATTTTTGAGGCTGTGATTTCTTTTTTCAATTTTTGGCGTGTTTGGTTGACATATTAAGCGGGTCTCTCATTCAGGGAATATATGTTCACAAAAGTTAGTGGTTCTTTGTCTACCATTCTCTTGAGTATTTTATAGTGTCCCTCCTTATCAGATACTTTGGAAATCATCAAACTGATATTAGCATTTATTTAAGACCACAGTGCATTAAAACACAAAACCAAAACTAAAACAAGTGGTGCATATTCCTGACCAGATTTTAGAGAACAACTGTGTTTATGGCCTTTAAACAACTATCAAAACACTTAACAACATAAGGCATTATTAGGTTGTCCTTTATTGTTGCTTGATTCATTCATTTCAAAAATATGGTAACTCACTGTAAAACTTTACAATTCCCTAATGACAAAGACATTTAACATGTTATCATATCCTCACCAACATACCTTAATCTTTGGTGTCTGGTTTGAATTTTTGGTTTTCTGAGGCTTGTGTGTGAGGAAGTGATAGGTTGTTTTACTTTTTATTTTTTCTTATTTAATTTATACTTTCAGATATATGTGCAGCAATATTATCTTCTGGTTGTTCCTCTGTTCCCCTTGTTGTCATTTGTCCCCAAGGGCTCTTTTTTGTTTGTGTTTTCTTTGTGGCTTTCATTGATCACTATTGCAGTCCTATAAGGCAGAAGTGATATTTCCTCTATACAGATGAGAATTTTCCAATGACTAAAAAATTCTTAGTATCCATGGTGATGCAATGGCTTAAGTGTTCAGCCACTAATGGCATGGTTGTTAGTTTAAACCCACCAGCCACTTTGCAGGAAAGCGATTAGGCTGTCTGCTTCCATAAATATCTGAAGTCTCTAAAGCACTGTGGAGTAGTTCTACTCCATTTTATTGGTTCACTATGAGTTGGAATTGACTTGGTGGCATCAGCGTGTTTCAGGGTGACTGTTCTAATACCTTTTACCTACATGACACGTGGCCCTTTCCTCTCATTAAACAAAGATTCTCATCAGCTCTGGGGTTGAGAGAATTTCTTTCTTTTGACATTTTATTAGGGACTCATACAACTCTTATCACAATCCAAACATACATCAATTGTGTAAAGCACATCTGTACATTCTTTGCCCTAATCATTTTCAAAGCATTTGCTCTCTACTTACACCCTTTGCACCAAGTCCTCTTTTTTCCCCTCCTTTCCCGCTCCCCCTTCCCTCAAGAGAATTTCTTAAGAGGAAAAAAAAAAATCTTATACTGTGTGCCAAATTTACTCTCTCCCCTTACACCAGATTGAACTTTACCCAGGTGGGCCCCTATCCTACAACAGTCATACACTGTTCTCACATGAGAATGATAGGTATTTGCCTCAAAGGAAATGTCTCCAACTCAAATCAGTACTCAGACTTAAATTTATACCATATTGAACATTTTGTATCAAAACTGAACACATTACTAGTAGTTACATTTTACTAGTAGTTTTCTATTTATTGGATTGTTTTTGCTCTTTTTCTTGCTTTGAATTAGTATTTTATAAATATTATTTACATTAATTGAATTATTAAATTATTCTTGCATGAACTTTTATAAATCTATCCTGTTTTATAACATGAATTTTTAACAATCTTATTTTATGTTTAGACAATAATACATTCCTTCCATTGAGCATAAGGATAATTTAATAACATATTTCCAATTCTTTCTTCCTTATCTTCTGTCCCTTTTTAAACAAAATCACTTGAATATAATAGATAAGTATACAAATTTGTTATTGTTTTAAATATTAGTTATCTTTAAAGACAATTAAAATAATAAACAATGTTAAATTTTCCTTAATTTAATTTATTATCCCTGAAGAAATTCTTTCAGTGTTAGTATCAGACATATACTATTGTAAACTTGATTATAGTGGATTTAATCATGGAAAAATATGGTACAAGGTCACTTGATTTCCCTCTTGACTCAACCTGAATTTTCTCTAGGGTTAAATATCTTTTTATTTTTCTATGAGAGTAAGTCCTTGTCTGTTTTAAACTTATTAGGAATAGACTTTTATTTCTTACATTTAATTTTTATCTTTATGTAATTATAATTGTCTAGAAGTGTTGGACACACAGAGACAATAACTGATTAAATCGTTTATCAAGGACAGGGGTGGGGACAGGACTGAGCAGCACTTCACACTGTTGTACAGAGGGTCACTTTAAGACAGAACTCAACTCAACAGCACCTAACAACAAGAAACCAAAGGAGATCTACACAAATGGAAGAATGTCCCTGGCTCATGATAGGAAGGCTCATTATGTAAATATCAATATTACCCAACACAAATTTTAAATACCATTCAATACTGATCCAAATAATAACTTCATTCCATAATCAAATGTTAACACTAATTACTAACTTCATATGAAGGGAGAAGAGACCCAGGATAAGCAAGAAAGACCAAAAGTGCAACAAAGTAGGAGAGCTCACACTACCCAATCTCAAAACCTATTATACAGCCACATTAGGCAAAACAGCATAGGACTGATCAAATCATAGGTACGCTGACCAGTGTGTGTGTGTGTGTGTGTGTGTGTGTGTGTGTGTGTGTGTGTGTGGTGGTGCGGGGGGGGGGGGGGAGCAGAGACAACTAACAAATAAAGTCAACCACCTGTAGGCAACTGATATTCAAGAAAGTGCCAACAATTAAATGGGAAGAAACCATTCTCTACAACCAATGGTGATGGCAAAATTGGATCTAAATCTACAGAAGAATTACACAGGACCCATATGACTTCTCATGTACAAAACTGAACTCAAGATAGATCAAAGACCTACCTCCATGTACAGACCCATAAAGATCACCAGTGGGAAAACAGTTACATACTTAAGGGCCCAAATACACAGGGCATACACGTTTCAAACACAGCAGAGGAGGTCCACATAAGAGAAGCAAAATAACTGAGTAATTCTTTGTATAATAAGACCCATATATACATCAAAATAATTCAATAAGAGAATTAACAAACAAACAAAAAAAGAGAATTAACAATTATTTCCTGGACTGGAAAACAATCATGACCAATGACACAGGGGCAATTATATACCACTAAAATATATAGAATGATGCAAGACTTTAATAAGAAAAAATCCAAATAACTCAACAATAAAGGCAGTAAAAATTATACCTAGACGGTTAATCAAAATAGGCATCTAAATGTCAAATAGACACATTAAAAATGTTCCTGATCGAGTGAGCACTCGGCTTGCAGCAACTATAGAAAATGTTCCTGATCATGAGCCATACAGAAGATGCAGATATGAAAAAAATGTAGATATATCATTTTACACTGAAAATGGTAGCCCATGAAAAGAAGGAAAGAAAAACAGAAATAAATGTACCAGAGAAGAAGCAGAGAGATTGGAACTCCCAGACACTGCTGCTGGTAGTTCTGTCCAACTACTCTGTAAAGTGATATGGTGATACCACAAACAAATGGGATAATAAACTGCATGTATTCCAGCAAGGCTTTTAGTGGGTATACTAAGATCACAAATTAAAGATAGACATATGAATGCCCATGTTCATCAAAGTACTCTTCAAAATATCATAAAATTGGCAATAACCAAAAGCCAACGAATAGAAGATTAGATAAAGCAACTTTGGTACATACACAGAATGGGATACTATATATGTGTAGGACACCGACAAAGCTCATCACTACACAGATAGACCTAGAGAACATTATGCTCAGTCAAAGCAGTCCATCTCAAAAGGGCAAACATTGCATAAGCCAACTATCAGCATAAACACCAACACAGAGTCTGAAACCTATTCTCAGATTAGGTAATCATTTCATATGATGCCCCAGGCAATGTTGTTACATGACTCTAGCTCAGCTCAATTTAATAGTATCACTTACTTTGCTGTTATTAAAGGAACGGAAATATTCCATTGGACTTAAAGCTGGAATATCCTGGAATGGAGGCGCAGATGACTGCTAACCCAGAGTCGTGGGCTTCAGAGTATGATGCAAGGATTTCAAATGGTAAAGCCAAATTCAGAGGAGGGAATGTTATTAGAGGTTCAATCCATGGGTATCAGAGTTGAAGTTCTTTCTTTGTTTCTTTTGCTTGGCTTTGCACTCTCCAGAAACAAACTTAAAAAATCCCCCCAACCCCACTTGCCTTTCCAGCACTCTCAGGTGCATTCAGGGTTATTATATTTGATGATTGTTAGTTCTGTGATGTGGCTTTGTTAAAGGGAGTGGTGATTAATCTAATCTTCTGACTTTGATCATTTTTAAGGGAGCACTCTGAACCAAAGTCTGGCTTGGGACCTTAAAAGTATCCATGTCTCTCCCTCGGGGGAATTATGGGCCCAGGAGAAAATTTCTGACCCTGTCCAGGATAGAACTTCTTTTTCTCTTTTCCCTCACCTCCCCTCCCAACACACTCACATCTTTTCCCCAAGTTACAGTAGTTTACCACCTGTGACCATAACATCCTGTTTTGGTGTCATTCACTTGAATACTTAGGCAATTATATCTTGCAGATGACAGGAGTTGTATTATGGGGGAAAATATTGTTCCCTCTGTTCCTCTTGGTGTTTATATGGATTAATCAGTACAGTAAACTTGTATAATCAGATATCATATTTCTCCAAACACTATAATTACCAGCTATTTGCCCCAGGACACCATATCTTCCCCTCAGATATCTTTCTAATGAAAGCATCTCCCAAAGAGCACATTAGTCTGCTGATGAAGAGCAGCCCAGGCTAACCCTTAAACTCTAGAAACGAGAGTGCACAGCCATGGGCTGCCCAGGTCTCCCCATTCACTGAACAGATATGATTATGCACAAATTCCAATTGAGTCTGCTGACCTAAGGTTCCCTGGTGGCAATTATAAAAAGGAAGAAAAGATGATGAACAAGAGAAACAGTGGATATCTGTGATAGTTTGCTGAACAGGATGTCTTTGTGTTTGCAGATGTCTAGGGTAAAGAGCAGCTGGTAGAGTCTGCGGGGAGACCCGAGGCTAACTAGACAATGTCTCTGCATTTACCAGCAGTTATGAATGGATTGCATCAGCCAGCTCCAGGGGAGGGCCTGCAGTGGGTCTCAATTACTAGTACTAATGTTGGTACTACACCCTACATAAGCTCAGCGGGTGGCTGATTGGCAGTCCCCAGAGATAATGACAAGAACATTCCCTATATTCAAATAGTCAGGCTCAAAGTTAAGGACATAACCTTGTATCACCATAAAAGAGACACTGTGAAGGGAATCATTAAATGTTTATACACAAAACTCCCTACAGTGGGACACTGGACTTCAATGATTGCTGAGGACCCTCGGACCCAGGGCTCAGTTCCAGCAGACCAAACAGAGAGGAGTTAAAAGCTGACTTCCTGTCAGTGTCTCGGGCTTCCTCTCTATCTTACCATTTCCCTTGAGGATCTCTCTAGATGTGTGGGTTTGTATCAAACACTGAATTAAAAACATTTCATTGTAATATGAGGAAATGCCCTTCTGTTCCCAAAGAGCAGAAGACCACACATGGAGGCACATCATGCAGAGGGAACAAGGCAAAGCTGAAGGACCTGTCTGCTCTGACGCAATCCTGTCCCCAGGAACTGCTATGAGGAGGAGAGGATATAGGATGGGTAGGGGTTCCCTGAAATGTGCTCAGTCCAGGGTAGACCAGCGAGAGCACAGTGGTATCCTCAAGCCACAATTGCTCATCAGAGCTGGCAGGTGGGTCTGAAAAACTGGTGGCCTAAATCCTGCTACCATCCTAAGCCACTGACTGGGAATCAGGACAGAAGAAGTGACTGGTTTCAGAGGACACATTTGGGGTCCTTGGAATAGTGTGCTCCTGTGCTTGAAGCAAGGAGAGGTACTTATTCCTGAGGAAACTCTACACTTTCCCTTGTGGGTTTGATTGTGTATAAATACCCAAAGTATTTATAATGTGTCAGCTCTTAGAGACCATGTTAATTTAAATAATTTCATTTCATAATTTTGATTTAAATATAAGTGAAAATCAATAAATTTTAATGTAGCTTTCATTTTATTTAACTCATGGTTTTCAGGACACACGCAGGCACCATGTTGGGAGGAAGCGCAGTCAAAAGGAGAGATCCAGGTGCTAGAACAAGGTGCTGATCCTCAGCCCTGTATGCATTCCTAGCTTACAACCAGGCCAGCTGGCCAGACTTAAGACAAAGCCATCTTGGAAGAAAAGGCTCCATTCATCTGTTGAGCTTTTCAATCGGGCACTAGAAAAGATCTGGAATGGAACCATCTCCTCCATGCCATCTCTTAGTGATAGAGTCAGAAAAACAGAAACAAAATTTGAAGCTGCAAAGTTTTATTCTTGTTTACCAATTAACTGAACACAGCTAGTGAAAATTTGATTATATATTCCTTTGATCATAGTTTTATCATTTTGATGTTCCAGAATATTGAAGTACTTAGTGCACCTGAGTATATGACTGACCAAATCTAACCCCATGGTTGGTGCACTGGAAAACAAGCCCAGTATATCTGAGTTAAGAGTCTAAAATGTTCCTTGATAGTTCAGGGAGTACTCATGAACTCATTCAGGATATGTTTAGTAGACCTGACGTCCTTCTATTTTCAAAGGACAGAAAGCCATACACGGAGGCACATCATAAGAGGGAACAAGGCCAAGCTGAAGGACATGTCAGCCTTGATTCAAATCTGTCCCCACTAACTGCAATTGGGAGGAGAGGATATAAGATGGTTAAGATTTCCCTAAAATCTGCTCAGTCCTGCATAGACCGGCAAGAGCATAATGGAATCTTCAAGGCACAAATGCTCATCAGAGCTGTCATGTGGGTCTCAAAAACTAGCTTGCCTAAGTCCCGCTGCCGACCTCAGCCACTGTGAGTCAGGACAGAAGAGGTGATGGATTTCTGAGGATACATTTAGGTCCCCTCAGGTCGTGTGCTCCTGTGTTTGAAACTAGGAAAGGTGTTCTTTTTTCCATAAAACTCTTGTCTACAGTTTCCCTTGTGGTATTGATTGTATAGGCCCCCAAAGTATTTATAATGTGTCAGCTCTTATAGACCAGTGGTTCTGAACTGTATTAATGGCATGACCCTTTAATAGAATTCCTTATGTTGTGGTGACCCCCCCCCAACCATAAAATGATTTTTGTTGTAACTTTATAACTGTAATTTTGCTACTGTTATGAATTTGGCGACCCCTGTGAAAGGGTTGTTCAATCCCCAACGGGGTCACAACCCACAGATTGAGGACCATTGTTAGACATATTAATCTAAATAATTTCATTTCAAAATTTTAAATTAAATATAAATGAATATCAATAACTTTATGTAAATTTCCTTTTCTATATCTCTTGACTTTCAGGAGACACTCAGGCACCATGTTTGGAGGAATTTAAGTCCAAAGGAGAGATCCAGGTTCTAGAACAAGATCCTGGCCTTCAGCCCTGTATGCATTCCTAGCTTACAGCCAGGACAGCATGCCAGACTTAAGACAAAGCCATCTTGGAAGAAGAGGCTTTATCCATCTGGTGAGATTTTCAGTCCGGCACTAGATAAGATCTGGAATGGGACCTTATCCTCCATGCAATCTCTTAGTCATAGAGTCAGAAAAACAAAACAACAAAGTAGTTAGAATTTTAATCTGCAAAGTTTTATTCTTGTTTATCAATTAACAGCACAACTGCATGAAATTAGATTATGTTTTCCTTGGAATCATATTTTCTGCCATGATTTCCACATTTCAGAATATTGGGGTTTTTTAGTGCACCTTCAGTATGACTGACCAAATCTAACTCCAAGCAGTGTTTATGACTATTGTTTGCAGATTCACAGTGAATCAGAACTGACTACAGGACACCTAACAAGTACACAGCATCAGCAAAACAGTATCTGCTATGTTTAAGACTAGTATTGCAGTCACTGTATCAATGCCTCTCCCTGAGGACTTTACAGAAGGAAGTGTCTTCTCCATAGTCATTGCAGTCAGCACAGAATATCTTCAGATTATCACACTGCAGTCTGAGGACACTGCCACCTATGACTATGTAGAAAACACTGTGAAAATTCACATCCTGAAAATGTCCCAGAAACCCAGGACAGAGGGAATGACTTTGACAATTTGCATGCTGTCTCTCTCTATTTTTCTCCACGTAATAGTTAAAGCTTTGAGGAAAAAAAGCTTTCATTTCCTGTGCAATATTTTCCAATTGGGGGCTGTTAAACCAGGTCCACAAATGAGAAGAAACTTTCTTTGACTCAAATCATACAATTAGGCCATACACACAGTCACCAAGTCAATTCTAACTTATAGGAGCCTTGTAGGGTCTGGAATGCAAATTATTTGGAGGCACACCCTTTAATCATCCATCCTAGAAGCTGGATTTCAGGTGGTCAATGCCCTACCCACTGTGCATCTAGGGTTTCTTAATGCTCATAGCACTTAAACAAAATAAAACCAATGTAGTACTGTTTTAGATTCCTTGGGGGGTGATTCTGATGCACTGTGTCCCATTCTGCACAGAGCAGAACTGCATTTCTATTTTAAAGGCTGAGACCTTTGAGAACTAATTCATTAAGCCTGACTTACAAGGTATTCTGGGTGAATCACGATTTGGTTGAGTGCAGTGTTGTAAGGACTTAAGCTTGACTCGTGTGCCCCGATTTTAGAATTTAGAAAAAATGGTGTCCAGGTCTCTTTAATCATTAAAATAGGTAACCTTTCTCTTCCACACCCAGTTTTGCTCCTTCACAGTGTATTATTACCCAAAAGTCAATATTCTCCTTTTCTCAGACTGTGCCCTTTGTCTCATACCCCATTCCACCCTACTTCACAAACTTAAGATTAATGCTTATCTTAGTTTCTATAAACTGCTTCCTGAAAGAAATGTGGAAGCCTCAACCTTTCTTTGCTTACACTTTGTAATATCCTCAACCCCTACTGATTGCCAAACCGACTATGGTTTTTGCTCTTATAAACCTACCAGAATATCATTTTGTGCCTTGGGGAATTTCAGAGAGTTTGAATCCTCCCAAAGTCCACTAGCTAAAATAAGGATTCCCAATCTGGACATAAATGAAATTACACCACTTATGCACATCAGAAGACTACATTAGAAGAGTGAAATGGAGGAGGGGTCAAGATGGCAACCAGGTGAGCCACACATACTGAAGGCTCTTTTGGACATGGTGGGTTAAGTGTCCTGGTAGTCGAATGGAAGGATTCTGGTGAGAGATGCCCCTGGATCTGCCCCCCACCCCCACCCCACACATCTGTCCTGAGCCGTAGACTCAGTGATCTGGGATCGATTCTTGGGAAATCTCGGCTCATCAGGCTGAGTGACCCCAGTGCACCCCCACCACTGCTGTGAGCAGTGATTTACTCACTTCACACCCAGGCCGGGCCTCCACACCAGGAGCTGCTTGGCTGCCCCGCTGAGACACGCAAAGCTATGGTGGGACTCCCTACAACAGCTGCCCACACATGGGACCCCACTAGGAGAGAAATTTCCCTTTCTCGCAGTTCCCCTCTCCCCACGTGGCAGCAATTTGCCTGGGCCCGGTAACTGACCTGAAATCTACCAGTAGCTGGCTTGGTGACTTGCACTAGGGAAAATCCGCCCCCATTGTTGCCTGGGACCTCGCCACCAGCACCCTGGTCTGCCTGCCTGCTCCTGTCAGCTTCGCTACTGCTCCCTGTCAGGGAGGCTGCATGACGGTGCACCCTTTCAGGTACCAACGCTGGGAACTCTCCACCAGCATGCACCCGCTGCCGAAGCCCATCCAGCTTCTACCCACAGAGCCACTTCAGGCTGGCCCATGCCACTGCGGTGGCCTGAGGGGTCCCAGTGCTGGCAGCCCCAAGCGCTAAGCCTGCCTGCCCCAGCCCGTTCCCACAGTGCAGAGGGCTGTCCCCACTGCCCCGTGTTTCCCACCAGAACCACTTCTGCCCTTTCCTGGCCTGGCCCATGCAACTGCAGAGCCCTGTGCAGCCCTGCGGGGTTCACAGCACGGCCCGAATGATAAGCGTTCTTGCCTGCTAAGGAGGCTAATGACAATCTTTGGGTTTCCTGCTGGAGCTCTTTCTGTCCACTCCAGATGGCCCAAGCAACTGCAGTACCCCAAGGCGTCCCCAGCACCAGCGGCCCCAAACGCCTTCTAGCCCCAGCCCAGTTCCTGCTGGCAGAGGAGGTGGGCATCTTGGTCTGGCATTTTCCACAGCACCTCTTGCTTCCCCAGTCCTTTCAGGCTGGTGCAGTTGGCTCGCTGCTGTGGTGCGTTTCCTGGATGCCTAACCTCTGCCTACTGGCTAAACAAAACAGACCTGCAGGGACCTTGGGAAGAGCATGCTTGATCTGAAGAGCATTCATTCCCACATAGCCTGGCTTTGGAGCCCTTGATCAGCACCCTTCGGGTGACAGTGCGCTCTCCCCAACATATGCCTTCAATTCAGCATCTTTAAAAATTGGAGGCAAAGGGGAAAATAATCTGTTTTTCTTTTTTTTTCTTTGACCATTTGCATTATTATCATTTCTTTTTCCTTTTTTTTTTGATTTTATGTTTTTCCCTATTAAATTTTTTTTTAAACAAGGAAAAAGACTAAGTGTGCCCTGACAGACCAGGTCAAAGGATCCTAGGAGCATACATTTAGGCTCCAGCCTCCACTCCAGTCACTGAAACTTCTTACCACTGTTGGCCACTGAACCATCAATGGACTCTGCCTACTAAGGAGTCTGACCCACCTCTATAGAAGGTCATATGTAGCCCCCAGAAGCACCTTTAATAGTAACTAATGGAAGGTGTTAAGGGGCCCCTGGTGTCCCAGAAACATGGGGCCTATGAACCAATCGAGGAAAAATCAACAGACCACATCAGTCCCTACAAAAATCCAGAGACAAAACACAGTAGCAGAGTTAATGACTCTCATAGAAGAATCAGACACAGATCTGTCACAGAAGGAAATCTTCAGAAGTCTGCTCAGAGTAATACAGGAGCTGAAGGAAGCAATGCAGAATAAGGATAAAATGATAAAGGAGGTGAAGTCCACAATAGAGGGGATGAAGTCCACACACCAAAGGGAAACACAGGTGCTAACGGATGAAGTAGCAGAAGCCAAACACAAGCTTACAGAATTTACGATTACGCTTGAGGAGGCAGAGAACGGTATCGGTGATCTCGAAGACCCACAAACAGACATATGCAATTGGGAAAGACCGTCAAATAGGAAAATCAAAGAAGCAGAAAATAACCGGAGATCAATGACAGATGCTATGAAGAGGAATAATATTCAAATAATTGGTCTACTGGAGGAGAACACACCACAGAAGTCGACAGCCAAGATAGTGGAAGAATTTCTGGAAGAAAACTTTCCCACCTTAATGTGTAAGAACCAGACACTCGTACAGGAAGCTGAACGAAACCAACTAGATTAGACCACAAGAAGAACTCACTAAGACATATAAGAGTAAAAACATCCACCTTTCAGGAAAAAGAGAAAATTTTAAGAACAGCAAGAGAAAGGAAGGCAGTCACATACAAAGGATATCAGGTAAGAATATGCTGAGACATATCAGCAAACACTATGAAGAGGAGAAAGTGGAGAAACATCTTCTAAAAGCTGAAAGAAAAAATGCCTCCTCCAGAATCCTTTACCCTGCCAAATTATCCATTAAGATAGATGGGAAAATAAGGGTCTTCCAGGACAAGGAAAGAATAAAAGAACATGCTGCAAAACACCTGACCCTGCAGAAGATACTGGCTGACTCATTGTGGCCAGAGGTTCAACCTCCACCAGAAACAAGCAGACCACCATATACCCCATCTCTATCCAGAAGCCAAAATGCCAGTAACAATTACCAAGACAACAGGGCCTAAGAGAGAAAAGAAGACAAAATAGAAAATCTCTACACTGATATGAAAGGATAGGAAAACACCCAAAACCCAAGACAGGGTGTAAGAACATTGAATGCACAGATTTTAATAATAACTCTGAATTCCAATGGACTCAATTCATACACGGAAAGAAAGGAGACTGGAGGACTGGCTCAGAAAACATAATTCATCAAGATGTGCCTTCAAGAGACACATCTTAAGCACACAGGCAAAAATAAACTAAGAATAAAGGCTGGCAGAAGTATACCAGGCAAACGACAACTTAAAAAAAAGCATGGTGGCAATCTTAATCTTTGACAAAATGGATCTCAAGGTTCAAACCATAAAAAGAGACAAGGAGGGACACTACATAATGCCTCAAGGCCCATTAAACCAAGAACCAGTTAGCATATTGAATATTTATGCACACATTGGAGCGACAAATTTCATCAAACTATTAAAAAGATGAAAAAATAAATCACATATTGAACCATCATAGAAGGTAACTTGAACACTATCAGGGAAAGACAAATTAATTAGGCAACTGGGCCTGACATTTGTACCACTTTCCATACAAATCCACATAATTCACATTCGTCTCAAGGTCACATGGGTCATTTTCAAGAAGAGACTACATGCTGGGACACAAGTCAAGTCCGTGTAAATTCAAATACATAGATATTATTCAGACGTCTTTCTTGGATCATCACGTCATAAAGCTGGACATTAATAAAAGTATATCCAGAAGAGCAAGGGCAATCAATTGGAAGAGCAAGAGCAATAAAAAAGATAAACAATTATCTCCTGCGACAAGAATGGGTAGGCCCAGATTAGAGAGGATATTAGGAAGTGTCTAGAAAGTAATGAGAATGAGAATACAACATATCAAAACTTATGGGATACTGCGAAGGCAGTTATCAGAGGTAGCTTGATATCATTAAATGCATATAAAAAAGAAGAGAGAGGGGTGAAGACGGTGTAGTATGGAAGAGACCAGACCAAAACCAGGGATGTACATGGTAGGCAATGGTGGAGGAGGAGGGGAAAGGAAAACAAAAGGATGAATACAAGGAAGAAAAGGGTAGTGGGGTCATGGGGCATTCATCCACCCAAGGGGAGGGTATTGTTTATATCTCCACAGGGAAAGTGGGACCAGACTTCAACCCAGTGTCGCAAGGTGTGAATGCAATATCCCGGCGTGGAGGAGGGAACCGGTGGAGAGGTCTGGGAGGCTGGCCCCAGCACCATAAATTAAGTGGATTCCTGCCCCTCCCCCGAAAAGAATTTGTTCCAAAGGACGACATTGACTCTGCAGCTCTGGGAGATGGACATATTTGATCAGAGCACATGGGAGCAGATGAAGGGGCAGGAGGAGAGAGTGGAGCACAGCCTGGCCCACGAGGCCGTGAGGATGATGTTCCTGAGTAGAGCAGCCAGTCCACAGAGAGAACAACATGACTGGCCCCACTATGAGACATGATGCCCCTCAGTGACGAAGGGCGATACAGGGGACAGCACCGGAGACACAGTGTGGGAATTGCACCTGACCTGATCCCACCACACCGAGGCAAATCACTGGGGGAGTGCAGCGGAACACCAAGGGAATGGAGTGGCAAGGTCCCCAGGGAATGCTGAAAGTGGACTTTGGGGCCAGGGCGTGGTGCCCCAACAGACTGGACTGGAAAACGCTCCTAAGGGCCAGCAAACGATCCCTGAACTAACTACAAGCTTTTCTCTTGTGAACTGTTTTGCTCTGTTCTTTGTCAGTGGTTTGTTTTTGTTGTTTTGTTGTCTGGTTGTATACTGTTGCTTTGTTTTCCTCTGTCTAGTTTTCGTGCATGTTAGTGACTCCACAGGTCTGTCTGAATAGGACAGGCTGGATGAACTATCTGGAGGAAAAACAACGGGACCGACAGTTCTGGGGGGACTTGGGGTGGGGGGTAGGGGGGGTAAGGAAGTGGTGTTAACAAACCCAGGGACAAGGGAAAAACATGGGACCCCAAATGGTAGAGAAGGGGGAGTGGCAGGCCTGGTGGGAAATGATCAAGGGTAAGGTTACTTAGAGAAGAGGTATACTCTAGCCCAGGTGGCGATGAAGCATGGTAGTAGGGCAGGAGGAAAGTCAAGGGAGATGGAGGAAAGAGCTAGGAATCAAAGGGCATTCATGGAGGTCTAGACAAAGACATGTACATGCAAATATATGTAGGAGGATGGGGAAATAGATCTATGTGTCTATATTTATAGGTCAAGTATTAAGGTGGCGGAAGGACCTTGGGCCTCTACTCAAGCACTCCCTCAATGCATGAATACTTTCGTTTATTAAATTGGAACTCTATGATGCTCACTCTCCCGACACAACGGCTGGAGCCAAAGTGGGTGAACAAGTAAATGTGGTGAAGAAAGCTGATGGTGCCCGGCTATCAAAAGAGATAGTGACTGGGGTCTTAAAGGCTTGAAGATAAACAAGCGGCCATCTAGCTCAGAAGCAACAAAGCCCACATGGAAGAACACACCAGCCCGTGTGATCGAGTGGTCCCAAAGGGATCAGTTACCAGGCATCAAAGAACAAAAAATCATATCATTGATTGCACACCTCCATGATTGGATCGCTGAAGACAAATGGGTGCATAAGCAAATGTGGTGAAGAAAGCTGATGGTGCCCGGCTATCAAAAGAGATAGTGTCTGGGGTCTTAAAGGCTTGAAGGTGAACAAGCGGCCATCTAGCTCAGAAGCAAATAAGCCCACATGGAAGAAGCACACCGGACAGTGCGATCACGAGGTGCCCAAGGGACCAGGTATAAGGCATCATGCAAAAAAAAAAAAAAAGATATAAGTGTGTGTATGTATGTGTATATGTATATATGTATATATATATCATATTAAATGAAGGGGGAAGTGCAGAGTGGAGACCCAAGGCCCAAGTGTCGACCAATGGAGATCCCCTCATAAAGGGGTTTAGGAGAGGAGATGGGTTAATTAGGGTGTGAGGTAGTATCGATGAAGAACACAGCTTTCCCCCAGATCCTGGATGCTTCCTCCCCCCAACTACCATGATCCGAATTCTACCTTGCAGGGCTGGATAGCACAGAGGCTGTACACTGGTGCATATGAGGGTTGGAGGTACAGGGAATCCAGGGTGGATGATACCTTCAGGACCAAGGGTGTGAGGGACGATGCTGGGAGAGTGGAGGGTGAGTGGGTTGGAAAGGGGGAAGTGATTACAAGGATCCACATGTGACCTCTTCCCTGGGAGAGGGACAGCAGAGAAGGGGGGAAGGGAGACTCCGGATAGGGCAAGATATGACAAAATAACGATGTATAAATTACCAAGGGCATATGAGGGAGGGGGCACTGGGGAGGGAGGGGAAAAAAAAAAGAGGACCTGATGCAAGGGGCTTAAGTGGAGAGCAAATGCCTTGAGAATGATTGGGGCAGGGAATGTATGGATGTGCTTTATACAATTGATGTATGTATATGTATGGATTATGGTAAGAGTTGTATGAGTCCCTAATAAAATGTAAAAGAAGAAAAGAGAAAAAAATGATTAGGGCAAAGACTGTACAGATGTGCTTTATACAATTGATGTATGTATATGTATGAACTGTGAAAAGAATTGTATGAGCCCCAATAAATTGTTAAAAAATAAAAAAATAAAATAAAATAAAGGAAGGAAAAAAAAATAAATAAACAAGGAAAAAAAAAGAAGAGAGACTTATGACAGATAATATTATCACAAAACCTCCAACAAGTAGAATAGGGTCAGCAGAAGGACCCGTCCAATAGCAAAAGAAAAGAAATAATAAAATTCAGGACAGAGTTAACCAGTGGAAAGACAAAAGATAAATGCAACTAAAAGCAGTTTCTATGAAAGGATCAACAGAATTGACAGACCACTGTTGAATCTGTCCAAGGATAGGAAAGGGCAAGCATCCATAGCCAGGATGAGGGATAACACAGGGGTAATTACAACAGACCCAAATGAGATTAAGCGGATAATCAAAAACACTATGAAAGTCTGTATTCTAAAGAATTCAGAAAAGAGGAAGACAAGGATAGATACTTGAAAAAACAGTCCATCCCTACATTATCTCACACAGAGGTCAAGAATGTCAACAAATCTATTGCAAAAAAAATAGAGGGTCATCAAGAAGCTACACAAAAATAGCCTCTGAGCCAGAAGGCGTCACAGCAGAATTCTACCAAGAATTCAAGGAAGAGTTGACTAAGATTCCCCACAAAGTATTCCAAAGCATAGAAAACGGTGGCAAACCCCCAAACTCATTCTACGAAGCCAGCATAACTTTGATACTCAAACAGGGCAAAGACCCCAGAGGTATAGAGAATTACAGACCAATACCTCCAATGAACATAGATGTAAAAATCATTAACAAAGTAATAACCAATAGAATACAAAAGTATATAAAACATATTACCTACATTGACTAGGTAGGATTCATGCCAGGGATGCAGGGATGATTTAACATTAAAAAATCCATCAAAATTATACACCACATCGAGAAGAAAAATGATGAAAAAATATATGATAATATGCATAGATACAGAAAAAGCATTTGACAACACGCAACATCCATTCCTAATTAAAACACTCACGAAGATAGGAATGGAAGGTAAATTCCTCAAGCAGGTACAAGCTATCTACGAAATGCCAACAGGCAACATCATAGTTAATACAGAAAAGACAAAAACAATTCCACTGAAAAAGGGTACAAGACAAGGATACCCCTTGTCCCCATTTCTATTCAATATTCTACTGGAGGTTCTAGCTAACAACATAAGGCAGCAGAAGGATATCACAGGGATCCAAATGGCAGTGAAGGAGTGAAACCATCTATTTTAAGATGATATTGTATATTGAAAACCCCAAAAGCTCCACAATGGGAGTAATTACAGCAATAGAGGAATATAGAAGAGTGGCAGGATACGATATCTACAAAGAGAAGTTGGTATGTTTGCTATGCACATCGGACGGAACCATGGAAGAAAGCATCAAGAAAGCAGCACCCTTCACAGTAGCCAAGAACAAACTGAAATATCCAGGAATATATTCAACAAAAATCCTAAAGACCTATACAAGGAAATTTACAGGATCCTACTACAGGAAACCAAAAGCAAACAAATGGAAGAATATCCCATGCTCTTGGATTGGAAGGCTCAACATAGTAAAGATGGGGCCGGCCATACAAGCTCAATGCTGTTCTGATTCAGATACCAACAACCTTCTTCAAAGAATTGGAAAAACTGATCACCAAGTTCATATGGAGAGGGAAGAAGCCCAGAATTAGCAGAGAACTCTAGAAGGACAAAGTTGGAGGATTCACCTTATCTGACTTTAATACTTATTACACAGCTACAGTGATCAAAGCAGTGTGGTACTGGCACAATGACAGATACTCACACCAGTGGAAAAGAATACAAAGCCCAGGAATAAAACCATCAGCATATAGACAACTGAACTTCAATATGGGTCCCAAAACCATCAAGTGGGAAGGGGATGCCCTTTATAACAAGTGGTGCTGGAAACAATGGATATCCACATGTAGAAAAATGAAAAAAGACGTTTACCTCACCCCATGAAAAATAAACTCAAGGGGGATCACAGACCTAGAAGTAAAACCCCAAACCATCAGGATCATCAAGGAGGGAATCGGGATACACCTAAGATCATTGACCCAGGGAAGTCATAGGTTCACTGCAATAGGGAAGGGTACACACACAGGTGAACCGGAAATCAACAAATGAGACTTAATAAGAATAAAACCCCTGTGTGCCTCGAAACTTGGCCAAGAGGGTGACAAGACTACCCACAGACTGGAAGAGGATTTTTAGTAATGACACATTGGACAAAGAACTCATTACTAAAATCTTTAACACCCTCATGGCCTGCAAAAGGAGGAAAACAGTTAACCCCTAACATCATTACAGGTACAGTAGGCGCAATTGTACAGCGATAAGTAAAGATCATAGCAAAGTTATAGAGAGCATGAGAGATAGAAGTATTGTAATAAATGGAGTAACACATGATTCATAGTAGCATGCTCACCTCAGCCCCACTTGATGGTCCACGTGGAGGGAGAGAGAGATCTTTAATGCTAGCCCAGGCATTTTATATTCTCCAGGGACATGCAAGCCCCCTAATTACAGGTGAGTACAAATGTCACAGAAATGGGGTGTGTTATAGTTAATACAGCAATGAGAGGGGGTAGTCTAGGAACATACATGCAATAGTAAGAGGAGGGATTGGGGGTATACATGTGATAAGATGGGCGGATAACAACTTTGATGTCACACTCAGTTTGGCATGTTCCCTGACTCAACTGATAGAGATCATTATAGGTAGGGTGAGAACACTTGGTTGCAGGCCTCAGGGAGGAATCGTTTATTGTCCCCAGTAGCAGGGAGTAAGGCTTGCCATATAGTCTGGTGTCTAACTGCCCTAGAGGCCTACCCTGTAGTCTGGTGAATAACTGCCCTAGTGACCTACCCTGTAGTCTGGTGACTAACTGCCATCAGGGAGGATGTCTGTAAGCCTCTGACCTCTCTCAACACCTAAGGAAGAGGGTAAAATAACTGAAAAGAACTTTCACTAGGGAGGAGACCCATGTGGCCAACAACCATATGAAAAACTGGTCCCAGTCGTTAGGCATAAGAGAAATGCAAATTAAAACAACCATGAGATACCACCTACCACCTTGAGGCTAGCTCAAATCAGAAAATCAGAGAGCAACAAGTGTTGGAGGGGTTGTGGTGAAATAGGAATCCTCTTCTACTGCTGGGGGTCACGTAGATATGCACAGCCACTGTGGAAAGCAATCTGCAGATACTTAAAGACAATGGAAATTGATCTACTTTATGACCCAGTCATCCTTCTACTGGGCATATACCCAGAGGAGGTAACAAATAAAACATGACCAGTCATCTGCAATGCAATGTTTATTGCGGCACAATTCACAATCGCAAAGATTTGGAAACAGCCTAAGTTTCCAGGGGATTAGTAAACTCTAGCACAAAGCACGGATGATCACATGGAACACGTCGTTTCATAGGAAGAGTTGGAAGGAATCACGTTAAGCGAGGTAAGCCAATGTCAAAAGGACAGGTATAACACGAGTCCCCTGAGGTAAGGAATACAAGAACAGACACTTATCTCGCAAATCACAGGAGGCATCACAGCTAGTCAGGGGGAAGTCAGACAAAACCCAGGGAGGTAATATATGAGTCCAACATAAAGAAGGGGAAAAGGGGAAGGCGGAAGGAGAATGGCGGTGGGGAGAAACCGAGATGATGATATGGGGGGAACAAGGCACTAAGCCACCCAGGAAGAGAGGATTGGTTGTGTCCCCACGCACCAAACCAGGGGGGCAATGTAACAGGTGGAGGAATCCATAAAAAGACTGGTCTATAGGGCCGGCCCCAATCAGAACCAGCCTGACCACCACAGAAGGGTGTGCATAGAGAATAACATTAGACCTTCTGGTGAGAGAAAGGAACTGACCTACCATACCCAGAAGGAAGCAGAAGCAAATAAACGGGGAGTGGTGCAAACCGTGGCCCACCAAACCCTGAGGACAATAGCCCCGCTCAGGGCAGCCAATGCCCAGAGAGGACCATATGCCCGGCCACACGACATCCCACACTGACCCATAGCCATATAGGGGGCAACACTGGAGGCACAGTGTGGGATTTGTGCCCGAGCTGACCCCACCAACCAAGGGTGTGCAACAGAACAGCAATGGGAGCAGAGCAAGTAAGACCCAAGGGAAAATAAATAGACTCGCCCAGGGTGTGGTACCCCATCAGACTAGACAGGAAAACACGCCTAAATGGCAACAAACAGAACTTGAACTATTTACAGGCTTTTCTTTCCTGTTTTTTTTTTTTTTTGCAAGTCATTGGATTTTCTGTATTGCTGCAGTCATTGTTTTTATGTGTCACTTTGTTTAGTGCAGTATTGTTTTTATGTGCATATTATCTCTACACATCAATCTAGATAAGCTAGGATGGATCAACAATCTGGAGAAGAAAACAATGCTAAAGATGGTTCCAAGGAACCTGGGAGAGAAGGTGGGGCAAAGGAAGTGGTGTTAACCAACCCAGGGACAAGAGAACAAGAGATCCAAATCAGTGGTTCATAATTGGTGCTTCAAAACTAGTGGCAAGGAGGGTTTGGGAGGCCTGATAGGGAGTGATCAAGAGCAATGTAATCGAGAATTACTTAAATGAAAATGAAGGCTGAGCATGATAGTGGGACAAGACCAAAGTAAAAAGAGAGAGCGCAAAGAACTAGGAGGCAAAGGGCATTTGTAGAGGCCTAAATACAGGCATTTAGATATGTAAACATATTTATAAATGATGATGGGGAAATAGATCTATGTGCATGTATTTACAGGTTTAGTATAAAGGTAGGAGATGGACATTGGGCCTCCACTCAAGTAGCCCCTCGATACAAGAACACTTTGTTCTATTATGATGATGCTCACTTGTCTGACATGAGCAGTAAAGACAAATGTGTGCACAAGCAAGTGTGGTGAAGAAAGCTGATAGTGCCAGGCTATCAAAAGATATAGCGTCTGGGGTCTTAATGGCTTGAAGGTAAGCAAGCAGCCACCTAACTCAGAAGCAACAAACTCACATGGAAGAAGCACACCAGCCTGTGTGATCACGAGATGTTAAAGTGATCAGGTATCAGACATTGAAGAACAAAAAAGCATCATTTTGTTCTCACCTTCCCCATATGAAGGCTGAAGACAAACGTGTGCATAAGAAAGTGTGGTGACAAATCCACCCAAGGGGAGGGTATTGTTTATATCTCCACTGGGAAAGTGGGACCAGACTTCAACCCAGTGCAGCAAGGTCTGAATGCAATATCCCAGCGTGGAGTAGGGAACCAGTGGAGAGGTCTGGGAGGCTGGCCCCTTCACCATAAATTAAGAGTATTCTGCCCCTCTCCCGAAAAGAATTTGTTCCAAAGGACAACATTGACTCTGCAGCTCCGGGAGATGGACATATCTGATCAGAGCACATGGGAGCAGATGAAGGGGCAGGAGGAGAGAGTGGAACACAGCCTGGTCCACCAGGCTGTGAGGATGATGTTCCCGAGTAGAGCAGCCAGTCCACAGAAAGAACAACATGGCTGGCCCTACTATGAGACATGATGACCCTCAGTGACTGAGGGCGATACAGGGGACAGCACCAGAGACACAGTGTGGGAATTGCACCTGACCTGATCTCACCACACCGAGGCAAAGCACTGGGGGAGTGAAGCGGAACCGCAAGGGAATGGAGTGGCAAGGTCCCCAGGGAATGCTGAAAGTGGACTTTGGGGCCAGGGCGTGGTGCCCCAACAGACTGCACTGGAAAATGTTCCTAAGGGCCAGCAAATGATCCCTGAACTAACTACAAGCTTTTCTTTTGTGAAGTGTTTTGTTTTGCTCTTTGTCAGTGGTTTGTCTTTGTTGTTTTGTTGTCTGGTTGTATACTATTGCTTTGTTTTCCTCTGTCTTGTTTTCGTGCATGTTAGTGTCTCCACAGGTCTGTCTGAATAGGACAGGCTGGATGAACTATCTGGAGGAAAAACAATGGGACTGACAGTTCCGGGGGGGATTTGGGGTGGGGGTGGGGTAAGGAAGCGATGTCAACAAACACAGGGACAAGGGAACAACATGGGACCCAAAATGGTAGACAGAGGGGAGTGACAGGCCTGGTGGGGAATGATCAAGGGTAAGGTTGCGTAGAGAAGAGGTATAGCTGTAGCCCAGGTGGTGACGGAGCATGGTAGTAGGGCAGGAGGAAAGTCAAGGGAGATAGAGGAAAGAGCTAGGAGTCAAAGGGCATTTATGGAGGTCTAGACAAAGACATGTACATGCAAATATATATATGAGGATGGGGAAATAGATCTATGTGTCTATATTTATAGGTTAAGTATTAAGGTGGTGGAAGGACCTTGGGCATCTACTCAAACAATCCCTGAATGCATGAATACTTTCTTTTATTAAATTGGAACTCTATGATCCTCACTCTCCCGACACAACTGCTGAAGCCAAAGTGGGTAAACAAGTAAATGTGTTGAAGAAAGCTGATGGTGCCCGGCTATCAAAAGAGATAGTGACTGGGGTCTTAAAGGCTTGAAGATAAACAAGCGGCCATCTAGCTCAGAAGCAACAAAGCCCACATGGAAGAACACACCAGCCTGTGTGATCGAGTGGTCCCGAAGGGATCAGTTATCAGGCATCAAAGAACAAAAAATCATATCAATGGTGCACACCTCCATGATAGGGTCGCTGAACACAAATGGGTGCATGAGCAAATGTGGTGAAGAAAGCTGATGGTGCCCGGCTATCAAGAGATAGTGTCTGGGGTCTTAAAAGCTTGAAGGTGAACAAGCGGCCATCTAGCTCAGAAGCAAAAAAAAGCCCACATGGAAGAAGCACACTAGCCAGTGTGATCACGAGGTGCCAAAGGGACCAGGTATAAGGCATCATGCAAAAAAAAGATATATGTCTATATATATATATATATATATATATCATATTGAATGAAGGGTGAAGGGGGAAGTGCAGAGTGGAGACCCAAGGCCCAAGTGTCGGCTACTGGAGATCCCCTCATAGAGGGGTTTAGGAGAGGAGATGGGTCAGTCAGGGTGCGAGGTAGTACCAATGAAGAACACAGCTTTCCCCCAGATCCTGGATGCTTCCCCCCCAACTACCATAATCCGAATTCTACCTTGCAGGACTGGATAGGGCAGAGGTTGTACACTGGTGCATATGAGGGCTGGAGGCACAGGGAATCCAGGGTGGATGATACCTTCAGGACCAAGGGTGTGAGGGGCTATGCTGGGAGAGTGGAGGGTGAGTGGTTTAGAAAGGGGGAACTGATTACAAGGATCCACATGTGACCTCCTCCCTGGGAGATGGACAGCAGAGAAGGGGGGAAGGAAGACTCTGGATAGGGCAATATATGACAAAATAACAATGTATAAATTATCAAGGGCACATGAGGGAGGGGGGGTGGGGATGAAGGGGGGGAAAAAAAGAGGACCTGATGCAAAGGGCTTAATTGGAAAGCAAATGCTTTGAGAATGATTGGGGAAGGGAATGTGTGGATGTGCTTTATACAATTGATGTATGTATATGAATGGATTGTGATAAGAGTTGTATGAGCCCCTAATAAAATGATTAAAAAAAATGAAAGTGTGGTGAAGGGTGATGGGGACCAGCTATCGAGAGCTATAGTATCTGGGATATTAAAGGCTTGAAGGTAAACAAGCGGCCATCTAGCCCAGAAGTAACAAAACCCATATGGAAGTAGCACACCTGCCTGTGTGATCACAAGGTGTTGCAGGGATCAGGTATCAAACACCAAAGAACAAAAAAAGCCTATCACTGTGAATAAGGGAAAGTGTGGAGTGGGGACCCAAGACCCAGTGTAGGCAACTGGCCATCCCTAAGGAGATGAGCCAGTTATGGTACAGTGTAACATTCATGAAACACACATCTTTCCTCTAGTTCTTAAATGCTTCCGCTCCCCCATCCGCAGCTCCCACC
Source organism: Tenrec ecaudatus (assembly GCF_050624435.1). NCBI lineage: Eukaryota > Metazoa > Chordata > Mammalia > Afrosoricida > Tenrecidae > Tenrec > Tenrec ecaudatus. The sequence goes on from NC_134544.1 coordinate 75,775,329, forward strand.
CCCAGCAATATGATCCCAATTCTAACTTACAATCCTGGCTAGACCAGAGGATGCACACTGGTGCAGATAGGAACTGGAAACACAAGGAATCCAAGACACATGATCCCTTCAGGACCAGTACTGAGTGGTAATACCAGAGGTTGGAGGGAAGGTGGCGTAGAAAGGGGGAACCGAATACAAGGATCTGCATATAACCTCCACCCTTGGGGATGGACAACAAAAAAGTGGGTGATGGGAGACTTTAGGCATTGTAAGATATGATAAAATAAAAATTTATATATTACCAGGGTTCGTAAGGGAGGGGGAAATGGGGAGGATGGGGACAAATGAGGGAGCTGATACCAAGGGCTCAAGTAGAAAGCAAATTTTTTGAGAATGATGAGGGCAACATGTGCTTGACACAGTGGATTTGTATACGTATTGTGATAAGAGTTGTACAAGCCCCCAATAAAATTATTTAAATAACAAAAAAGACTGAGAGCCCACGAATTGGTAATTTTTTTTTAACCAATGACACACTGGAAAAAGAGCTAGTTACAAAAATATACAAAACTCTGTATTCCCTGTGTTTCCAGTTACCACCTGTATCAGTGTACAACCACCGGTTCAACCAGATTTTCAATGTAGAACTGGGATCATGATAGTTGGATGTATGTATGGATTGTGATAAGCATTGTATGAGCCCCCAATAAAATGATTTTTAAAATATATCCTTAAATATATATATATATATACAGAACTCTACAACATATCAATAAGAAAACAAGACCCAACGAAAAAAATGGAACAAACATATGAACAGACAGTTCACCAAAAATGAGGTACCTATGATTAACATATAAAAAATGCTCACAATCACTAGCCTTCAGGAAAACCACAATGAGATAGCACTTAAGTCCTACAATGCCAGCCCAAACCAAAGAAGCAAAACAACAAATGCTGGAGAGGATCTGGAGGAATTGGGATTCATATATACTGCTGGAAGACATAAATGCATAGAGCCATCATGGAAAACAATGTGGCACTCCTTAAAACAACCAGAACATGAAATCCCATATATCCAGCAATACCAAGATTAGGCATCATGGAATTCATAGAAATATATTTTTAAAATCAACAAAGTAAAAGAGATAAAGCTCAATCGAAGAGAAATATTAAAAACTACAATAGATTTTAAATGGGTCAAAAAGTATCTCAAAGGATCAAGGGTTATATTTTAACTTAACTGCATCTGCAATAACCTACCTTCCAAAGAATGCTGCATGAGAGCAAGGCTATTCGCATCTCTATTCTATGGCCACAGTATTTCTCCAGTTAATGTAGTTAACATGGGTCAAAAGAGAGATCAAATGTAAAATCAGATATTGGTCTTGATATCAATGCACATATGCACACAGCATCAGTCATTAGGCTTTCCCAGTCTCTGTATTCGTAGGATTTCCTACAGGATTTCCACTAAAGTCATACAATGTGGCAGACATTTCGTTCAGCCTTTCTAGGCAGTTTGTGCATCAGCTTAGCCTGAGCTTTGCGGAACATCAAAGAAAATGTAATTGGATACTGGAGGCACTGTCAGTCACTAAATGCATACGCACTGCCACATTCCCTGTATTCATGTGGTTTCTCTGCTGTACAAATCCTCTATTGTCACATGACACCATTTGGGCTAAAGGCCAGCCAACCAGGACTACATTGGTTAAAATCCTAATGTAGTTTACTGACACACTGAGAGAAACCAAGGAGGGTATTTGCAAAGTCACTATATTGCCAGAGCTTTCCTTGTCATTGAGATCACTGGTAATGTGATGTCACCTGACTTCCTGTGGAGAGCTTTTCCATCTTGATTGAACTTAAGGTTTTTAAATTTTGTGTATTTGTCAAGAAGACTGAGAAACACAGGTAAAAGTTTGTTACCCACACTCATTACAGCTACATGGTAACTATCCTACATGAAATCATTGATGAGACATGAGCTCTTAATTTTTTAAAACTTTATGATTTAAAACTTTACAGAGTAAATTGGTTTCAACAATTCATACATTAATGGCAATCCCCAAGACATACCAGCATTCTTCCCACTTCAGCCCTCCTTGTTTTTATATTATTTATCCTTCTTTCCTATCCCTTCTTGCTTTCAAGAGTTCTTATCCATAAGCAAACGCTGTTCTTTTTATTTAGTATGGTTGATTGTTCTAAGGAGTATACCTCAGATGTTAATCTTCCCCTCCTAGCTTATAGATTGTTGGGCTGAAAGCTGAGTCAGAGGCGTGAGTACAGGTCCAAGACTGAAGAGTCGCTGAAGTCCATAATTTGGGGATTCCAAGTCTCCATCAGAACAGTGATCTATTTTAGGATTTTGGTTTGTTCTTTCTTCTCCCACTCAACTCAGTACCCTCTTTTGTGATCACTTTCAGAGTAATTAGTAGTGGAAGATGGGCACCATCTAGTTCTTCTTGTCTCAGGGTTGTAGAGGCTGAGGTTTGCTGTGGTCAATTCATCTTCAGGATGAATTGTTCCCACACATCTTCTATTTCTTTTATTCTTATTTTATGGTACTACTCTGCTGTCTGGGGAGGGAGGGTAAACAAAGAGCATGCAAGTGTGGCAGGCACAACTGGCATCTGGGTGGTTACTATACTGGTTGGTACATCTGTGATCAAGAAACACCAGGTTCAGCTCTCTTTTGGGCACTGAAAGAGCAATGAGGTACCCATGCACTGTGGAAGTCTGGAAGGTCATCTGCCCCCAAAATGGTGGGCCATGTTAGTAGAGGGACATCAACACAGAACATGGATACCCATATGGTAAATCACAACTGTTTCCACACATGGCCCAGGGCAAACTCTAGCACCTCTTCCTTTGTTTTGAAGGTTTTGTTATACTAACTCCAATGAAAGGTTTTCTTGTTGAGAATTTTCTCGTGTTTAATGAGACCTGACTTCCACAAAGAAGATGTTCCATATTTAATTCATGCAAAGGGCTTCTTTCATTTGTGAAATCTCTGATGTGCTGTAAGGCATCACGGCTGGGTGAAAGCTTTACCACACTCAACACATAAAATGTTTTTCTCCGGTATGATTCCACAGATGAGTTTTGAATAAAGCCTTTGCAACCTTCACTATATACATGGGTTTTCTCTCTCTCTCCAGGATAAGTTTGCTGATTAACAATGAGCTTATTCTTCCTGAGAAAGGATTTGCCACATTCACCACATACATGGAGTTTAGATCCTGTATGAAATCTCCAATATGCTAGTAAGGTATGGTTTATGGCTAACAGCTTTACCAAACTCAATACATACATAGGGTTTATCTCCTGTATAAATTCATAGATGTGGGAAACAGAAAGCTTTCTCCCAAATCATCTCCCCCAAACATGTTAAGACTTAGGACACTGCTTACAGCTAATGGTAAATGATTGTCAAGTTACCTCCCTGAAGGCAGTCAGCTGTCAGACTACTGTCTGGTCCCACCACAAGTAGGGTCCACTCCCTGCTGTTAAGAACGATGGGCAACTTCTCCCTAAAGGTTTTCAGCCATCACTTTGATCCCTGCAGGGTGGGTTTACACCCTACTGATAATGGTTTCTATTGTGATCCAGAGAACAGGTCAAACTGGATCAGTGAAATCCAAAATTAGGATGCCATCCTGAACCTAGGATCCACCCATCTTGTCACCCAATCCCTCCTCTTCCTATTGCGTATATATCCCTATATCACACCCCCCCCCACCCCACCCATTACGGTATTACCTATAGCACAACGCTTTCTTGTGACATGTCTTCCCCTGTAATTGGGGAGTTGCACGTCCCCAGAGAATATAAAAGCCTTGGTTAGCAATAAATCTATCTCCACGTGGACTACCAAGTGAGGCTGAGGTGAGCATGCTAACATGAAATGCGTCTGACTCCATTATTTCAATTTCTCTTCTATCTCTCATGCTCTCTATAACTTTATTATAATCTTTACTTATTATCATTGTCCAATTGCGGCTACCGGACCTATGATGATGTGTTAGGGGCTGGTTTCCCTCACACATAAATTTTGAGATTTCCTTTCTGAATGAAACTTTTGCCATATTCACTACATTCTCGGGGTTTCTCTCCTGTATGAGTTCCCTGATAAACACTGAGGTCCTTCTTCCTGATAAAGCCTTTTCCACCTTCATCGCATCCATTGGACTTCTCTCCAGTATGAGGTAACTGATGTTAAGTGAGGGAATTCTTCCTGATAAAGGCTTTTCCACATTCATCACATACATGGGGTTTCTCTAGAGCAGGGGTGTCTAAATTAAAATGAACAACTTTGATTTTGTGATTTCACTCATCTTCAGTAGTTAAAGCGTTAATGAAGGAAATGGGTGTACAGCATAGCCTTGATCTTCCCTAAGTGCTATTTCCTTCATAATAATTTTTCTATTTACATTTTATTTCAGATTTTACCTCAGGGGCCACACGTGGCTTACAGGCCACCAGTTTGACAACCCTCCTCTAGAATATGAGATCGCTGATGAACAGTGATGTCTTCCTTCCAAATAAAGGCTTTGCCACATTAATTACATACATAGGTTTTCTCTCCAGTATGAATTCGCTGATGGTAAGTGAGAGAAGTCTTCCCGATAAAAGCTTTTCCACATTCACCACATTCATAGGGTTTCTCTCCAGTATGAGTTCGCTGATGATAAATGAGAGCAGTTTTCCCAGTAAAGGCTTTGCCACATTCATCACATACATAGGGTTTCTCTCCCCTATGCGTTCGCTGATGGTAAGTGAGAGCAGTCTTGCTGATAAAGGCTTTGCCACATTTATCACATACATGGGGTTTTTCTCCAGTATGAGTTCGCTGATGATAAGTGAGAGCAGTCTTGCCGATAAAGGCTTTGCCACATTTATCACATACATGGGATTTTTCTCCAGTATGAGTTCGCTGATGATAAGTGAGAGCAGTCTTCCCAGTTAAGGCTTTGCCACATTGATCACATACATAGGGTTTCTCTCCAGTATGAGTTCGCTGATGAAGAGTGAGCCTGCTCTTCCAGTTGAAGGCTTTTCCACATTTATCACATACATAGGGTTTCTCTCCAGTATGAGTTCGCTGATGATAAAGGAGAGCAGGTTTCCCAATAAATATTTTTCCACATTCATCACATACATAGGGTTTCTCTCCAGTATGAGTTCGCTGATGAACAGTGAGCTCGTTCTTCCAGTTAAAGGTTTTTCCACATTCACCACATACATGGGGTTTTTCTCCTGTATGAGTTCGTAGATGAGTTTTCAGATGTACTTTCTGAATGAAGCCTTTGCCACATTCACCACATACATGGGGCTTCTCTCTAGTATGAGTTTGTAGATGAGCTTTAAAATGTATTTTCTGAATGAAGCCTTAGCCACATGCACCACATACATAGGGTTTCTCTCCAGTATGAGTTCACTGATGAAGAGTGAGCCCATTCTTCCAGTGAAAGGCTTTTCCACATTCATCACATAAATAGGGTCTCTCTCCAGTATGAGTTCGCTGATGAACAGTGAGCTTGTACTTCCAGAGAAAGGCTTTTCCACATTCATCACATACATGGGGTTTTTCTCCTGTATGAGTCCGTAGATTTGTTTTGAGATGTGTTTTCTGAATGAAGCCTTTCCCATATTCATTACATACATGGAGTTTCTCTGCAGTATGAGTTTGCTGATGAGCAGTGAGATCACTCTTCCTGGTGAAGTCTTTCCCACATTCACTGCACACATAGGGCATCTCTGCCCATGAGTTTCACGATATCCCTTGAGATATGATTTACTGTGATAAGTTTTGTCACATTCCAAGCATTTATATCGCTTTTTTCTTTCATGAGCTTTTTGATAAAGTTCATTGAGTTTGAACACTTTATTGAATTCTTGCCCACAATGACTGCATTCATAGGTCTTATCTGGTTTATCAATGATCTCATGCTCATAGAGCAAAGACTCCTTGATGAAGGCTGTCCCACATTTATCACCTGTGTGTGGTTTCTCAATTTCATCAGATTCCTGGTGTTGAATCCACTGTGACTTCAGAAGCCTGGATTGTTCACACTCAGGAAATTTCATTTCATTAAAAAATTGCTCTTGTTCAATGTGGAGGAAAGTTTCCTCATCTTGCTTGAGCACAAATGACTTCTGTGTTTTGTTGCTTCTGTCCTGATTTAATTTCAGAATCATTAAATCTGATTTAACAATTCTTTCATATAAACTGAACATCTCATAAGTTTCCTTTGGTAGGAAATTATTTTTGTGCTGATAAACAGTACTTTCCAATGTATTAAATTTATAGCATTGTTCCATTCTGTCCATGTATCTTTCACATTTCAAGTGCTCAAGCAAATGATCATCATCTTTCTGGACATCTATAAAAGAACAGAAAATTGACTCTTTTCAACATCTTGATTTACAATGGACCCCTTAAAATATGCATTGACACAAAATAGATCTTTAGTAATAACCCTCTTATATGAATATAAATAAACACTATGCTTAATGCTTATTGTCCATTGGATGAAATACAATTGTATAAATAATCCAAATGTTAAAAATAGTTCTTGTAGAAATCAGGGTTGATATGAAAGTGATGCATGGATACAGATTAGGTATTTGCTTAAAGAGGTACATGAAAACATACAACAAATGTACTAGAAGGAACAAATTGAAACCAATAGACTGAAGGTGTGATAAGGCTTGCTAGTTCCAATTGGTAGAGGTTAGATGTATTCATTTCATCAACCTTTACTGAAAGACAACTAAATACTAGATAAAGTAGTGAATGTGAAAAATGCCAAATGTTCTACTTGGGAGAAACACATTTTTACAGGTATATAGGAAAGGTATTATGGTACAGAAACATATTCTTAATGTTTATGGAGTCTGTATTCTAGCTTACACCACTTATCTTACAGTGTTGTTCTGTGGTGGCTTGCAAGTTGTTTTGATGCCAGAAGCAATGCCACCCAGTATTTCAAATACAAGCAGGATCACCCATAGTAGAAAGGTCTTAGTAGACTCTCCAGAAATAGGGATTGGGGGAAGACATAGTGATCTACTTCTGGAACATGCAGCCCTCAGGTTTAATGGCAATGAAATAACAATGAACAAGTACTAAATCCTCAAAGTACAGTCAACAATAATGATGCAGATAGAAGAAGAGCTTTGGGAACCGTCAGTACTTGACATGACATGACTGAAAAGGAAAAAAAATAGCTGTAAACATCCTCTAATAATTGGAAAATGGCATACATGAAAATCATGAAAAATTTGCAAGTTGTCAAAACAAAATGGAATGTTAAAGATTGATAGTTTATGCATTATTCAAATTTAGTAGACCGGTACTGGCTATTTTTAATTAGATAATCAGGTGGTTTATAAAGTTGAGATTGACAAATTCAAGAAGATTGGCATCATATTCATTATCCAAAAGCACATTGAAAGATCTTCCCTGAAGGATTGGTTTGTCAGTGGTAGGCAAGACCACTTACTACCAGTGTTATTTAGATTTGTGCGCCAATTAAAGCAAACATAAAGTGAGGGATCCAGCCCAATGTGGAATGGGCCCTTAGTAATTGCATATGCAATTAAAGAAGATAGAGCAGACAGCAAAAACGGTAGAGTTGCCTCATCTCTGGTGCCGGAATAAGAGCGCCAGGACGTTTAACAGTGAGTTCATATGGTAGCGAGGTATGCAAACCTCCAGAAGGCAAGACACAACATAACAGACAAGTGTGAATGTGGGAATATCCTGAATTTTTATTATAATCTGCCGAGAACACTTCCAACCATGGGCCTTGACAAAGTCAGTGCATGGAGGAGCATTTAAAGAAGGCTCCACCAAGGAAGGTCCCTTCCGCAAACCCCGTGAACACTTTGGAATTACTGGTCTGATATCATTATTGAAAATTGTAGCTGATGTCTGGTTCCTGATAATTTTGATCACTTACCCTTTTAGGAAACAACAGATGTCAACTGAGGAATATTCCCCAGAAGTTGAGGTTACTTCCCTTCCTATGGTTTGGAAAGATCCATGTCCTGACTGCGAGCAAAGTGTATTGTATAATAAAACTAGAAACTGGATGCCAGAAACCCCACTTAAGGAATTTATGTTCGATCCTGAGCAGGCTGAGCTAGTGCAACCAAAACTCACAGAAATCTCAGAGGCTCGTTTGGAAGCTTCTGTGTAAGACTTTTAAAAAATTATCATCCTCTTCCCACAGTTTTTCCCTTTCCTTATATTGGTTACAGCATAGGGGTTAAAATACGGCATCCCCCTCCAGGAAATAACCCAAAGAGAAATAGAGCTCCTGACCCTGATTTACCTTATACAGGGGCTTGTAATGAAAATGGCATAAGAATGGTTAACAAAGAAGGTGTACAAGTTCATTTTAGTAGTTTAAGTTTTATGGAAAGGTTAGCAAGAGGAAGGTCCCTGTGGTGTTTGAAGTCCACTAAAACAAAGCTCCCTATTGTGAGGCAACTCATATCTTGGTACAGAAAGACTTTTGGGAGTTTAATTTATGGGAACTTAGTGGAAAAGAAAGAACAAGAAATGAAAACCCTAGAGGAACAGCCCAAGAAGGAACATAAAGAACAGCCAAAGCCTGTCAAGTAATTTTTGATAATGAAATGTATTAATGCTTTAATGATTTCATAGTTAGAACAATGCACCCTAGTTGGATGAAGTGTGCTCAGTTATTGTTAGAAGGTTTATGTCTATCACCCTTGTAGTTGAGAAAGTTGTAGTTTCAAGATGTACTAATTTTTAACCAAGAATCACGATGTGATTTATGTAACTTGTCATGGTCTTGTGGCCTGAGAATTTCCTGATGAATGATCTCAGGCCATAAGCTTTAAGGCAAGAAAAAGAATATATATGCTGAAGCTTTGCATGAATAAAATTGGAACAGTCACCCGCAACCTTTGAGTCGTGTGGTTTCTGTCTCCTCGCCGATGTCATTACCCACCTTGAGGGACCCCCGGACCTTGCTGCAGATAGACTGCAAAAATAATCGTTTTATTAGGGGTTCATACAACTCTTATCATAATCCATACATACATCAATTGTGTAAAGCACATTTGTACATTCACTGCCCTTATCATACTCAAAATATTTGCTCTCCACTTAAGCCCCTGGAATCAGGTCCTCATTTTCCCCCTCCCTTCCCGCTCCCCTCTCCCTCATGAACCCTTGATAAATTATAAATTATTATTTTGTCATATCTTGCCTGTCCAACATCTCCCTTCACTCACTTTTCTGTTGTCCGTCCCCCATGGAGGAGGTCACATGTGGATCCTTTTAATCGGTTCCCCCTTTAAAACCCACCCTCCCTCTATGCTCCCAGTATCTCCACTCATACCACTGGTCCTGAAGGGATCATCCACCCTGGATTCCATGTGTTTCTGGTTCCTATCTGTACCAGTGTACACCGTCTGGCCTAGCCAGACATACAAGGTAGAATTCGGATCATGAGAGTGCGGGAGGAGGAAGCATTTAGGAACTAGAGGAAAGTTGTATTTTTCATCGTTGCTACATCACACACTGTCTGGCTGATTGCCTCCCGAAGACCCCTCTGCAAGGGGATATCCAGTGGTCTAATAATGGGCTTTGGGTCTCCACTTCGCACTCCCTCCCTTATTCACTCTGGTAAGATTTTTTGTTCTGATGATGCCTGATACTTGATCCCTTCAACACCTTGTGATAACACAGGCTGGTGTGCTTCTTCCATGTGGGCTTTGTTGCTTCTAAGCTAGATGGTCGCTTGTTTACCTTCAAGCCTTTAAGACCCCAGATGCTACATCTTTTGATAGCTAGGCACCATCAGCTTTCTTAGCCACATTGACTTACGCATCCATTTGTCTTCAGTGATCATATCATGGACGTGAGCACACAATGATATGATTTTTTGTTCTTTGATGCCTAATAACTGATCGCTTCGGCATCTCGTGATCACACAGGTGTGCTTCTTCCATGTGGGCTTTGTTGCTTCGAGCTAGATGGCCACTAGTTTACCTTGAAGCCTTTAAGACCCCAGATGCTATATCTTTTGGTAGCTGGTCACCATCAGCTTTCTTCACCACATTTGTTTATTCACCCGCTTTGTCTTCAGTGGTTGTGTCGGGAAGGTGAGCATGATAGAAGAAAATATTTTTTCATTCAGGATCTGAATTCTTTTAGACTACTTCATGATACGTATCAGGATGTGGGAAGGTGAGGGCCAAGAAGAATGGTGCAGACAAATTATTTATTCTCAGAATGAAGGAAGACCGCAAAGCCTGGTATCTAGGTGGAGAGGCATTCACAATTGTAAGCTGGAAGAGTCCCAGTTACATTCTCCTAATTAAAAATCATCCCCACAATATCCTCTCATTATAGTGTTACCTTAATGATACCTCATACCAGCACATGGCTAATTACTATCTGCCAGTAGCTTTAACTACAAGAGCAGACGTGTTGTTATTGTTCGCCCTGCTAAGGAGACAGTTACTCTACTCCACCTGCCCTCAACACTGGTCTTAAATTGCTCATCCAATTAGTTCAGGCATCCCAGATTAAAGATCCTGCCTACCTTGTTAGGTAGGTAGGGGTCTGTGAGGTGGGGAGGGGGGCTGCATGCCCTGAGATTACATAAATTAGTGAAAAATACAAAGTCTTTTTATTGCTGTCCTTCAATTACACAACCTTTTATGATACATTCAGAGGGCATTTAAGAGACAAAGGGATAGTTGATTCCTTGAGTGACAGCAACAAAGGGAAGCTGATTGTTTTTATAGCTAGGCAACTTTTAGCTGAGTAGCAAGAAGTCAGCGGCCTGTAGGAGCTGTATACTAACATCTTACTGGAGGGCATTGTGGAGAAAACTCTATCTGGGGATTGTGCATTTCAGCTCTAGCTTTATCCTTGGGGCTTGAGAAGGTTTTCTTCTAACACTAGTACTGGTCTTCCAAGCCCTGTGGTCAGGAGTATAGAGATAAGGCTGCTTTCATCCAGGTTCTGTTTTCCACAATAAAGAAATTGAGGGTGGAGGAGGGAGAGGATAAAGTGGAGCTAATACCAAGGAATTTAAGAACAAAACATTTCAAACTGTGGTAGCAATTGTATAGTACTCCTCCATGTAACTGAACTATGGGATGTTATGATATCTATAAGAGCTCCCAACAAAATATTGAAAAACATATATATTGAAAATTTCACATGAGTTTTGCAGCCTGATATTGATCAACCATACAATCATATACAGTGATGAATGTAAAATTTGGGGAAAGTATCAGTAATTGGAAAATGTAACAATAGTGACAGGACATACAAGTTTACTGATAAAATTTTGAGACTAATGATGAATTCATACCAAATTTCTTATTAAGCATCAGAAATGGTAACTATACATATGGATCTTTCGGAATGGAACAAATGAAAATCAAATCAACCACATCTATAGAAAGAAATGGTGGAAAAGCTCATTAGTCAAAACATGCCTAGGGGTTAACTGTCGAACCGAACAATTGCTCAAATCCAAGTAAAAGCAAGGAAAAGTAGCTAGATCACAGAGCTGAGAGACTACGTAAAAAATAAACTTGAGGAATAAAAGACTGATGACTGAAGACTAGTGACTGAGACCAGATGAGATGTGGGATGACACGAAAGACATCTTACATATGGAAACCAAAAGGCTACTCAAAAGGCAGAAAAGAGAGCAATGTTGAATATATTACTCATTGTTTGAATAACAGCAATAAAATCTATTGGAATATACTGCAAAAATGTTCTTTAGAAGCAGCAAAGGTCATCGTTCGTGTATTGGAACCTGTTAAGAAGGGGTGGGCCTAAGGAAGGCACACTGCATACTAAGGAATACGCAGCAGACATGTGCATAATGATAAAAAACATGCCCTTTCCACTTCCAAAATTATTGGAGGAACAGACAACTTAAAAAAAATCTTACAGGTAGAAAAAAATTTAAGGTATAGTACTAAAATATACTTTAAGCTGATAATTTTCTTGCTAGGAAGATAATTTTAGATACCTGAAAATAACAGAAGTCATAAACGTGTTTCACCAAAAGGAGTAAAATATGGAGAAACATGTCTGTTAAAGAATTCCAACAGAGAAGGCAATTTGACCATCTCTATAAGAAAACAGAAAGAACTTATATCACCTGCATGAAGAAAACTTTAAAAGAACAGGACAACAAATGAGAAAATGGACACCAAAACCTTTAGAGAAACTCCAAGGGGGGAAGCTAAGGAAGCCCAAAGGAGACCCGTTTATGGTGGGAGTTCAAGATCCAAGATGGTGCTGCATACTGCAAAGGGAAATCCATTCTTACCCAGTAGGGGAGGAATGTGCTGTGCTCAGAGGACAGTCACAAATTCAGAATTCTCTGTTTGGAGAGAGTCTAGCAAGATGGATTTTCATAGTAAAGTGGAAGCATGCAAAAGAGAAAATTTCAGAATGTTAAAGAAAGAAACTTATTCAAGCAAACATACAATAGTGTAAAACAAGTAAATGGAAATTTAATTTCATAAGAGCTACATGTCTACTTTACTCAACATCTAGAAGAATTCAAAGAAGTGTGCAATTTTATGCATTTTCTGACACCTATTATACATGTGAGCCTTCTACCAGTTGAATCAACTCCCCCAGTCAAATTGCCTTAAGGCATTTTGACCATGCATCTGAAAAAATTCCACTATAACTTGTTTCTAATACCGAACACATTTCTCTTATTCCAATTGAGAGAAAGCTTCTGAGGTGACACTACATAACCTGTTTATGAGAAATTACAGCATCTTAGTCACACTAAAATTAACCTAAAGTTTGTAAAGCCCGAAGAATGTTGTATTTCTAGGAAAATAATGTTCAAAGGAACAAAGTAAATAGTGTTTTCTCAAGGGTAGAAGGCCTACCCCACTAATCTTGGACCAGAGAATGCAATGAGAATCTATCGCTTTGAGAACACCACAGACACAGCAAGGATTTCAACACGTAAGATAGGAAAAGTCAATGACAGAGCCAATGACTTGAGAATTCTCCTCACCAATGGAAACCAGGATGCGATAGTTCTCCAACATCACATCCTGATATAGTGTCTTCTGAGCAGGGTTCAGGAGCTGCCATTCCTCCCAGGTGAACTTTACAGCCACATCATTGAATGTCAGTGATTCCTGTAGTAAGAGGAGTCTATTTAATGGTGTATTTTCCATTTGAAGATTTAAAAATATATATCTTACAGTAAAGAAATCAAAACAGTAATAAAAACTAACTGAGGACTTGGTTGAAAATATTTGACCTTATTTCTATATTCGCAACCATCAGCCCAGAAAACTAGCCCAATTTTCAGAAAGATCTCCATTGTTCTGAGAAATAAATGTTTTCAAATACACATTCTCCAGGCCAGCTAATGTGCCCCCACCCCCTACAATAATTCTCCATTAAGGAGCAGTCTTAAAGAAGGTACCATAGTAGATGAATCATTTCTGTACGGGGCTACTTCACAATGCCTGAAGGTTATCTGTAGATCAGAGCAATCAGGTTCTGTAGCCGGCCCAACATAAATGTAGTAAATGCCTGGGGAGGGGCCCAACATAAATGTAGTAAATGCCTGGGGAGGGCTCAGGGCGGGTTTGCAGTCAAGTAGCACTAGCTCAAGATGGTAACTCACACTTTCCTTATTTATACTGTTACCCGCTGATGCTATTACCCATTGACTATGCATATGCTGACGGCATGACATGCACGCCTTATGGAAAGATCTGTAAGTTCCACTATATGTACATCCATTGGAAAATACATTCACGCTCAGTCCTGACCTGGGAAGAGAGTCCCTGTGTCCTACTGTCTGCTCTCTGTCTTTTAATATTTGTCACAATTGCAATGTCACTCCAGAGGATCACTTTTCGAGTGTTGGGGACCTCCATGCCCCAAAATAATGCACCCACTCATAACATTAAAATTTTGAGTTCCAGTGAAATTGCTCAGCGTTATACTCCCACAAAGTAGATAAACACCTGTTTATTATGAAATGGAATTAGGGCTTCTACTGGTATCACCATTATAAGAGGCTCGGAACCTTCAGTGGCAATAAGTATCAGGAACATTTCAGATGGGGGAGGTCAAACATACCTCAGCTCTCCAACATTTTTTGTCAACTCTTACACAAGTCATTCCTCTCACATGACTCTTTGTCTCAATTCTGGGTCTAGTAATCTGCTGCTGTGGCCACACAAAACTCAATAGAACAAAGTGTCTATTCATGAACAAGGTTCAACTTGGGATCAGGAACAAGCAGCTTTAACCAGAACCAAGATCAGAATGTTCATGGGCAATATCTCCCTTCCTGAATGCAGAACAACTTTCTAAGTTATTAAAGGCCACTTTAGGACAAGCTCCTCTTGACAACCCTAAGACAAATTCTTCTCAGCCACCTTCAGACCGTATTGCCTTAATTTTAATTGCAAGGTCCTCTTGAACCTGCCATCTTTCACCACATGCTCTGCAAGGGCCACTCGTAGTTTTGTTGGGTGGACCTCTGGAGCCCTCCTTACCTTGCCTAGGCAGGGAAGGTGGTAGGTTAACCCAAGAAGCCATCATATCAAGAGGGAGAGAGAGAACTGCAGGCATAGTTTAAGAAGAGAGAGAGACATTTCCTGTCATCTGACTTGTTGATTTGGTTTTGTTAGCCCCTGTAGCCACACAGTTCAGAATGAACCCATGGATTAGGGATTTGCAGCTTCCAGAAATTCATGAGCCATTTCCTTGAATGACAACTGCAAGCCGCCTGTGTGAGCTAACTGGACAGCTCAATACACTCACTCTATGAGTCAACAGCTTGCTGCCTGACCTTCCCATTTGGGTTCCTCAGTCCCTGCAACCTATTATCTGACCAGATTCAACAACTTCACTTTGTGAGGCAGTGGACTGTGGTCTGACCTGGTGAGCTGGTTCATTAGCCTTTGCAAACACATGGATGAGGAGAACCTTACAGATTGATCCCTGACCTCTACACTGATTAGGGACTCACCAGCTTCCACATCATAAAGAGGGATTTATTTACTTGATGACTATTTAGTTTTGTAAAATGCTGGAGAGCAAATCATGGACCATCTTGAACCTCTACTTCATAGGGACCGGTCTACTGCTGCTCCTGCAAAATGAACCATAGTATTCACAGATCAAGAGCTGTGTAATGGAGATAAAGACAAGGGCAGATGGGACACAGTGAGAGAGCCAATGGTGACAGGTCCAGAAAGGACTTTTCAGCCAAGAAAGTGGCAGTCAAGATCAACAAGAGGATATCCCAAAGAAGTTGAGAGGATGCTATAAAGATGGAATTAAGAAATGAACCAACCTATAGAAGGAAAAATGTCTGATAGAGGACAGGGAAAACAGGCCTGCCCTGAAGAAGAGCAAATGTGCTTACATGATTCTTTAATATGAAAGCCAATGTGTAGCCTATTGATTCTGATATCAAATTACACCCTGTTATCTGTGACTCTGAAGTGTAATTAGCCCATGGCAACTGCAAAAAAAATTACTGAGCTGAGTAGGAGAGGGCTGTGGCAAAGATACTGGTGTCATAACTGGAAATCTACTGGAGGGTACAGGTCTGTCTAAGCTCTGCCTCATACAAATCCAAGCTGATGTTGATTCTCTCCCCTGCTTCCATAGTGCGAGGAGGTGAGCTGCTGTCAGCCATTTTTAAACCACTACTGCTACAGGGTCCATGTTAGATGCATTGATGAGAATGCTGCTGTTTGGGAGATTATCTAATATATAACCTTCAGAAAGAAGCTTTAAAGGAACTTACCCAAACAAAATCCCATGGAATAGTGAAAGTGAACTCTCCTAAAAAAGTGATTTTATTTCTCCTTAAAAATTATGCATAGTATATCATTTGAATGCTTCTCAGGAGCTGGCCATAGAATAATAAACTATGAGTTGGAAGATAATGTCATCCAAAGAATCCTCACTGATATATTATGTTCAATGTCAATAGTTTATGTTAATCCTATGATCAATATACTCCTAAACTTCTCCAGCCAAATATTGAAGTCAGAGTCAAAGTTTATCTCTAACTTCTAGTATTTCAAATCTCCACTTTTCCAATGAACTGAATCAGTATTACACAGGCTCCTACAATTCCAGTAGGAAATACAGAAAAGGATAAAACACATCAAAATCACCTGAGCTTTGGGCATTTTCTCTGATCCTTATAACACTGCCGGCAACTGGGATGCTCTGTTTATTTTATCTGGATCAGCTAATGATGCTCACAAATTTCAATCTCTCATGAGGACATCCCCAAAATAATAATACCAGGCGCTTCTTCCTCCTTCCTCTAAGCTGCTGGTGATGCACCATCTGCAAGCTGATGGGAGAATACAATGTGAGTAACACATAACCTGTAGGTCCAGATGCTGTTCTTTCCCTCTTTTTTTTTTTCAGCGCCACGTGGGTTTATTTGTACAACAAACAGCACAAGAAGACACCAGCGCCATGCAGGCAGCAGCCCAGGGCTCACACCAGTCCCTCTCGCCCTCACAAAGAACTCTACTTTGTGGGAGCCTGGGGGCCTTTGGGAGCTTGAGCTGGGGCAGGGGCGCCTTTGGGAGCTTTTGCTGGTGTCGTGGCCTTGGCTGGAGCATCAGCTTTGCTTTGTGCCTTGGCCTTGGGCCGGCAGAGCCTCAGACCCTTGGCAATACGTGCACGAGCCCACTTGCCAAGCTTGGGGTGGGCAATGTAGGCCAGTCCGCTGAGCTTGCGGTTGACGCCCATTGGGATCTTGGCCTTGACCTCTGTGGGCTTCACAAGATCCTTGATGGCCTCAGCGCGAGCAGCCGCAGCCTTGGCGTTGTTGGCCTGCATTTTCTTCAGGCCCTTCTTGTTGTGCTTCCTGGCGAAGCGCATGTTCCTCAGGAACTTGGGGTCCACCCCCTTAAGAGATTCGTATCGTTGTGACCGGGGTTTTTTGATGCCGTTTCTGTGCCATTTCCGGGATTGGTTGTACGTGGTGTGGTTCTTGGATTTGGCCATGTCTGCACCGACGCCTGCAGCTCCCGGAACGCCAGGGACCGGAAGAGAGAGAGAAAGTCGCGGTGCAGCCCGTTCTTTCCCTCTTAACACACAAAGTTCCCAATACTGTTAATGGTCCCCTCAATGAGTATTGGGAAGCATGCTTATAACATGAGCAAAAAAATATAAAACTCATTAATTTTAAAACATGTGAATAAAAGATTACTTTATAACAAATAGAGATTGGGCAATCAAATATAAATGTCAGAAAGAAGAAACAAAACATTTGAATCCCTACCTCACAGCACACAGAATTATCAATTCCTTACTGTGTGACTCTCAAGGAGAATAACAAATGAATCTTTAAGATAAATATGTTAATTAAAGCATCTGGAAACATTTTAAATGGGCTATATAAAGAGCTATTATAAACTAATGATTATTTTATAGAAGAACTATAAATTGTATAATCACTTTAGAAACACTTTAAAACTCACCATCAAGTAGAGTTAGACGTATAATCTGCAGATAGGACACAGGAGAACTGCTGTACAGAGCTTTCAAGACTTTAAAGGCATAACAGGATGCTAATGGCTGTGTACCTCTCACCTTGAAGATAGAAGTCCAACTCTTAGCATATGTTAAAACCAAGGCTCCATAATAAACACTTACATGACATCTATTAGATTGAAATTTATATTTATATATATATGAAAAAGTATACATTCCCCAATAGTGAGTCCATTTTTGAATCCCAATATAGATAACGTTTTTAATGTAGCATTATTTGTAGTACCTAATGCAGTTAAGATTGGCGGTTTTCAATCTATGGGTTGAGACCACTTTGGGGGTTGAAGGACCCTTTCCCAGGGGTCGCCTGATTCACAACAGTAGCAAAATTACTGTTATGAAGTAGCAATGAAAATAGTTTTATGGCTGGAGGGTCACCACAACATGAGGAACTGTATTAAAGGGCTGGGGCATTAGGAAGGTTGAGAATCACTGAGTTAGACAGTTGGTCTATACACATATAGTCCCCTTAACTTCTTCCAAATCATTTACGTGGGTTTGTCTCCTGCCAATGCGAACGAGGCAAAGAAGCCCTGGTGGCACAGTGGTGACTGTCGGGCTGTCCTGCAAGTTCAGCAGTTGGAAACCCCCAATTTCTCCTCAAAAGCAGGATGGGGCTTCTATCAACCACAAGTGACATGGCTTTCTACTCCGCCAGAGTTACAGTCTTGGAAACTCACGGGGGCTGTTCGACCCTGTCCTAAAGGCTCACTATGAGTCAGTGTTAACTTGATGGCAGTGAGTTTGGTTTTTTTTTTGCTTCAAGAGGACTGGGCATCTTGCCCAACAATACATCGGTACTTTGTGCATTGTGGTTACGTAAATAAACTATCTAAAATCTAACCTGAAGATCAGTCACACTGGAAATCGTCCTAGGACTAATTGAGTCATTTCAGAGACAAAAACTGGGATCTCACTACCATCAAAAAAGAAGAGCCAGAAGTAGGGGCCTTTGGATCCTACATTCTAGCACTAAAACTCTTCAATCCAGAAGACAGAGAGCTGTGACACAAGAGAGGAAGTGATGGGGAGAAGCAGCAACAGAGACATGGTGGCAGCAGAACCAAGAGACTGAGACAGACCAGTGGGATTCTCAGGTCACAGAACAAGTGACGTAAGTGCCTTTGGGCAGGAGGTTAGGAGGTGAAATAGGGGTACATCTGAGTACTTATCTGGGCCACTTGATTTGTCAACCTACATAGAGCTGAGTGTGTTTGGTGTGAGGCTAAGGTGCAGAGTGAGCATTTATCCGCAGAATGAAAAGACCTTTTTAACATTTGCCCATTCAGGACAGAAGCCAGGGGGTTGCAGGGCCTGACCTCACCTGCAGGGTGGCTGTCAATATGCTGTCCCAAAGAACTGTACCTTGTGTAGAAAAGTAACCCCTTTGTCAAATATAATTTAAGGAGGACATTTATTAAACTTTAAGAGACAACAAAAGACACACACATAAATCATATGGATAAGGGAGGCCATCAGTAGTTCAAATGCAACTGAGGATTCAGTCGAGACCCTGGATAATAGGGCACAGAACAAAAGATCATGTCACAGATCATGATTGGTGGCAGATCAGTACATCACAGCTACAGGTGGGACAGTAGCAGCAGGAATGGGACCATAATTGGGACATGCACATTATTAGATAGAAGGACTTACACGAATCGTCCAGGCCCTTCAAACTGAGGAAATCAATTACTGTGCTGTCCTCAGTAAGGTGAGCTCCATCAAGGACACATGTAGGCAGGCCCTGGGAAGGGGCTGGCTGGAGAGGAGTACAGGCAATCTATTTTCTAAGGCATTCTCCCCAAAGGGAAGATGATCTACATTCTTGGTTAATGATCAGAATGAATTCAATGGAAGCTTAATCAAATTGGGGTTGCAGCAAATGGACAGAGTTGTCACTGTCATCAGCAACGAAAACCTTAAACCCAACTCAGTGCCAGCGAGTGGATTCTGATTATAGCAACACTTTAAAAGGAGGTGGACCGGCCCTTTGTCGATTTCTGAGACTGTAACTCTTTACAAGATCGGAAACCTTGTCTGTCTCCCCAGGGGTGACTTGTAATTCTGAACCTCTGACTGGCAGTTAGCAGTCCAATCTGTAACCACTATGCCAGCAACCTTTTGGAAATTGGAGTGCTCACAATTTAAGTTCTAATATAATTATAAATGGTTTCATAACAAGTGAATTCTATCTTTCAGGGAGATGCTCAAATTGCTCAGACCCTGACCAATGGGGCAGCCTGGATCCTTGTACACTGGTGCTTTCCTGGATTCACACTCCAGGAAGCCCAGATCCCTCCTCCTTTCCCTCAAGTTCCTCTGCCCAGTGCTGCCCCCAGGAACCTCAGGGATGCTCACCCTGCTTGGAGTCAGGTGATTGGATTTGGTTTACAACCCAGTCAGAAGTTGAAATCCTTCCTTGTGATGCTTCAATGTGCAAGACAGTAGTACCAGATTTCTAGCTCCCTAGACTGGACCATATTTCTCTGTGGCAAATCTTTGATCTGAATCAGAAGAGGAGGCAATGCTGAAAAAGGCATATCAGGTTCTTGGCCTGTACTTCTTGGGCTAAATAGTGACCTCCCCCACCAACTGGGATCCAGATCACACTCCAAGCTGAGGGTGTTTGCATTAAATAAAAGCCCACTCT
This sequence comes from Tenrec ecaudatus, assembly GCF_050624435.1. Taxonomy (NCBI): domain Eukaryota; kingdom Metazoa; phylum Chordata; class Mammalia; order Afrosoricida; family Tenrecidae; genus Tenrec; species Tenrec ecaudatus. The sequence goes on from NC_134544.1 coordinate 75,795,572, forward strand.
CTTTACACAGCATTTTACTAATTTCTCAAATATCATCATCAACTTTGGATTCACATCCTATAAACACAATATTTCGTTTTAGAATAAAGCGCAAGTATTTAAGGCCTCAAAATTCTCAAGCTCCATTGAAGGTAAATATCTTCTTTTCATCAGCAATCTAACTGAAGAAAGGAATATTTTATGAAGAATGTTCTTTACCAGCCCATAGTGCACCTCAGACTATAACCCTTGACATATCTAGTGAAAGTGATCAAGCTGAATCATGTTCATAGATGTCACTCCAACGTAGGCTGAGCTTTTCATCAAGTATAACCTGCCCCAATCCCCTTGCATCCTGGGTATTTTTTATGATATCTATTGTGTGTGAAGAAATGCCTACGTTGGGTACCCATTTATGCATCATAGTGTGGAAAGTAGAGAACGTTGTACAGGTGGACAACAAGAGACAGAGGGACACTACTAGGACATCCTAGACGTACCTTGGCCAACACAGAGATATCCTAAACAAGAAAACCTGCCAGGGGAATCCTTACTTGCTACTCTCTTAAACTCTTGTGTTTATGGATGTCCAATTTTAAAGCCTTTGGGAAAGACTGCAGCCTACAGTCAAGGAATGGCAAGGGCTAAGGTAGATGGGCCATGGCAAGAACCAAGGTGTGGCAGAAGCTTAAAAGTACAAGATGGATCCAGAAAAGAGATGACTGCTCAACCATTTTGTCATCTTGGCCTAAATTCTGGATTCCAAACTTTCTAGGTAATGCTGACTGATGGCAAACAACACACACTGGGGGAGTGGGCTTATTGGCTTGAGTTCAAGGATGTCCCATCCATAGTCTCAGGTGTGAGTGACGGGTTAGCTGCAAGACTAGAGGATCCAGCCAGAGCAAGTGATCCATGAGCGTTGAGTGGGTTTCAGGATGTTCAGAAGGTCTATAATCAACTGAATCACAATTAAATTCCATGAGAAACTTCAAGGCTAACTGGAAGACAGATTAAATTTGAAGATTCTGGCAGCTAGACACCAGAGTATTCACACAGTATGAATAAACAATTTATGCGTTTTGTCTAAGTTCACATTATTGGGTGAAACATAACAATGATTGTGAAAGTACACTTACTAAAATTTTCTATGAGACCAGTAATAACCTGTTAACAAGGTCAGATCATGAAACTTCAAGAAAACTGGAGACTAATATTGATAATGGATCTACATGAAGAAGTTCTTGAAAATATTGGGAATTGAGTCAAAAACACATGAAAATAATTACATATGATGAGTACTTGGAATCTATCCTAGAATTCATCTAACATGAAAATTAGCACTGTAATATACCAATTAATGTAAAAAAAGGATAATCTAAATAGACAAAGAAACATACTAAGCAAAGTCAAAGGCTTTTAATGCTAAGGAAAAAACCTCTACAAATCCAACATAAAGCAGATATAGTTCAATATATTAATATGCCAATACACATTCCTAAAAAGATAGTCAAAAACATCACCCCACGTCTGAAAAAGGACAAACATAAATGTCCAGTTTTACCAGTAATATTAAAAATTGACTGTATGTTCTAACTAGAGCAATCAGGTTAACATTCTTTTAAATAATAATTTTATTGGGGGGGGGGTCTTGCAAATATTATAAAAATCCACCATTCGATGGTGTTAACCACACTTGTACATATGTTGCAATCAAAATTTCCAAAACATTTTTATCATTTTATTGGGGGCTCATACAACTCTTATCACAATCCATATGTACATCCATTGCGACAAGCACATTTGTATATTTGTTGCCATCATCATTCTCAAAACATTTTCTTTCTACTTGAGCCCTTGGTATCAGCTTCTCTCTTTTCCCCTTCCACCCCCTTAACATTTTTTTAAGGAAGAAGAGCCTACCAAAAAGAAATAAAAATTCCTCTAATCATAATTTAATGATAATATCTATAAAATATTCACGATATGCCATAAATAGCTAATAAATATTAAAGATGTGGTAGGCTACATTTAAACACGCTGAAATAACTCTTGGTACTTAACTCACTAATTATTAATTGCTAATCAGGAGGATGAGGGGAAGGTCAGGGAGAAAGAGGGAACAATCACAATGATCTACATATAACCCCCTCCTAAGGGGATGGACAACAGAAAAGTGGGTGAAGGAAGACATCAGTCGGTGTAAGACATGAAATAATAATAATTTACAAATTATCAAGGGTTCATGAGGGAGGGAGGGAATAAAAATGAGAAGCTGATACCAAGGGCTCAAGTAGGAAGAAAATGTTTTGAGAATAGTGATGCCAACAAATGTAGAAATGTGCTCAACACAATGGATGGATGTGTGGATTGTGATAAGAGTGTATGATAAAAAAAGTGTATAATCCCACAATAAAATGATTTAATAAAAAAGATAAAGAAAATACAGCATGATCAAAATTACAGCATTTATCTTACAGAGAAGGAAATGCAAAATTATTCAAATTAGAACCCTGAAACAGAATTTGTTTCGACCCATTCTATGATGAAAGTCATGGATTTAGAGTCCTGTAGTTTTCTGTAGTGTTGAAGGTCCTTATATACTGATGAATTAATGAACTAAAGCAAGGGATTTTAGGCACATATAATATTAGAGTGACAATATAGTTACATATATAGACACACATAAATGTATATGATATACACACACCTATATTAAGCTGGACAGCAGAAAGGATTGATGTTCACCCAAAAATTGAAGTTTGAGGACTTGAACACACTGAGCCATGGATGTTCCAGCTAGAATTGGACCCACGGGCTTCAGTTGGACTGGGCTGGGATATTTTCTTGATAAAAAGCTCTTTCTTATGTATATGTTAGTGTCTATAGTTGTATTTTTCTAGATACTCCAGCCCAAGGCAAGTCCCCATCACATTAGTGACATATGTGGGAAAAAGAGTGTATCTGACATGCTGCTCTTAAAGAAAGACACATCACAAGGAAAGTGTGAAAAGATAATCACCAATTCCCTGACACCAAGTCAGCCCTATGTTCCTCTAAGTCTGTGGATTTTGGGTGGGTGAAAATCTATTTATAACAACAGTATCTGAGGGGCCAGCCTCAATCCCAACTACAAGGACATTTGCCCCCTTCCCCCCCTACCCCTGGAAAAATTTACTTCAGAGGACAACACTGAAGCTACAGCTCAGGGAAAGGGACATGTAGCACACAGGAGAAAATGAAGAGGGAGAAAGAGAGAGTGGAGCACATCCTGGCCAATCAAGCCTTGAGGACAATATCCCCCGCTCAGCGCAGCCAATGCAAAGGGAGGACCTATGGCTGGCCCCACTATGAGACATGACATCCCTCACTGACCCATAGTCCTACAGCGGACAACACTGGAGACACTGTGTGAGAATTGCATCCAATCTGACCCCACCACACCAAGGCAAAACACTAAGGACGTGCAATAGAACATGGGGAGCAGAGTGAGGAAGTCCCAAGGGAGTACGCAAAATAGACTTTGGGGCCGGGGTGTGGCAGCCTATCAGACTCCACAGGAAAACACTCCTAAAGGTCAACAAACACACCTTTAACTTTTTACGGTTTTTCTTTTTTTTTTTTTGTCATTGCTTTTTTTGTTGCTGTTTTTTTGTTTTCTTTGGTCACTTTGTTTTGCTGTCTTTGTGTGTGTGTGTGTGTGAACATATTATCTCTGCATGTCTATCTAGATAAGATAGGCTGGACAAACAATCTGGAGGAGAAAGCAATAGGACCCATGGTTGGGGGAAGGGGGTGGACATGGGATTGGGGGAGGTGGGGGAAAGGAAGGAAGTGGTGTTAACCAACCCAGGGACAAGGGAACAATAAGTGATCTAAAATTGTGGGAAACAAAAAGATTTCTCCCAAGTTGTTTCCCCAAATATATGTTAGACTTAGGACACTGCTCGCAACTAATGGTGATTGTCAAGTTACCTCCCTGAAGACAATCAGTTGTTCCACCACAAATAGGGCCCACTCCCTGTTGTTAAGGATAATGGGTTACTTCTCCCTAAAGGTTTCAGTTTGATCCCTGCAGGGTAGGTTTATATCCTACTGATAATGGTTTCTATAGTGAGCCAGAACAGGTCAAACCTGCTCAGTGACATCCAAAATTAGGCCACTATCATGAATTTTGGGTCCCCTCATCTTGTTACACGTATACCCTTATTCCCTCCTCTTCCTATAGCATATGAACCCCTAGATCATCCCCTGCCATAACTGTATAACCCATAGCACAACCCTTTCCTGTGACGGATGTCTTCACCTTTAATTAGGGGGCTTACATGTCCCCAGAGAATATAAAACCTTGGTTAGCAATAAATCTCTCTCTCCATGTGGACCAAGTGAGGCTGAGGTGAGGATGCTACTATGAAATGTGTCTAACTCCATTATTTCAATCTCTCTTCTATCTCTCATGTTCTGTGACTTTATTATAATTTTTACTTATTATTGCTGTAAATTGCACCTACAGGACCCATGATGATGTGTTAGAGTGGCAAGGAGGGTGTAGGACGCCTGGTAGGCATTGATCACTGGCAAGGAGGGTGTAGGACGCCTGGTAGGCATTGATCAAAGGCAATGTAACTGAGAGGAATTACTGAAACCCAAATGAAGGCTGAGCGTGATAATAGAACAACAAGAAAGTAAAAGGAAGTAAAGGAAAGAACTAGGAAGCAAAGGGCATTTACAGAGATCTAAATACAGGCATGTACATATGTAAATATATTTTTATATGATCATGGGGAAAAAGATTTATGTGCATACATTTATAGGTTTAGTATTAAGGTAGCAGATGGGCATTGGGCCTCCATTCAAGTGCTCCCTCAATGCAAGAACGCTTTGTTCTATTAAACTGGCATTCCGTGATGCTCACCTTCCCAACATGATCACTGAAGACAAATTGGTGCATAAACAAATGTGATGAAGAAAGCTGATGGTGCCCAGCTACCAAAAGATATAGCATCTGGGGTCTTAAAGGCTTAAAAGTAAACAAGTGGCCATCCAGTTCAGAAGCAACAAAGCCCACATGGAAGATGCACACCAATCTGTGTGATCACGAGGTGTCAGAGGGATCAGGTATCAGGCATCAAAGAACAAAAAATCAAATCATTGTGAATGAAGGGGAGTGCAGGTTGGGGAACCAAAGCCCATCTGTCAGCAACGGGGCATCCCCTTACAGAAGATGAGCCAGTCAGGACACAATGTAGCAACGATGAAAAACACAACTTTCCTCTACTTCCTAAATGCTTCCTCCCCCGCCACTATCATGATCCCAATTCTACCTTACAAATCCAACTAGACCAGAGGATGGACACTGGTACAGATAGGAACCTGAAACATAGGGAATCCAGGGCAGAAGATCCCTTCAGGACCAGTGGTGAGAGTGGTGATACTGGTAGGATGGAGGGAAGGTGAGGTAGAAAGGGGAAACCGATGACAAGGACCTACATGTAATGCCCTCCATGGAGGATGGACAACAGAAAGTGGGTGAAGGGAGATGTTGGACAGTGTAAGACATGACAAAATAATAATAATTTATAAATTATCAAGGATTCATGAGGGAGAGGGGAACGGGGAGGGAGGGAAACAATGAGAAGCTGATATCAAGGGCTCAAGTAGAAAATAAATATTTTGAGAATGATGAGGAAACAAATGTACAAATGTGCTTGACACACAATGGATGGATGTATGGATTGTGATAAGAGTTTTACAAGCCCCCAATAAAATGATTTTAAATAAATGAAGCTATCATGTTAACCTTGTAAAAAACACAGAGCTCTTACAAGGCACAATGCACACATACTCTCTGCACAAAAGGTCAACACTCACATTTATAACATGTAAGGAAACTTAGTAGACTCATAGTCACACTTGATATAAGAAGTTACTATAACACTAAGCTTTAGATTCATGGGGGGAAGCATGACATGCATGCTCCTGAGAGGAAATTCCTATACTTGTTCATATAACAAAGTATTCCCATTACTCAGCCCACATACTGCAGTAGCATCAATGAGTATCACACACACATTTTGCTTTTTTAATGAAAATATTCATACCGACTGAGGTCAGGTTTCTAAAAGTTTCTGTCATCACATGTTGTCTCTATAGTTTCCTTTAAGAAAGGTCCAGCAATGCCCATTCTTCCTAAGAGAAATCCACAGCCACCTCTTCAACAGCCACAGTGTCCTAAAATATCCATTATATTCGGGTTCAGCAAGGTGCCATGCATTCCACTATATGAAAGATGAAGATGACAGTCCTGGGAAATAGAGACTTCATTTCACATGGATTAGACACAGGGGTCTTGTTCTACTAAAGATTTCCAACAGGGTTTAGCTAACCCACCTCACCCACTAGATCAGGGGTTCGCAACCTGTGGGTTGTGACCCCTTTCGGGGTCGAATGACGCATTCACAGGGGTTGCCAGATTCACAACAGTAGCAAAATTACAGTAATGAAAATAATTGGGGGTGACCGCACATGAGGAACTGCATTAAAGGGCCGTAGCATTAGGAAGGTTGAGAACCACTGCACTAGACACACTTCCTGACTAATTACATGCTATCCCAACGACTGCATGCTTCTAGCATAATGAGTTTATCTCTGTACAGTTTGTGACCAACTGCAACCTTATTCCTATCTCTTTTTCAGAATAGAGAACAGTCAGAACACACAAATCAGACGAATGACCAAAATAAAAGCCTCAATTCCACATTCATATCCTCTCTTCCATTGGAGGGAGGAGACAAATCACCTCCTTGCACAGGACCAACCAGAATATTTATTAGAAGAACATGAAGCACAGGGCGAAGGCAAGATAGCAACCAGGAAACAGTGCAGAATTTGTGCTTCTCCCTGTGGCCCCTCCTTAGCCATTGGAGAGCTACTGATATGAACTAACAAAGTAGCAACCCATAGCCCTGCATTCTTGGAAATGTCTTGGAGAATTCTACATGATCAAGAGCGGACATATTACCTGCTGATAGAGATGATTATTTGGGGAATTATGAAGTTTTCTGAGGTGTATCTATGTTACTCTCCTACTTTCCAGTCACTGCAGTTGCACTCTTGTGTATTTTGTACTTTCATGGAGATAGAACAAGCTATTGAACAGGGAAACACAGCAAGAGTGAAAGGTAGCAATAGAATATAGATACCCTCTGTACACTGGTACAGATAGGAACTGGAAACACAGGGAATCCAGGGTGGACGATCCATTCAGGACCAGTGGTGAGAGTGGTGATACTGGGAGAGTGAAAGCAGGGTGGTTTGGAACCAACTACCAGCATCAACATGCGCCCTCCTACCTGGTGGATGGACAACAGAAAAGGGGGTGAAGGGAGACGTCAGACAGGGCAAGATATAACAAAATAATAATTTATAAATTATCAAGTGTTCACGAGGGAGGGGGAGTGGAGAGGGAGGGGAAAAACGAGGAGCTGATGCCAGGGACTTAATTGGAGAGTAAATGTTTGAGATTGATGAGAGCAATGAATGTACAAATGTGCTTTATACAATTGATGTATACGTGGATTGTGTTAAGAGTTGTAGGCGCCCTAATAAAATGATTTTTAAAAAAATGAATAGTGATATCCTCAAAAATTTTCCCACTCTGAGACACAAAGCTACTGTCATGCAATTATTATGGACTACTCCCCTAAAAAACCAGTGGACACTCACACATAAATATACACTAAGCCCATAAGATATACTGACAAAAAAGCACAATCTATGAAATATCATAATAGCATGTCCGTCTGTTTGCTGATTGGGAAAATGTAGTTAGATTCCAATTTTCGTATAAGTAGACTGAACTTCAAAGCATTTGACTGGTAAACTGTCTTAGGATCCTAGTACTTATACACCAGGCTTTGAGATGTTTTCACATTTTAGATTTTTTAAAGATGTTTTCCCATTTGCAGATCATGGAAGGCAGACTAGCTGAACATGAAGACCACTAGCATTCCCTCAGCTGTGGGACTGGCCTCTATGACTTGTCAGACTTTTGTTCCCACATTTTTTAAGGATAGACCAGTCCCTGGAGAAGGCCATCATGCTTGGTAAGGGAGAGAGAGGCAAACAGAAAGGCCTTCGACAAAATGGATCAACACAGGGGCTGTCACAATGGGCTCAAACATGGGAACATTTGTGAAGATGGTGCAGGACAGGGCAGTGTTTCATGCTGTTAAATAGAGGGTTTTAGGGTTGCCATGGACACAATGCCACCTAACAACAACATAGAAAAGGTTTCACTTTCATGATAAAATTTCACAGCATCACCAACTAGCTATAACATAAATGTCACATGAGCTTCACCGGTCACTCTACAAATCTGCTACAACAATGTAACCTAATGTCGATCCAATAAGCCTTTCAAAATCTCATCCACAGCAGTGCATCAGGTGCCATGTTTTAAAGCCTTCCCATTCTTTTATGAAGAACCAAACCAAATGTAGTGCTGTCAAGTACATTTTAACCATATAACAGGGAGTGAAACTCCTCGTTAGCGTTTCCAAGTCTGTAAATCTTTACGGGCCCATGTAGCCTCATTGTCAAGAGATATTCTGTGTAGTACAAAGAGGAGACGAAGAAAACAATCTATTCAATTCAGGTAACTGGAACTCATTTGCCTGGAAGAGTCCATGAGTCTCAGACAATACTGCTTACCTCAGGCCCATATAACTGGCTCTTGCATTTACTCAACTGAATGAGGAAATATAACACCCAGGCAAAGCAGACACAGCATTGAGCAAATCAAAACAAAACATGACCAATCTTTCTGAGAGGGCACGCCATTCTAAAACCAACAGTTCTACCCTGGACACATGAGGTGGCTATGAGTTGAAAATGAATCTACAACAACTAACAAAAACAAAAGCAGAAAGTCAAATGGTAATAACTTGTATGAGAAATGCAACAGAGGTGGAGCCTAAGCAGTAACACATGCATACTTACATTTCATGAACTAGCACAGGGAGAAATAAAATGATCACTTTAGGAAACTAGCCAGTGAACCTTAGCATGATAAGGAAATTCGAACAATGTAGGGGGGTTCTGTGATGAGTTTGCAAATACTTAGCTTGATTTCCTTTCTCAAACGTACAAGCAAAGGAGTTGAAGAGCATCCAGGTCTTCATGGCCAGGAGAGGGAAGCTCCAAGGTCACCCACCAAATGAAAAGCTCATTAGCAATAAGTATTCATGGAAATCCCACACTGGAAAAATAAATGGAGCATGAAGAAGCACTAGCAAGAAAGTAAAACAAAAGAGGCAATAGTTACAAGAAATGCAAATGAGGACTTTCAGGTTCATTACCAAATTGAGATGAGCCCAAAGTCACCATTTCCGTCTCAGAGAAAAAAGTTGACCATGTTGAACTCAGAGTACGGAGGTCACAGGGCAAGTTTTTTTGGTTTGTTTTGTTTTTCTGTTGTACATTAAAAATAAAAATCACTGTCATTGAGTCAATTCGGACTCAAAACACTCTTATAGAGCAGTGTAGAACAGGTCAGGTGCGTTTCTGAAACTGTGAGTCTTTAATGGAGTAGAAAGCCTCATCTTTCTACTGTGGACCAGTTAGCAGTTTTGAAAGGCTGAACATGTGGGTACCAACCCAACACATAGCGTACTACATCAACATGGGTGCACATTGTTGTTATAAATTGGAGAAAACTAGGTGGCAACTAACAAAAAAAGGCATTCTTTTCAATGCCTCTAATTAATTAATTTAATTAGGACCCAGAGAAAGCATCTTTCCTGAAAATAGAAGGGAGGTGAACATAGGCACTCTCTCAGCTGATTTCCATTCTGAAATCATTCTGTGTACCTGCCTATCCGGACCTTTTGTTTAGTGGTGGTTTTCGTTATCTGCCCCTAGTAGACTAATTAATTGAATCCATTGAAAATAGTGATTTGAAGGCTGTAATGGGAATTAACTAATGGATAGCCCAAGAGTTTGTTCCTAAAGGAGAAAATACCAGACGACAGGATATCAGGAAGGAATGTTCTTGTTATGTTTTAAGGATAGTCAAACCCCAGGTTGACCAAATAAATTTAAATAAGGATAAAGGATGTCAGAAAGGTGTGTCATTGAGACTTCAGTGAATAAAAAAAAATTGAAATAAAAAAGTAGCATATTCCAAAAAATCATACCATTGTGTGCTCACCTTCCCAATATGATCGTTGAAGAAAAATGGGTGCAAAAGCAAACGTGGTGAAGAAAGCTGATGGTGCCCAGCTATCAAAAGATATTGCATCTGGGATCTTGAAGGCTTGAAGATAAACAAGTGGCCATCTAGCTCAGAAGCAACAAAGCCCACATGGAAGAAGCACACCAACCTGTGTGATCAGGTGTCAAAAGGATCAGGTATCAGGCATCAGAGAATAAAAAATCAAATCATTATGAATAAGGGTGAGTGCAGATTGAGTACCGAAGACCCATCTATAGGCAATTGGACATCGCCTTACAGAAGATTGCAGGCAGGAGATGGGCTAGTCAGGCTGCAGTGTAGCAATGATGAAAATTATACCTTTCCTCTAGTTCCTAAATGCTTCTCCCCGCCCCTCCAACTATCATGATCCCAATTCTACCTTACAAATATGGCTAGACCAGAGGATGCACACAGGTACAGATATGAACCTGAAACACAGGGAATCCAGGACAGATGATTCCTTCAGGACCAGTGGTGAGAATGGCGATACCGGGGGTGGTGGGGGGATGATGGAGGAAAGGGGGTGGTGGAAAGGGGGAACCGACTACAGGGATCTACATTATAACCTCCTCCCTGGGGGATGGACAAGAGGAAAGTGGGTGAAGGAAGATGTCAGACACAATGGATGTATGTATGGATTGTGGTAAGAGTTGTATGAGCCCACAATAAATGATTTTTAAAATAGCATGTTCCAAAACAACTCTCCTCCACAAATGGATCAGTTCTCAAAACTGTCAGCAACAATTTTTTTTTGCACTTCACAAGAGTCCACAAAAATGTTAATCTAAGTGCATTTAGCCTCAAATAGTGAATAAGTGGACAAGAATAAGGTCTGGAATTGTCCACATGTGACTCCCTGCCCTCACATCTGGCCAACTCCCAGCAGAGCTATCAGACAGTGTAGAATTCCCTTTAGGACTGCCACGCCTGTATAGCTTTACTGGAGCAGGCAGACTCATATTTCTCCTGCACATTTCTGGTGAGTTTGCACAGCTGCCCTTGCAGTCGGCAGCTCATTTTATAACCCACTGTGACAAATAGGTTCCTTTGTTCATATATCCCACATACAATAAAGTATCATTACAGGAACACATAAAAGACCAACAGAAAAAGAAAAGCAGCCCCAGAAAAGGCCCACCAACTTGTAAGGGACATTAACTCATGACACATCTGGCAATGCAGGGCTCTGACTGCAAGCACTCACACTTCAAGGTGTAGGTGCTTAAATGAAGTCTCTGTGTAGTGCAAATGACTGAGCATTCGGCTATCAAACAAAAGATTGCAATTGAAGGCAATGTAGCAGTACCCTACAAGAAATCAACCAACTTCTGAAGTTAGCCACTGAACATCTTACGGAGTATAGTTTTACTCTGAAACCAAATACAGTCACTACACCATATGGAATCCAATGGCAGGCACAATGATTAATATTTATCAAGTATTATCTAATTGAGATAGAAGGAGCTCATTGGTAGCCAATCCTTTATGCCATGAATGCACAAGGACCTTTCAAAAAGGTCATGGAAAAATGGAATAAAGACAGTGGACTTTATCCATGAACCTTTTGAAGCCACTACATATCTGTTCCTAATAGATTATGCTAGACAGTTCAAGATTAAGCTAATTAGAATGTCATAATTTTTTAATTTCTCAAATATTGTACATCTTAAAAATCTTTAGGATACCTGTTCATCTTCCAATCTTCCACGAAAACTCAGGAAGACTATTAAGCTATTTACATATACCATCTCTCTTGAAGATCTATTAAAGTTGATATTAATTTTATTCTCTAGCTATGGTAAAGAGGCCAGTTAGGATACAGTATATCTACAATTCACATAAAAACTTGATAGCTGAAAATTAACAATACGACTTTATTTTTCTGGGTCCTGCAAAGGTTACAAATTCAACCGTGTGGTTTCTCATGTTATAGTTAGAAACTCAACCTCATTGTATAGTTTTGAGTTTTCCTTCAATGAAAAATTTCCAACTTATATAGGTTCTGGCTTTTCTAAGTGTGTGTACTTGCTTGCATGTGTGTCTTGCTTCATTTTTGATGTCCCTGAGCATTATAATGGTTACCATGGATAGGTGTTCATGGAAAGGCTGGAAGTGTGTGTCTACTCAGAGTCTCCAGGGAAGAAAGCCTGGGTGATTTACTTTGAGAAACCAGTCACTGAAACCCCTCTGCAACATCCCTGTGCAATGACACACATGGAGTCTCCAGGAGCTGGTGTGGGTTTGACAGCATGTTTGGCCTGGTTCATTTCTAAGGGAAAAATGAATTCTGGCTTCATTTGCTACCCTCAAAGCTGGCAGTTCAACCACACCAGCACATCTGCAAGAGGAAAATGAGGCTGGTTGCTCCTGTACAGATTTTGATCTCGGACACCTATAACAGAACACTATGAGAGAGAATTGACTTTGTGGCATTGAGTTTGTTTGGGGAGGTTAGGGACAATGAAAGTTTCTAGGTGGCACAAATAGCTTTTACTAGACTGTTTCACTGAGGCTTGATCGGGTAAACAGCCTGCATTACTGTGGAAGCACAGGAGATCTGCTTCCACAAATATCATGCTCCAGAAACACTATGGAACTCACATGACATAGCCACAAGATGGAATTAACTTCATGGCACCTAACCAAAGGGGAAATTGAACACAATGATCGCATATTCATGTCTATGTATGCACATGGATAGTGTGTTGGAAATATGACTAAATCAGAATAACAAACATAATTCCCATTAAGAATCGCCATGTCTATAATGAAAAACATGTCAGTGTGGCCCATCTAAATTAGCCCGTGAAGAAGCCCTCTTGCTCCAGTGGTTAGAGGACTGGCAGCTCCATGAAATGAAAGCAGTTGTGTTCCATGAGGTGGCCATTGGTAACACATGGACTACAGCCTAGAAACCCTAAGGAGGAGTGTAAGGTGCTATGGCATCACTCACACAAAACCCACTGTAGTGCAGTAAACAAAACAAGCCTCTTATCAAGAACACGTAGATAAAAGACTATAACATTCAAGCACTACCATGCAGTGGGGCACAGAGAAAATGGTAGCTTATTTTAAATAAGATCCTATCTTACTATATACAGAGTTATATATCTGGATGTTGCCTTGAATTAGAAATAATTGAAACAATTTTTAAAATGAGGAGCTATTAGTAGGACACAGTTCGTGCACAGTAAATTCAAACAAAATGAAGAAACAGTTAAAATATGAGAAGAAAAACCAACAGGATAAAACGAATTTACATACATAGAATTTGGTTCCAAGAAACTGTTGTATGCAGGTCTCAAGGTTGGTTAATCAGGGCCACGCCCAAAGGGATCAAATGAAAAGTGTACTGGAGCTGGCTGCATTCCAATGCTCTCTGCCTGAGGCCATGTTACCTACAACCTTGGTTCCTGGAAAGAAAGCACTCAATGGAGGTTTACTCTATGTGGGACTCTGCCATCCAAGTGAGGACTTAATCTATGCTGGGATTTGGGGCTGTCGCTGCTATTGTACCCTTCTGCAAAGCAAGAACTTAACCAAACTCTAATACAGGCTTCAGTCATCAGTGGGGTGGCCTGATGATTGCAAGGCTCGCTTCTCCTTTCAGTAAAGGCCACTCTGGGGTCCCCATGCTCTCATGCCCGCGACCTGACAAGGAAGGACGGGGCCCAGGCAAAAAACACCCCCAATCGCGCCTTTCTGGAGCGAGGGGTGAGAGTGCAGGAGGAGCTCTGAGCAAGAAAAGCGGCCTGAGTATTCCCAGGCCCGAAGCCTGAGGCCTGCAACCAGTTCAGAAAGGATTTAACTGGAAATGTCCCAGGTCTCGGCGACCTTGAAACACTGGCAGACAGGGTGTGGCAAGTGTAATGTCCACAGGAACCCGGACCCAGCTAGGGACGCCATGCCTGCGGGGGATTCCGCGCCCGGGATCAGCACAGAAACACAGAAACTCACTCACCCAGCAGAAACTCATGGGACGCTCACCTGGATCCTTCTCAGTCAGAAGTGGGTTAAGCAGGAAATTGCATCACCTGGGGAGGGGAGAGGGTGGAGTCTGTGAGAAGGGGCGGGGCCTAGAGATAATGAGAGCGACCTGGAAGGAGGGCCCTGGAGGTGAGTCTCTGGGCCTCAAGTGGCTATGGATTCATTCTTAGTAGTTCCTTCTTTATCTGGAAACCCTGGTGAAACCTGTTCACTTTGGGTGGCCCTGATTGCATTTGAAACACATTTGCATTTGAATCACAACACAGAAGCCCAGATAGAAAGACAACCTGAAAGAAAAATGGTGGGTGGAAGGCATGCTTCCCAGGGTAAGACAGATAAGGGATGGCTAGAAGAACCCCTGTACTGTCTTCAGTTTGGTGACCTCCATCAAGGACACACAGGCCTGCAAGCCTCTAAGAAAGACTGCCCCTTCCAGGGCTGCCTGGAAAAAGGTGCAGGTCATCCACATTCCAAAGCCCTCTGCCTGAGGGCCAGGTTACCTTCACCTTTGCTTCCTGAGGAGAGAGCACTCAATGGGGGCTTACACTATGTGGGACTCTGCAATCCAAGTGAGGACTTAGTTTATGAGGGGATTTGAGGGCTGTCACTGCTATGGTACCCTTTTGCAAAGCAAGGTGCTTACAAGTTAAGCGCCAATACAGACCTCGGTCATCAGTGGAGTGCCCTGATGACTCCAAGGCTGGCCTCTCCTTTCAGTAAAGAACATTCTGGAGTCCCCTGCTCTCATGCCCAATAACTGACAAGGTGGGCAAGAACCCACCATCAATCGGGCATTTCCGGCATAAGAGGTGAGGGTGAATGAGGGACTCTGAGCAGGTAAAGGGGACCGGCATAATCCCAAGCTGAAGGCAGAGAGGCTTGTAACCAGTTCAGAAAGGATTTAACTGGAAATATCCCATGGGGTCGCGATGACCTGGAACGCGGGCAGACAAGATGCAGGAACTGTAATATTCGTGGGGATCGGACCACAGCTGGGGATGCCGGGCCTGTCGGAGCCACCGAGCCTAGGAACAGCATAGAAACATAGAGACTTACTTACCCTACTAGGACCCTCGCACTGCACATTCTCAGTCAGAGGAAGTGGGTTCGGCAGGAATTGACATCACGTGGGTAGGGGTAGGGTCTTTCCCAAGAGGCGGGGTGTTACGCTTAATAGAATAAAATAATTTGTCTTAAGTTACTCCATTTTGAAAAGCTTAAGTGCCACCCCCATTCTAAGAGAGGTATGTTATCTTGGAAAAGCAAGTCACTGTGACCTTACAACTATCTACTCATAAATGTGAGCAAGAAGTTTTGCAAAATCATCTGGTCCAAGATAAGCTGAGCAGGACGTGCTGAACTACCCGCATCCCTGTTATCTTGTGTAAACACCCTTTCCCATTCCTTGCTCTACCGGCTCGCCTTGCTGGTTTTAAGTGTATAAAAGGGAAAGCAAAATTTGGCCGGACGCTGCAGTGTTGGACCCTGCTTGGCCATGCTGTAGCCCAAATCCGGATTTGTCTTTTTGTCTATTTGTCTTTTTGTCTTTCTGTAATAAAGTTTTGCTTTGTTACTTCACAACTGCTTGTGGGTCAGTGGTCTACGTTGGGCGCAACTCCGTAACGCGGGGCATGGAGGTAATGAGGGACTCCTGGAAGTTCTGCTAAAAACTCTTCACTTTGGGTGACCCTGCTTGCATTTGAAACACATTTGCATTTGAATCACAGCAACACAAAAGCCATGAGACAAAGACAAAGTGACAGAAAAGTGGTGGGTGGAGGGCATGCTGTTCAACTTCTTAGACTTTTGGTAATTAGCAATTCAGGAAGAAAGTACATATTAAAAACAAACAAAATTGAATGGTCTAAGTCTTTCCTTTAAGAACAGTTCTAAGTAGACCGAGGTAATAAAGTGAGCATAAACCTGATAAAAATGGGCCTTGTCTTAGTGACAACTGACCACATCATTGATTGATTGAAAACTAGCAATTCAGAGAGAAAGAACACCTCAGTAACTTAGCTGAGGAAGTTTCTGATCTATTTCATTGTTTCACCTAAAATAACATGGGCTGCAAGTGGTTTTTCTTAATCTGAATCCATCTAATGTCCCATTAAATACCTTATATACATTGTTCTGTCCTTGACGGTCAATGACCCACAAGATTTTAACCTTCCCAAACTCTACTGTGGCCAGACTTGTTTATCATTGCTGTTGAAACAGCTAGTGAAAAAGCAGAAGTTGGGCTCACAATGAAAAGTGGTCAGGGATCATCAGGCAATCATGGAAAATGACTTAAAAGGCTTTTGACAGAGGACAATTTCTGTCGGACACTGAGATGGAATGAATTTCTCTGCCATGGAAATGTGTTCCTTATCAACTCTGGAAGAAAGCATATTGCAATCTAAAGACCAGCAACAACAGTTTCTTCTCTCTTTCTCTTGTCCCGAGTCTTAGTCTGCTTCTTTACTTACGTCTGCCTATTTGTCTAAGCATTTTACTAGACTGCATTCAGTTTCCAGCACAATGGATTAATAAAGTAAGTGATTCTTAGTAGGTTGGGTACCCATAAAACATTTTTTAAAAGCCTTTACTGATTTCTTTTGTCTTTTTTGTTTGAAGTGAACTTTTTTTCTATAGTTAAAGACCAGTTCAGTTTGATTTTTGGTTTTCTATTTTTTGTTAGTCACTTAGACCAATATTTAGATTGAAAGAATAAGAAATCTTGAGGGATTTAAAAATATATGTACACTGCATATATTTACACCGCCCATCTCTCAAGAAATGGAAATCAAAAGCAGTATCATTTTAAACACTCCATGCAAATAGTTCTCTTTCTTTTCTCTGCCCCATCCTCCTAGGCTTGGATGTTTCTCAATATACAATTGCTCACTATTGCTCTCCTATCCCTGTTCCCTCCCTGTCCTTTGCCTCCTCACAGTCATCAAAATCTTATCCTTTCAAGTATAATCCAAGTTCATTTCATAATGCTAGTATTATTAAACATTTATGTTTCTAACATTGACTGAGTTTGCTAAGCATAATGTTCTCTAGTTTTTCCATGTGATAAGAGTTGTATGAACCCCTAATAAAATGTTTAAAAATTAAAAAAAAATAAAATAAACAAGTGTGCATATGTCTGTTCATATTGTATTATTTACTTCTTTAGGGTATATATAAAAATAAAGAGACTACTAGATTTCAAAATATGTGTGTTTGCATTTGTTTAAGGAAGTGTCGTACTGATTTCCACCAGAAATGTATGAGCATTTCAATTTCTACTCTTTGTCTTTAGTATTTATTATTTTGTCATCTTGAATTTTGATAAATGTGTGGGTGTCAGGTGGTATTTCCTCATTGTTTTAATCTATTTTTCTCTTCTTGCTAGTGAACGTTAACATTTCTTCATATGGTAGTTTGACACCCAGATGTCATCTTTAACAAATTGTCTATTTTTGTCTTGTACCTATTTTTTCGATTGGGTTATTTGTATTTTTCTGGTTAAATATTTTAGTTGCGTACAGATTTTGGAGATTTGCCCTTAATTTGATGTATTATTACTGAATGGTTTTCTCAATCTGTGCGTTTTCTGTTAATTCTTTTGATGAATTCTTTCAATGTGTATAAATGTTTATTCTTTTTAGTATGTCTCAGTTCTTTACTTTTCGTTTATACTGCTGATATGTCATTATGTTCAGAGTGTGACCTTTAGTTTGTCCCTAAACTTTAATTGTTAGCCTTTATGGTTCTGGGGTTTCTATTTAGGTCTCTGATGTATGGTGAGTTCATTTTTGTACATGGTGTGTAGTATGGGTCTTCTTATTCTTTTTTGTTGTTGCAAGTAAAGACCCAATGTAATTTGGATTTCTTAGAGAAAAGGTTATCTCTGCCCCTACTTACTCTGTCTTAAACCTTTATTAAAGATTAGGTGTCTATAGGTATTTGATTGTATTTCCGGTGTTCAATTATAATCCACCAGTCTTCATATCAATTGTTGTACCAGTACCAGGCTGTTTTGTTTGCTATGGCTATATAATATGTTTTAATGTGTGGGTGTTAAGACTGCCTACTTTGTTTCAATTTATTAATAGTGTTTTATTTATATCGTTTCTTTTTTGAATCACTTCTACTGATTTTAGAGGCTTATACCTATTCTCTTAGGAGAGTGTGGCAAAAACAATTACATTGCACATTTTTGGGGACTGTTAAGTAGGATGGTATCTGGACGGCTGTGTCATAAATGCAGGTGGAGGTCACAATGGACAGTATTTTGGCTTATTGGTTAATCTAAGAATTCAATAGGGGTTGCTTTCATAGCTATGTGTTAATCCACGTAGGCTAGAGAAAAAAAACTCCTGGATAGCTTGATGACCTCATTTGGAGTGCAAAAGAGATAAATAACTTACTGGAGGCCAGATACACTCACTCCCTGTAAGACATTCCTGTTGAAAAGGCACTTGTATCTATACTGATGCACCCAGAGCCCTGGAACTGGAGGAGCCACATGGAGACCCATGCCAGCACTTAAATGCTTCCACTGCCCCTGGATCCACAAGAGTTTCCACCCACTGGCCAGTAGTCTTCCTGCATTCAGCATTATTGCATAGCTCCACAAGTCTAAAGAGGAACTTATTAACCAGTATTGGACGTATGGGCTAATATTGGACTTATGGACTTGACCTAGACTGGGCTTGGATGTTTCTCAATATATAATTGCTCTTTTATATAAAGCTCTTTCTTATACATATTTGAGTGTCCATGAATTTTGTTTCTCTAGTCAACCTGGACTAGCACAGGTGGGTTTGGGTTTTGTCTTTGTTTTTTTTTGCTAATTCTAGCTCCACAGACATTGTTATCTTTGATGAATCTGAATCCACCTGATGTCTCATTCAGTATCATGTATCCATTGGCTGTCTTCTGTGATCTACATCCCACATTGCGATTTTACCTCCCCAAACAGAACAGACTTCTTGAATAAAGCCTTGTTATCTTGAAAGTTTGGAATATGACTGTTTGTCATCACCATTGAATAGCCACAGACATTGCAGAAGTAGAGGTCTCAAGGGAACCTGGGCTGATTCTAAATTGTCAATCATGAAAAAAATGATTTAAAAGTATATTTTCTGTGGGCAATTCTCATTGTACCATGAGATTGAAGAACTTTTTATGAGAACTGTGATAATTGGGAAGTTGGAAAGAAAACATACAACAAAACAACTCTAATATTTTGGCAACGTGTGATACTCAATTGCTGATGACAAAATGGGTATATATGCAAATGTGGTGAAAAAAACTGATGGTGCTCGGCTCTTAAAACATATAGTGCCTGGGATCATAAAGCCCTGAGGTTAAACACAGGACTGTTTAGGAGGGAAACAACAAAGACCACATGAAATCATAACAGCCTGTGTGATCATGAGGTGTCAACAGGCATCAGAAGAGTTCAAAAACAACCAATCAAATTGATGTGAACAAGCATGACAAAGTTGAGACACCGGTAAGACAATTAGACAGTCCCTTACAGAAGGGCTATATATAAAGGATGATATATCCAGGGTGCAGTATAACTCTGATTAAACACATAACTGTCCTCTAGTTTCTTTTAAATATTTCCTTGTCTCACTATTACACCCTTAGATTTACCTCACTAATCTTAATAGACCTGCATGTGTATAATTGAAACCATTTGATGCACGAAATCCAAGATAGATAAACCCCTAATAAACAGTAATGAGAATAATGATTCCCTGAGCGTATGGAAAGGAGAAGGGAAACTGATAGCAATGTTGACTGTACAACCCCAGTCGCAGGGAACTAACAACAGCATTGTAGGTGAATGCGTACACTAGATGGTGGAAAATAGGGCAATAATAATATATATATATATATAAAGGGTTGATGGGGGTTGGGGGGGATAAAGGGGAATTGATATCAAAGAGTTCAAGAAGAAAAAAATTCTTTGAAAATGATGATGGTACCAATTGTACAACTAGGCTTGATCTAATAGAATGATGAATTGCTAGAATATCTGTAAGAGCTCCTAATAAAATAATAAAACCAACTGCAATAATAATAATAATGAAAGTTTCTTCTGTTTCCTTCTTGGTACGTGAAGACTATAATAGGAAACAGAGTTGGGCAGGAGGAGGAAGGGGGTCCCCTTGACTGCCATTCTGACTCATCACATACCACTCATCCAGTCACTCCACTTGATATCTGGTAGCTTGCCTTGCAGTGTCCTCAATGGAAGTGGTCTCAAATGCTTGGCCAGGGAGTGTGACTGAGGAAAGGTATGTATCCACAAGCAATGCTGCAGCAGACTGGTAGCTGCCAGCAGAGAACCCTAAGCCTTTCTCTGAGGCCCGAAACATACTCAGTGTAGGCATAGAGTATCTGGGATAAGGTCTTGGGGAACAACATTGGCATGGCATGTTTCAGACTGTGGATGTTCAATGCAAAAAAAGGACAGTAATCATGGAATATTTGGTTTATTTTTTAGCCAATTTGTGATTCAGCTGAAAGGAGAGGGCCAGGAGTAATTTCAGTTCAATGATTAGAAGGTATCTCTGGGCAGTAGCTCTGCCTGTTTATTGAACCTGACTTTTTGCGTTTTGTTGTACACTTTTCTTCCATTCCCCCATGGACCATCTACTCTGGAAACTGGGACCGAATGTTCTGTGTAGTCTTCAGGTTGTATCTACTTTTTTTTTTGTGTGGTAGTTCGTTCAAGGATTGTTTGTTGGCCTTTAGGAGTGTTTTCCAGTCCAGTCTGTTGTGGCACCACGCCCTGGCCCTAAAGTCCACTTTCAGCATTTCCTGGGGACCTTGCCACTCCATTCCCTTGCTGGTCCGCTACACTCCCCCAGTGCTCTGCCTTGGTGTGGTGGGATCAGGTCAGGTGCAGTTCGCACACTCTGACTCCAGTGCTGTCCCCTGTAGCGCCACTGGTCATTGAGGGGTATCATGTCTCATAGTGGGGCCAGCCATGTTGTTCTCTCTGTGGTCTGGCTGCTCTAATCAGGAACATCATCCTCACGGCCTGGTGGGTGTATCTACTTCTTATCCTCTCTGGTTGGGAGATGAGTCACTTTGTTTTTAATGTATCTCATACACAAAAGTGGTTTCCAAAATATGTTTTTTAAATTTTAAACAGTTTTATTGGCATATAATTCACAAACTATATAAATCAATAGTTCAATCATATTTTAACAGTTTTGTTTCATATTATTCACATATCATACCATTCAATAGTTTGATCACATCATGAAGAGTTGGAGAAAAAAAGAAGAGTTGTACAATCATCACCACAATTAAAAAATCATTTTATTGGGGCTCATACAACTCTTATCACAACCCATACATACATCAATTGTGTAAAGCACATTTATACATTTGTTGCCATCATCATTCTCAAAATATTTAGTCTCCACTTAAGCCCTTGGCATCAGCTCCTCATTTTCCTGCTCCCTCCCTGCACACCCTCCCTCATGAACCTTGATAATTTATAAATTATTATTTTGTCCTATCTTGCATTATCTGATGTCTCCCTTCACCATTAATTTCTTTTTATGATACACATTGAAAACAACAAATTTAATGAACACAGATTAGATATCCTTGAACCCCAAATAAGAACGGACTCCAAGGGGCAAAGGTGCAGTTTCTACATTAGCAGTTGCTTGGTTAAATTAGTAGAGTGTGTTAAAGGTGTGGGGTTCATTAGAAGAAGTAGCTATGTTCACTGGTAGAAGACTGAGTCAATTTTTCAGAGTGCAAATGAATTAAGAGTCTCATTCAGATAATCAACATCATTCAATGTTGGTCCAAATTTTTTGTGGGGGCTAAAATGTGACCATTTGGATCCACATCCTGCATTATCAGATAAAAACCTGGCAGGTTGCCTCCTTAAATGTCACAGAGTCACCTTTGAAACAGTTGATCTTGATACTTGATGATGCCATGTATCTAGACACCCTGGAAAACAGTGGGCTCAAGATTTCCGGACAAGAGATTTCTTTTCCAAGGACAGCACCAATTCTTGTTCAGAAAAGACACATAAGTGTTTCCAAATGCTCGGAGAGTTCAAACAACATAGTAGTCATTGAGATGGGGAGGTCCACAGTAAAATATTGGGAGACCTAGAATTTGCATTTCTGAGGGTGAAGTAAATGGGTCACCATAGGGCACCACTTTCCAAGTTGAATATTGGCTGGGGAGACTGCTGTTCCTGGGGCTGAGAGCATGAGAGGCACACTCACATTTGACAAGAACTTCAATTGAGCTGAGCTCAAAGAGAAAGAAGAACCTTGGTAGTGGCCCTCTTTCAGGATTTAGGAGATGCAGCTCCATTATTCTGTGCCCAGTGATCGGTCAAGTTGATTGTTGACATCATTGAAGGCAGGAATTTGCAGGCGTCAGAGTGGTACATAGCAAAAACTGAGTAGGTTACAAGGGACATGAAGTGCACAGCAACTTGGCTTGAGAATGTTTTCGAAGGCAAACACTCACTGGTAGGACGCTGCACAACCATGACCATGTCCACGAGATTCCCTGAGATGTCCAGTGACAGCAGGCAAGGGCCAGCGTGCACAGGGAATCAGGATCAAGCGGAGGTTCCAAGGGCAGAAGATCGGGGTCACAGCAACACCCAGAGCTTTGACAGGATGCTGCATCTCAAAACTCCGAAGAGCAAGGTCATCTGTTGACGATCCATCAGCAGGCAGGGGCTCAGAGGGAAGGTGCACAAGTGTGCGTGCTGTGTGCCTCATGTCCCTGGACTTCCTGGACTGCTGATGGGCATCAGTCACGAGGACGCCTAGTGCGACTCCCCTTTGTGGAGGCTGGAGACACTGAGCAGATGGAACTAAGGTGGGAAGTGGGGAGACACTGGATCACACAGGACTGCTGACATTGAAGGCAGGGCCCTCAGGGTACACAGCAGAGCTGCCTGCCCAGGAGGGGTATGTGGAACCAGGACACACCCAAGCACAGCCCCCAAGCTCACTGTCTTGCAACTAGAGTCAGAGAGCAACGCCTGACCCTGCGTGGATTAAAGGACTGCAGATGCCCCTCAAGAGCCTGGGCTTCCTTCCAGGCCGTCCACTCCGGGCTGGTCAGTGCTGTGGGCTCCACGTGGTCCACGGAGGTGCAGTCCCTGCCTTGTTTCCACAGCTCATGGCGCTCAGGTTGCAGAATGCACGCGAAGGCGTCCATGGGAAAAGTGACCCTGGCTTCCCCGCAGCTGCACTGAGAAGCAGCTTTACCTCAATTAACCCAGTGCAGGAAGGCGAAACTGATGGATTCCGCACAGTTGAAACCGCGATGGAAGCCAGCGTGGGAGCCATAGGGGAATGTGACTATGAACGCGCCTGCTTCCTGGGTGATCGACCAAAGGGAATGCATTTTCCCTGAGGATGCTGGGTGAGATGAGGGCCACCTTGTGCCGCAGGAAGTTCTCTGGCAGACACTAGAACTGCCAGGGAGCTTTTCCAGGCGGGCTCCTTGCTCAGGGGGCACCGCATACCAAGTGTTGTGCTCCCTGAAGTGCAGGTGGGTGATGCTGTACAGGTCCTTGTCCTCCGTGTGCCAAGCGGAGGTGGTCTGCCACGGGCCAACGTACAGGGAGGGGTGTTGACGCCTTTGACAACAACTCCACACTCCTATTACAGGAGACCCTGGATCGTCCCCAGGTGTGTGAGGTTCTGATGCTCAGTCTTTTCACCAAACAAGGAGCCGCATACCTTAGCCCCATAAATGGGAGAATGGTACAGGCGATCCTTCCAATGTTCACTCCAAATCCTCAACATCCCGGTGTGTGGGAGTGCAATATCTGTCAGTGTGAGCCAAGTGGCGATGCTCCTTTACTGTCATGGATTTCTTTATTTTATGGTCTTGTAAAAAGACACCTGCTTATCCCTTAGCTACTTGCTGCACAGGACTGGCTATGAGGGTGTCATCCACATTTTTATTTCTGTCGGCTGTCCACTCTTTGGTGGGATTATCTTTGCCAGGCCTGCATAGTAGGCACCTTGGTATTCCATAAAAACAATATATTTGTTGAAATCCTTAAATTCTTCCATAATAGGCCAGAAATTCATGATTTTTAAAACTTGAGTTCTGGCTTCAATAAATCTGGGACTTCAGGCTGCAAAATAAAGTCATAAAACCCTGTTCTCATGGCCGTTCTGTGTATCTTGGAATTCTGTGCTTTTGTTTCTTTATCTCTCTGAAAATTTCTTCCAGTGCATTGATTTCTCCATGAGAGCAAATGTACTTTCTCCAGGCATGTTGATTCACTAAGGGAATTCTACTACGGAGGACAGCTATTTTTTTCTCCCAGAGACAGGACTTGTCCACATGGAGCAGGTTTTCCCAGACTGCCCCTGCCTCAGTATGCTGCTCTGGAAGTTTACTCAGTTGGAAGGGTATCTGTATTAGTTGATACTTAATTTCAGTTGCAATCATGTGAAATCTCCAATTCCACTAACAAGAAGTGCCTCCAGGGATTTTTTAAAAAGTAAATCTAAAGACAATAATTCAGAAACCTTCAACATAAGTGAATGTTTCCAGAAATGCTAGTAAATAATCTGGTAAAGAAAAATAGCATGAAGATGGTAATATCAAAAATAACACTTAATGTAAAATATGAACCAAGAGAACTAGCCAAACAGACTCAATGACATCAGTTCGACCCTATAGGACATGGTGGAGATGTCCTTGTGCTTTTCTCTGGCTGTAACTCTTTTTTAAATTTTATTTTAGCCCATTATGGTTTGTTCTCTACAATATTTTGTTGGAGTTCAACGATTTGCACTCGTAAGCTATATAGCCAAGAGGCAACAGATTGTAACACAGAGACTTATTCTGAAGTCTTTGTATTGCATGCCATACAGTCTGCTTCGGGGAAACAGGTGTAACGAAACAAAACAAACACATAACTTTCAAGGTTCCAGAAACCCAGCAGAAAATAACAATTTAGTGTATTTGCGGGTGTTCACATATGGAAAACAGATATTGTGCAAATCTTAAATTGACGCCCAGTGCTTCTTTTGTATAGATATTATAACAATATGCAGTACTTCACCTACAAAACTTTCTTGTTGAAAAGTTCTCTAACATGAGTGGCTTTATTATGCAGAGACAATGTTTGTAGAAACTCACAGTGGAAACAATCCAGTATCGACAAACCCTAGCGATCAAACACAATCCTTTTAATATAAAGTGAGGGCAATGTATACAGTATGTCCTAGCTGTGGGTATTATGAAACAACCCAATTTTTCAGACCAAAAGGCACTCACAGCTAAGGATGACATAAACTATGAACCAAGCCAGCAGTTAGATTGGTTCTGTGAAATCTGATTACCTACTGTTCAGTTTATGCAGCTCAAGGACAAAGGTAACACTAAGCAGAAAACTCACTTCCTTCCATCTACAAATCATATATGTATCTGAACACCCTCATGACTGATTTGGTCAAGCACGTGGAAGGCAGTTCAGAGCTGTCATCTCCCTAGCAGAGCTGCCACATGGATAATCCAGGCTTCTGTTTTTCCTGAGAGCAACCTGCCATACGTGTTTCTGAGGTGTCCATCACTGTACACTTCCAGACCAGGCCCTGTTCCAGACTGACACAGAAAGTACCATTCCTTACGAGTATTTTCCTTGGCCAGCTCCCAAGTCCCCTTGGGCAAAGCAAAGGGGGAAAGAGCTTTTCCATCGCTGTCTTTTTGTATGGGAGCATGAGGAAAAGTGGAGGGAGCAAGGCTTCTTTACTCTAACAGCAGGAGGCCACTTCAGTGTGGTGCTGGGCTCAAACCAGCCTATTTCTTGTGCACTGATTTTAACATTTCATTTTCTTAAATGGCAGGTATCCTACCACACCCTCACCAAAATAAAAAATGAATTGTACACTGGTGAAGACAAATAGGTAAACATTTATACAAGAAAATATAGGCTTAAAGAGCATGGCACTATAAATGCTCGCATGGCCAATCTCACTGAGCGTGCTCAGGGGTGAAAGTTGAGCACTAGGTTTTTTGCTTTTAAAAAAAGCTTTAGAACCTAAACACAACTCTAACACAGAACATTAAAACATTGACGAATTTATCCCTATGTAGCAATACTGTTTTACAAACCAAAAGTGGATGGTTTAATTCAGAGCCGACCATCCATACATCAAACCATGGTGTAAGACTGATTTATTATTCTCAGCAGCAGGAAATCTTGATACAATCCCTTCATCTTCAAAAGGGTTTTGATCAACCTTACAAGGGGAATATGGCAGGATGTGAAATCCCAGCAGTTAAGACAGGTGACATGACACGGGTTTCCCGTTTATCAGCCCAACCTTCCCCTTAACCTTTCTGCATCCTTGTCAGAACAGCAGAGCACAGTGTCAAGAAGATCCACTTACATTCTCATTGTCACCTAAAAACCAAAGACACTAATGCCTGGAACAGAATGTTCCTCAAATTGTACCCATTTGTACATTCCTGGCAGGAGGAATCTCAAAGGAGCTCCTTTGGCCCATTTCAGAAAGCCACGCCTTGTCCATATAAACTTTAATATACCAATCATTGTGTTCATTGGGTTGATATCCAATCCATTTTATGAATTCTCTAAATGTGTTGCTGAAAAGCAGTAATAATATCCTTGGGAATCTTTCTTCTGGCTAAATCTTCCCATCAATCAATTTAGCAGTGCCTCTGTTAAGATATATCCAAAGCATCTTCCAAGTCCCTTCGTTCTATGAACTCTGCCACCAAATTAGTGAAGAATAAGCCAGACAGGAGATACTTGCTGACAGACGTGGAAATTAGCAACAACGGCAACAGGCAATATGTCACAAGAAGGTTGAAATATCTTGAATGAGTTTAGGAATTTTCTCTGGTGCAGTGGAGATGTCCAATACTTTAGACAAGCTGAAGAGCAACCTTGTTTATTAACAGCTTTGTTTTAAAGTCCTTTAAGAACTAGCTTGTATAAAGGTCTTTCAGAATGCGTGCCTGAAAAGAAAAACCGCTTGGAGGCCCTGAATTCTTCCCTAGAACAAGGTGTCCTTACAAAGGTCAAGCCAGCTGCTTCTTTGATCTCTGCTTTCTGAGAACCGAGATCCAGCTATAGGCAGTGCTCCCAGAAGAGGATTTGAGGTGTCCAGTTGGTAAGGAACAGACAACTCCTTCACACGTGTGTAGCAATGACATCAGGTCCTCCTTTCGGCATCTCCATTCCATTCCATTCTTCAGCAGGCTGCACAACACTCTAAATAAAGAATGCTACAAAATGCAACTCACAGTAAGATGTAGTTTCTTGAACCCTGTCAGTGGACCTATGCCTCCCAAAAGGCTTCTGACGTGGCTGCCCTGTCCAGGAACCACAGAGGATTCATGGTGCCCACTTTCAATCCTATCAGGATGTCAGTGTAGGAAGTATGGAAGCTGTGATCAATTCTAGGTATGCAATTAAATGAAAGTTTTCTTTTATGAAAAAAGCTATTTAAAACCTATAATGTTTCTGATTAGTCTCCATTGCCCAGACTGCCTACTTGATCTTGGGAGGTGATAGGGATGTGTATGGTTTAAGCCTTCATGGATCTTCAATTTCAGCTTCCTTGTGTAGCCAATACACATGCAGCAAATCACCAGTGGTACCTGCATGTCACAGGTCCTCTGAACCAACATAGTAATTCTCACCAATCTTGGAGAAGCCCCAATCCAACTGAACCCCATAGAGGAAAGGCTGAGACAAGGCTTGGGCCCCTCAAGTTGTTTCATTCAATGCAACCCCATCATCCCTTTATTTAGCTGGAGCTGACTTGGCAATGGAAGCTAGCATCATAACATGGTGCAGTAATGGAAGCAACTGGACCAGGAAGAGGAGGGGTCTGCTCCAATGATGTCATAGCCATTAGCTGCCATAGGGGGTGAGATTGGTCATGCAGCCTTGTGTCAGGAGTCATGATTGTAGAGGGGTGGGGCATGAAGGGTGCCGTTCTGGAAACAGTGCTGATGAGAAGCAACATACTCTGCATAACTGATTGTCACCTTCTCACTTCGGTACCTGGTGAGTTTGATCGTTTTTCGGAATTCACTGGTAATTGGAGCCTTAAAACCACCTTTCCTGAGCAATGAGTCTATGGTCTGGATCTGATCCCAGTCTTGTTCTTTAGCAACCTCAGGTAAATATGTGGCTGTACATTTGATGCCCTTTTCACTGATGAATTCAATTAGAATTCCATTGACCCCTACCTCCCAGTCCAGGTAATCACTGGCAACCTTAAAGTTAGTAAGGAGGGAGACAGAGCAGAAAAGCTTAGGTAGCTCCTCTCGCGTCATTGGGGGAAATCGACTGTCCATAAGTGCACTGGTTAACGAGTATTCCCTGAGTCCTGGGTGAAGATTCATGGCTGAGAAGGTTCCAATGCAGCCCCAGAGACGCTTATCCCGCCCTGTCTCCCATGTCACAAACAGTGGATAGGGGTCATTGGTGAATCTAGGAAGTCGTGGCTGTGGGAAGCCATAGAGGTGACAGTAGAGCACATCAAAGCTGTAGCAGCACATCTCTGCAGTCACCACCAGGTTCTTGGTGGTGTTGGCAGTTCCGTTGGGCCAGGGGAGAGGGCTCAGCGCTCCTGATGTGGGATTCATTCGTGTAATTGGATAATTTTCAGGCCCCAGCGTTAAGTCCGATACATTTTCCCGTCCATGGTTGCTGTCCACATGCTGTTTGTTTTTAGGAGGTCCTGAAATAGAGGCGGTCACAGTTGTGGACTGGTTCCCGTGACTGTGTGTTCCGCTTGCTGCTGCCAACTTGGGCTTGAGTGGAGAGACACACCGTCTTTTTCCCATCCTGATTCTGTGCCTGAGGTCTGGAATGCTGCAGAACCTGAAAACACAAAGTTTGTATTGTCAGGGGAATAGCTATAATAGAGAAGAGGAGCTGTTTTGTCTCTGGAGTGAATTCTCTTCCATTCGATTCCATTCCTTCTTCCTGGACCGTTTCTTCTGGCCCAGTTGCAGCCAGGGTGGACGGACCTCTCTCGCTCGACCTTCTCATTCTGCTTGCTGGAGCCCTGTGCCTGGGTGGGTGCTCCCAAGAGAAGCGGGCCCACAGGTGGTCCGTATGCGAGATGAGCATGGAGTGAGCTGAGAAAGGACATGGGGGCAAAATGGAAGCGGTGACGGCAAGAACTGCTAGAGGTATTCCCCAAGCGACTAGACCAAGTGGAGCCGCGACACAAGTCCTCCGCTATCGCAGCTGGCACCCCAGGCTGTAACTCTAGACAAGCGCTAAAAGCCTTGTCTTTCAGCATGGAGCGGCGGGTCACTGGAACTGTTCACTTGGCAGCCCAATGGGGCTCCCACAGGGCTCCAATACGGAGCAGAAAAAGTGAAGATTTCACTGAACTTAGTAGGAAAAACAAAATTTGCGCAGGATGACTTCAATGGTCAACTTAAAAGTGGGTGAATCATCTTTAAAAAATTAAGCAGCACAAAACAGAGATAATTCATCAAGCACTTCAAGGGAAACATGCAATAGCCATCCCGATTAAAGCTAAAAGCTGAACCTTGGAAAAACCAGTAGAAGTACACAAAGCATTGGCTATGAAAGACGTTTGTGTAACTCTCCGTGTTAGGCATAAACCTGAAAGTAGTGAGAGCGCTCAAACATTGTGTTACCATTGGGGTGGTTGCATCTTAAGTTCATAGAATTTAGAAATAATGACCAGCAGATTTGAAACTCAGTATGAACCACCATCACAGGCAGTCCTATCTAGTTCCAGCTTTCTCATCCTGCCTCCCATTCCCACGCCCCTAGAGATACCAGCAAAAGTAACCAAAAAAAGGGTTAAAGAAAACAATTCAGAAGTTGTGAGATCTAAGTTATTTTATAATTTGAGTCTAGTTCCTAAGTTATACAATCTTTAGAAACATTTTAGGATTAAATAAATATATATCTATATATACATATCCAATTTTTGTTATAAAAGTGAAAGCATAGCATAAGGAGCCCTGAGTGGGGTGGAGGTCAATGATCCACAGCTTTGTCTCTAACACAGAGCCTGGCAGTTTAAACTCAGCCTACACCACATAATTGAAAAATATACCCACCTCATTTTACTAAGACAAGCAAGGTAATCTTATAATAGAATAAACCCCCCATAGAATTCAGGAGCACTGCACCAGTGCATTCTCTTTAAGGCTGTAACCTTTATGGAATCTGACTGTGCCATCTCTCTCTAGGCATATCTTTCTCCTGTTTCTACAAGAAACAGCTGGTGAATTGGAACTAATGACTATTATTTTTCATCTAACATCTTAATCATTGCATTTTCTGATTTCATATGTATAAGAAGCAGAAAATTGAAACAGAAAATCAAATATGTCTATGTCACAAACAATCTGCATCATTGGATGCATTTATCCTCAGTAGGTGAATGTTAGAGAGAGTCAAATTAAGACCCAATTATGACTTGCATTCAGAGACAAAGCATATTTCATTGAACTCAAACTAAAAGCTTTTCTTAGAGAGAAAAAAAAAACAAAGCAAGAAAATACTGGCTTCTGATAGAAAGGACGTTGTTTTAATATTGTATGATTTGAAGGAAAAAAAATACCAAGGAGCAGGCACTGACCTCTACTAGATTAACATTTCAGTCCTTGGAAAATCGCAGGCTTGATAAACACAAGGTTCAGAGAAAATATAGGAAAACGTTCATTGAGATGAACTGACATGGTAACTGCAGCAATCAGCTCCAATATAACAATTGTGAGTATGATCGTGAATTGGGCAGAATTTATTCCACCTTGACATAGGCTAACTATAAGTCAGACCAGAAGGTAAGTATGATTCAGGACCAATTTCAAAGCCCTTAACAACAAGAACAGCCTAAAACATCCAGTCAAAGACACATATTTTAGGATCCATAAATAAAATTTATGAATTATGTATCTGAAAAAAATATTCTCACCATAGGAATGTAAATCTCTCAACACAATTTTTATTGGATTAGACCCACCCAGATTCCAAAGTGAAAATCCTATCAGTCTTTTACTTAGGCCTGTGTTTTCTTCACCCACCTTGTCATTGATTGATCCACTCTTATGCCACACCTAGTAATCATCTTAGAAACATCAGCAACAAACTAAATGCAATGCCTTTTTCCTAAAGCCTTAGAGAATTTTACTAGAAAATGGAACAAAACAGATCTAATTGCAAACCCAAATATCTTAAAATGAAGAATTTAATTAGAAAATAACTCTTTAGGGGTAGTATGAAAGAGACCAGACCAAAACCAGGGATGTACATGGTAGACAATGGTGGAGGAGGTGGGGAAAGGAAAACAAAAGGATAAATACAAGGAAGAAAAGGGTAGTGGGGTCATAGGGCATTAATCCACCCAAGGGGAGGGTATTGTTTATATCTCCACAGGGAAAGTGGGACCAGACTTCAACCCAGTGTCGCAAGGTGTGAACGCAATATCCCGGTGTGGAGGAGGGAACCGGTGGAGAGGTCTGGGAGGCTGGCCCCAGCACCATAAATTAAGTGGATTCCTGCCCCTCCCCCGAAAAAAATTTTTTCCAAAGGACGACATTGACTCTGCAGCTCTGGGAGATGGACATATTTGATCAGAGCACACAGGAGCAGATGAAGGGGCAGGAGGAGAGAGTGGAGCACAGCCTGGCCCACCAGGCCGTGATGATGATGTTCCTGAGTAGAGCAGCCAGTCCACAGAGAGAACAACATGGCTGGCCCCACTATGAGACATGATGCCCCTCAGTGACTAAGGGCGATACAGGGGACAGCACCGGAGACACAGTGTGGGAATTGCACCTGACCTGATCCCACCACACCGAGGCAAATCACTGGGGGAGTGCAGCGGAACAGCAAGGGAATGGAGTGGCAAGGTCCCCAGGGAATGCTGAAAGTGGACTTCGGGGCCAGGGCGTGGTGCCCCAACAGACTGGACTGGAAAACACTCCTAAGGGCCAGCAAACGATCCCTGAACTAACTACAAGCTTTTCTCTTGTGAACTGTTTTATTCTGTTCTTTGTCAGTGGTTTGTTTTTGTTGTTTTGTTGTCTGGTTGTATACTGTTGCTTTGTTTTCCTCTGTCTAGTTTTCGTGCATGTTAGTGACTCCACAGGTCTGTCTGAATAGGACAGGCTGGATGAACTATCTGGAGGAAAAACAACGGGACCGACAGTTTTGGGGGGACTTGGGGTGGGGGGGTAGGGGGGGGTAAGGAAGTGGTGTTAACAAACCCAGGGACAAGGGAAAAACATGGGACCCCAAATGGTAGAGAAGTGGGAGTGGCAGGCCTGCTGGGAAATGATCAAGGGTAAGGTTGCTTAGAGAAGAGGTATACTCTAGCCCAGGTGGCGATGAAGCATGGTAGTAGGGCAGGAGGAAAGTCAAGGGAGATGGAGGAAAGAGCTAGGAGTCAAAGGGCATTCATGGAGGTCTAGACAAAGACATGTACATGCAAATATATATAGGAGGATGGGGAAATAGATCTATGTGTCTATATTTATAGGTCAAGTATTAAGGTGGCGGAAGGACCTTGGGCCTCTACTCAAACACTCCCTCAATGCATGAATACCTTCTTTTATTAAATTGGAACTCTATGATGCTCACTCTCCCGACACAACGGCTGGAGCCAAAGTGTGTGAACAAGTAAATGTGGTGAAGAAAGCTGATGGTGCCCGGCTATCAAAAGAGATAGTGTCTGGGGTCTTAAAGGCTTGAAGGTGAACAAGCGGCCATCTAGCTCAGAAGCAAATAAGCCCACATGGAAGAAGCACACCGGCCAGTGCGATCACGAGGTGCCCAAGGGACCAGGTATAAGGCATCATGCAAAAAAAAAAAAAGATATAAGTGTGTGTATGTATGTGTATATATGTGTATATGTATATATGTATGTATATATATGTATATATATATCATATTAAATGAAGGGGGAAGTGCAGAGTGGAGACCCAAGGCCCAAGTGTCGACCAATGGAGATCCCCTCATAGAGGGATTTAGGAGAGGAGATGGGTTAATTAGGGTGTGAGGTAGTATCGATGAAGAACACAGCTTTCCCCCAGATCCTGGATGCTTCCTCCCCCCAACTACCATGATCCGAATTCTACCTTGCAGGGCTGGATAGGACAGAGGCTGTACACTGGTGCATATGAGGGTTGGAGGTACAGGGAATCCAGGGTGGATGATACCTTCAGGACCAAGGGTGTGAGGGACGATGCTGGGAGAGTGGAGGGTGAGTGGGTTGGAAAGGGGGAACTGATTACAAGGATCCACATGTGACCTCTTCCCTGGGAGAGGGACGGCAGAGAAGGGGGGAAGGGAGACTCCGGATAGGGCAAGATATGACAAAACAACGATGTATAAATTACCAAGGGCATATGAGGGAGGGGGGAAGGGGGAGGGAGGAGGGGAAAAAAAAGAGGACCTGATGCAAGGGGCTTAAGTGGAGAGCAAATGCCTTGAGAATGATTGGGGCAGGGAATGTATGGATGTGCTTTATACAATTGATGTATGTATATGTATGGATTGTGGTAAGAGTTGTATGAGTCCCTAATAAAATGTAAAAGAAGAAAAGAGAAAAAAATGATTAGGGCAAAGACTGTACAGATGTGCTTTATACAATTGATGTATGTATATATATGAACTGTGAAAAGAATTGTATGAGCCCCAATAAATTGTTAAAATTAAAAAAAAAAAAGAAGAAGAAAAAAAAATAAAAAAGAAAATAACTCTTTAAATTCTCCAAAATAAAAACATCATGATGTATGTCATTTTTTTCTTGAATAAATGTGAAATTCACAGTTCACTTCTTTAAACTTGGAACCCCCTAATAACACAAACAGTTAGAATGTTTAGAAGCTAACTTAGAAGATGGATAGTTTCTTCTCAAAAATACTTTAAGAGACAGGCCTGGTGACTTACTTTTGACAAAAACCTTTGAAAACACTGAGCCACAGTTCTCCTTTAACAAACACGGGCCACCGTAAGTTAAAAACAACTGGAAATCAAATTACCCTAAAAACTCTTGACACTGGAATGTATGGATGTGCTTTATACAATTGATGTATGTATATGTATGGATGGTGATAAGAGTTGTATGAGTCCCTAATAAAATGTAAAAAAAGAAAATCGGAGAAAAAAATGATTAGGGAAAAGTCTGTACAGATGTGCTTTATACAATTGATGTATGTATATGTATGAACTGTGATAAGAATTGTATGAGCCCCAATAAATTGTTAAAAAATAAATAAACACAACAACAAAAAACTCTTGACACTGCGAATATGAAGACAACTATCTCTCACAAGCTTTAAAAGATGTCCTCTGAGATTGTCACTAGAACAACGAGCGGGGGGGTGAGATGAAGGGTCAGGTCTCCACCATGACTTTCACTGCCTCCCTCTCTCTCCAGACAATAGCTGCCGTGAACAAGGGTGGGAAAACTCTATGGACAGCCACGCCAGAGAGGCCATGGGTGAAGCCTCATGTTGCAACATCACTCTGGATGGCAAGCTCCAAGATGCTGAGTGGGTCCCTGCCCTCATTCTGACAAATCTGCTCCAAATAGAATCCTGACATGGGAAGGTTAAGCAGCATCTGCTCAAACCTGAGGGAGAACCAAGTGGGTGACCCCAGCCCTCTGCAATCTTGGTTCCAGCACCTTTAGTCATTGAAAGACATTGAGTCAAGGCTGACTCATAGAGACCCTGTAGGATAGGGTAGAACTTCCCTCGTGAGTTTCTGAGATGGTGCCCTTTACCATAGTACAAACCCCATTTTTTACTCCCATCGTGCCACCCTGTCAGAAATATATAGGGAAAAGTCCTAGTCACACTACTTACCTTTTCAATTCACAGTTGTAGAGGCTGGCAAATCTCAGATGTCACTGTGAACCCTTCTCTTGATTCAAGTAGGTTGAGGGCTTGATGAATCCCAAATGGGCAGATTAGATGGTAGGCTCATTCCTCACGGGCTGTGCAAACGATGAATCCAAGCTATGTAGGAAATATGGCAAGATTCTGCCTCACGTCTGGAGATCCACACTTCTGGTGAGTTTCTGGACCTGGCCAAAAGCTGCACAGCTTACAGAGAGGATCCACTTACATTTATACTGGGCAAAACCACACCCACCAGGATAACACCTCCCAATCCTGGCTGCTGACAACAAATCTCTTCATGAAAGTGATGGCATTATGTCAAGCATTGTCATGTAAGCTGACATTATGGCCGAGCCAAGTTGACACAGAACCTCAATCACACATGACTCACTGTACCATTAACCCATGTGATTTCAATAGCAGAAAAACTGTGAAAGGGAAGGCGGGATAAGCAATACACTTCCAGAAATAGCTTTATGAAACTGAATCTCATATGCCATATGGCTTTGACGTTTTGAATATTTATCAATCTTACTTCTGCACTTAGGACAAATCCCCTGATATTAAGTCTACTGTGACTCAGAGCCACTTTCTAGAAAATAGGAGAAGTGCCCCTTTGGGTTTCACAAACACACTGACTCACTGCCATCCAGTCGGTTCTCACTTGTGACAATCCTACAGGAGAGAGTAAAACGGGCGCTGTGAGTTTCTGAGTCTCCAACTCTTTGCAAGTATAGAAAACACTGTCTTTTCCCTCGGAACAACTGGCTGTTTGAAAGTGAACTTGGGGATCACAGCCCAACTCTTAACCACCACACCACCAGGGCTACCATTGGGTTTATGATACTGTAACTCATTCCAGGAATAGATGGCCTTTTATCTCTCTCCAAGGATTGGTTGGTAAATTCAAAGCACCTGTCATATGGTTAGTATAAAAGACCTAATCAACTATCTTTCCAGAGGTTTGTCTCTCCATAGTACAGGACCAATCACTTCATCCCACTGGATGGGTTTAGAGGACTGACCTCCAGGGAAAAGTCCAGGACTTTTTCTTAGTTCTTACGTGGGTTTAAGGAAGCATCACTAATTGTGGGTTTTCCATTCAACATTCATTTTCTTATACAGTCGGTGGGTCAAATCCAAATTAAGGGCATTAGCCGTAGGATAAAGCCCTCTTCCTCTATTGAGTCAGAGGCAAGGTCCTTATCTGCTGGCAACATCTGTGGGCCTGACCTGCCTTAAACAGCACCTTGTATGTTGGCATCAGCATTACTTTGGGTCCTAAAGGTTTACTGAGTAGGATTTTTTGGTCCACAGAACTCTGATACAGCTCTCATTTCATGCTGTAGTCATGTCCTGCTTCTGTCTTCCCAATTCTCTCTAATGCTTTCAGAGACAAAAGTTTGTGGAGTCACACCTCAGGAAAATCCCCTTACCTTTATCTCAAAAAGATTATGAAGAAATAAAAGATATACTGCCACACCCTGAATCCTTGTACCATGGAATACCTTCATACATGATTCCATCATACCTGATCCATTCTGCAGTGCCACATTTATCATAAAAAATAAACCAAATCCAGTGCCATTGTGTCCATTCCCGCTCATAGCCAACCTATGGACAGTTAGAACTGCCCCCTAGTTCCCAAATGCTACCAATCACAGGCTCCCAAAATAATTGGTCCTACTGCATGTCCTCTTCTCAGGAAAGCAGAAAAATTACCCACAGCCTAGCTGTGAATTGAAAACGCTTCTATTATAGCACAGAATTCAGAATAAAATGGGGAAAAAATTTCTCACTGCCATTGAAAATGAACAGATTAATAGCAACTATGTAGGAAAGGGTAGAACTTCCCCTATGGGTTTCTAAGAGTGTAACTATAGGATTAGAGAGCCACAATTTCTCCCATAGAATAAAGTACAGTTACCTGCTTTCCACCACAGGACCATTCCATTTCCCCTCAAGGAGCAGTATCAGGTACTTTGGTAAACACTGCAATAAGTCTTTATGGGAGCAGAACTCTCATCTTTCTCAATTGGAGACCTGGTGCATATGAAGCCTCCAACTCTTGATTAATAGACCAACACAGCCTACTACTCGACCAGAGATCCAAATCTGACACTATTACATAACTGACATGCTACTGAGAATTATGATCCCAACAAATTCATACAGGTAATGAACCACTGCACACAGGGAAGATATTAAGACATGCCCCGAAGGCCCTGAAAAGATAATGAGGTGTCAAAGAGATAGTGAACAGTACACCTGAATCTGTTTGCCTTGTATATATTGAGTTGAGCAAGTAAATCCATATCTTTCAAAATACAATATCGAATACACTCAAGTCCTCCCCCCAAATAGACCCAAATGTGCTACATAGGCTCATTGTATAAGAAAGTGATACAACATATGTAAGGCTTTCAGAACAGAAAGTTATTCTCTCCCAGTTTGGGTGGGCGGAAAGATAAACTTAGGTGACTGGCTATAAGGGATGGCTTTAACTACAGTTGGTCCTAGGGAAAGGTCCTTGTCTCTATTAACATTTAGGGTCCTGGCATTCCACCTCCTTGTCCCTAGGAATGTGTCAAGTCCAGGGTGTTTGCAGAGAGTCTGAGACTTCTCAGATGAACCATCTGACCCAAATAGGGAGCAAAGCAGTTCAGATTGTGGAGATTCCAGGTATAATCCACCACCCCTTTTTGGATATATCTTGCAGCACCATTTTGAGGAACTGCACATCGATGGGAAGTCATGACACAAGAAATTCCAGCTTCCTACAACACAGGAATTGTGTGCATCATTACAAACTGTGGATATCCTTGATAACAATGAGCATTCCAGAACACTACATTGTCCTTATCTAGGACCTTTACATGGATTAAGAAGCAGATGTGGGAATAGAACAACTCAATATTGCATGGTTTTAAATCAAGAAGAGTGTGCCAAAAGGACAAACATATCAGTTTTGAAAGGAGTATGACCATAGTTCTTAAAGGTGTGGATGGTGAGACTTCCTCTTACATACTTTCAATCTGTTTTCAGAAAAGACCTGTCCTTGGAGAAGGACCCTGAAAAGAGCAAGGCCCTTGACATGATATATTGACACAGTGGCTCCCACATGGAACACTCACTCTTCTATGCCAGGAAATGTGTAGGACAATTCACTGGCCAACTGACTGGAAGAGATCCATCCTGGTACCCGCTCCAAAGAAACGTGACTAGATAAAATGCTCACCTTATAGAACGATATCATTGAAGTAAAATTTTGCTGTAAATCATGCAATGAATGCAGCAGGACATTGACAGAGAGCTGCTGGAGCTTTAGGCTGCATTCAGAAGAGGATGTAGAACAAGGGATCACCACTACTGCGAAGAGATGGATCTTGGCTGAAAGCAGAGTATCCCAGACTGTAAAGACATTTGACTGTGTTGATTATAATTTACTATGGGTAGCCTTGAGAAGAATAGGAATTCCAGAACACTTCATGGTGCTCCTGTGGACCCTGTACATGATTCAAAAGGCTCTTGTGGAAACAGAAGGGGATACTGCATGTTTTAAAATCAGGAGTGTTATGTGACCTCTCCCCATACTTATTAATCTATATTCTGAAAAAATAATCAGATAAACTGGATATTTTTGCCCTTAATCATTTTTTAATTTAAAAATGTTATTGGGGGCTCTTACAGTCCTTATAACAATCCATACATCAATTTTAGGAAGCATATTTTTTCGTTCATATTTTACCAGCATTATTTTCTAACCATTTACCTTCTGAGCCCTGTGAGACAGACTAGGAAAAGAAGCTCGATTTTTTTAATCTGCTAAGTAATTTGCCCATTCCTCCCTCCCATTTCAGAAAACTGACTGCTAGTTGACCAACCCATTCTCCCTCCGCTTATGGGAAAGTCTCTGCTGGTGATTAATTTTAGAATGTACTCCTATGTCCCCAGGTTCTGGACACTACAATTAGTTTAGATGATTCTCCAATATATCGTTGGTTCTGATTCAATATTGCTCCCTTGGATGTTGTAATGGTGTAGTTAATTTTGTTATGGTAACCAGGATGTTATAATCTATTTTGGCATTATTTCTTTTATGATAAGAAATGTACTGTGTAATGCATGTTCACTCTTCTTGAAGTTACAATTAACCCATTGATGTTGCTTTCTGCTTCTGTTTATGCTTGCTTGAACCCTTGGCAGGTGATAAATGAGTGTTTTGGCCTTAAAGATGGACTGAGATGTGGACTCAGAACTGCAATCAAAGAATCTCTTTTAGATTCTAGCAGTCCGGTTATAAATGAATAAATTATCAAGACATGATATTGGCTGGCATTTATTTGAATCTGAAACACCTTGGTATCAGGTCCTCTTTTGTCCTCCTTTCCCCCTCCTCCCTTGTGACCCCTTTTTAAATTATAAGTGATTATAATTTTCATATATTACACCAACCACTGTCTGCCTTCCCACATGGTTTCTGTTTTTCTTAACCCTGGTGTGTGTGTGGGTGTGTGTGTGTGTGTTTATGTCTCTATCTTTTAGATTTGTTTCCCCTTACGCTCCCCACCGTCTCCCTACCCTCCTGGTTTAGCTATCGCCATTACTGTTCCTGGATTCCGTGCATCATAAGCTCTTATCTCATGTCTGCCCTTGCACCCATTCTCCGCTCTAGACTAGAGTGAAAAGTAGGACTGGGGTCATGAGAGTGTGGGGTGAGGAAGCCTCAAGGAACCAGAGGAATATTGTGTGTTTTTATCGGACCTACACTGTGCTCTGGTTGACTCATCTCTTCCTAGTGATGTTTCTGTGAGGGGATGCTCCATTGTCTATAGAAGGGTGTGGGGTCTCTGCTCCAATATCTTTCATTCTCAACAATGTGTTTTTATTTTGTGGTTCTTTGTTTGATTTGGGTCTTCTGATGCCTGTTACCTGATCCGGTAAACACGTCATGATCAGACAGGCTAGTGTGCTTCCTCCATCTGGGCTTGTTGAAGAAGCTGGATTTTATGAAGAAAAATGTGGCATTAGGATTGAAGGAAAGCATATTAACAACACTACAATATGCAAGTGACAAAACTTTGATGCCTGAAAGTGCGATTGACTTGTAACATTTGCTGATGATCAAGTACTGCAGCCTTCAGTAAAGAATAAAACTCAATATAAAGAAGACCCAACTCTTCACAAGTGCAACAATAATTAACATGTCAATAATTTCATCTTGTTTGAATGCACAATGATTGCCCCTGGAAGCACAAGCCAAGAGATCAAGTGAACCATGGCCTTGGATAAATGCCCCTGGAAGCAGAAATCAAGAGATCTGGTGAACCATGGCATTGGATAAATCTGCTACAAAAGACCTCTTGAAAGTGCTCGGGGGAGAGGGGGGGGAGTATGTTACCTTGGAGATCTTAAGGTGTGCCTGCCGCCTTGGTATTTTCTATTTCTTTCTTTTTCCTCAAATCATTGTACTAGGACATAATCCAGACAACATATCATTCAATAGTTCAATCATGTAGTGTAAACAACTATTATAATCAGTTTCCAACATTTTCTTCCTTTATATATTCCTTGACATGAACTCCCCACTATCCCTACCTCCCATGTTGTACCCTCCAGGAACCCTTAATGTAATTTTAGTTTTTATAAAGTCACTCAACCTGGGTTCTGTATACCAAAAATATACAGAAAAATACATAACAGAGTCAAGAAGACTGTGAACAATAACAACATAAAAAAAAACAGAGACAAACCTCAATTCAAAAAACAAAACAAACCAGAAAGTAATAAAAAAAGACTAAGGTCAAAGGCATCAAAAGTGAGATCATATGACAACTATTCAGATCAGGTTTTTTATTTTAATCTACTAGATAGTAATCTATAACCATCTGTATAACAGTCTGTCTGTTAGTCACATCTTTTAATTATGGTCAGAGAGAAATCACTGGAGGCTTATTTCATGTATAGATCCTGCTAAAGTATTTTGGCTTTCAACTGTCATCCATAGCCTTCTGTAAATCAGAGTTTAAAAAATTAAGCTCTGATACTATTATTTCCTTCAGATTTGGATGTTATTATTGACAATCCTTGGAGCATGCATGCTGGTGCTCTTCTTCCATGTGGGCTTAGTTGACATTACAGTTAGATGGCTGTGAGTTTGAAAACAAGCTTTGAGACACCAGTCACTATTCTTTCTGATAGCCAGATACCATCTAATTTCTTCACCACATTTTGCTATAGCACCCATATCTTCTGTGTTTCCATAAAAAGGGCACATACTGATCAGGACCATGCAATAGGAACTAATTGATCTTAGATTGAGCTAAAGTTAAGTGTGACCTTCATATCCATCCCTAACTCTGTGTGTTCTATCAAACTGTGGTTCGCCTTAGAGACATCCTTGTTCTTTTATGGCACAGAACTTTATCGATCATCTTCTTGGAGCATAAGATACTTATGTTTATAGTGTTATTGATTTAGCCCATAGAAATATATTTAAAACAACTGAGAAAAGGAAATTAAACAAATGTACAGCCTTAGTATTTTCAATTGCCTGTGAAAACTGAATGTGCAAGTTGTACATTCTTCAGTGCATAGAAAGGAAGACTGAAGACGAATCAAAGTGTTAGAATGTAGTAATGGGAAAAAACAACCAAACATTTAAAGTACCATGGTCTGCCAAAAGTGAAAAAAATCTGCCTTTGAATATATATGTCCATAGTGCTCCTTAAAGGCAGAGATGGTGAGACTTTATCTTATCCTTTGGACATGTTCTCAGGAGAGACCAATCCCTAAAGAAGGACATCATGTTTGGGAAATTAGAGGACATTGAATAATAAAGGAAGCCCCTTAATGAGATGGATTTACACAGAGGCTGCAAAAAATGGGCTCCAACATAAGAACATTATCAGGATGGCACAGTACTGAGAAATGTCCCTTTTTGTTCTACATAGGTTTGCTATGAGCTAGAACCAACTCAATAACACCGATGAGAAATCAGGGTGGTAGAGGGATGAAAGGTTGTGTACTCTAACCTACATTTATGACAATTGATTGGTTTATCACATAAGATCACCCATGGTGGACCATTATACAAATGGCAAACAATATTCATAATATATAAGAGTAACCAAGCACACTTCTATTGTCTGTATTCACTCACATCTACCATGTATGATTGAGAAGACCTCCTCACTAGAACTTCCTCCAATGCTCTAAATCTTAATGGGTGCAGAGTCTCATCTTTATTTGCTAGAGAGATTTGAGGTAACAGACCTATAAATAAGCCTCCACACCACCTGGGCTCCAAATTTTATACGGTGACATGATTGCCAATCTACTGAGCACCATGGCCCGACCAAGTTCACAAAAGAAAGAACCACCTCAGGGAAATGAGATATGCATAAGAGAAAGCATGCCAGAGACCAACTGCAAAGGCAGTGAAGGCAGGAAGATAGAGGGTGACAGTGCTCCAAGATGTGAATGCAACATGCTGGCGTTGAGTACGGAACTAGTGGAGAGGTCTGAGGGGCCGGCCCTAATCCCAACTACGTGGACACCTGCCCTTCCCGCCAGAATAATTTATTTCAGAGGACAGCACTGAATCTGCAGTTCCGGGAGAGGGACATATCTGATCCGAGCACATGGGAGCAAATGAAGGGGGAGGAGAAGAGAGTGGAGCACAACCTGGCCCGCCAGGCCTTGAGGACAATGTTCCTGCTCAGAACAGCCAGTCCACAGAGAGGACCACATGGACGACCCAATATGAAACACGATGTCCCTCAGTGACCTATAGCCCTACAGGGGACAACACTGGAGACACACTATGGGAATTGCACCTGATCTGATCCCACAACACCGAGGCAAAACACTAAGGGTGTGCAACAGAACAGCAGGGGAACAGAGCTGCAAGGCCACCAGGGAATGCCAAAGGTGGACTTTGGGGCTAGGGCTTGATGCCCCAACAGACTGGACTGGAAAACACTCCTAAAGGGCAACAAACAATCCTTGAGCTAACTAAAAGCTTTTCTTTCTTGTGTTTTGTTGTTGTTTTTTGTCATTGGTTAGTTGTTGTTTTGTTGTGTATTGTTGTTTGATTTTGTTCTGTCTTATTTTTGTGCATGTTATTATGTCTACAAGTCTGTCTAAATAAGATAAGTTGGATGAAGGATTTGGAGGAGAAAACAATGGGACTGACAGTTCCAGAGGGAGGTGGGGGTAAAGGAAGTGGTGTTAACAAACATAGGGACAAGAGAAACACAAGTGATCCAAATCGGCCACGAGGAGGGTGTAGGAGGCCTGGTAGGGCGTGATCAAGGATAATGCAATCAAGAGGAATTACTGAAATCCAAATGAAGACTGAGCATGGTAGTTGGGCAAGGGGAAAGCCAAAGAAAATACAGGACCTAGGGGGCAAAGGAATTTATAGAGGTCTAAATAAAGGCATGTACATATGTTAATATATTTATATATGAGGATGGGGAAATAGATCTATGTACATATATTTATAGGTTTAGTATTAAGGTAACAGATGGACATTGGGTCTCCAATTAAGTACTCCCTCAGTGCAAGAATACTTTGTCTTATTAAACTGGCATTCTATGATGCCCTCCTTACCGACACAATCGCTTAAGGCAAAGCAGATGAATAAGAAAATGTGGTGAAGAAAGCTGATGGTGTCCAGCTATCAAAATATATAGTGTCTGGTGTCTTAAAGGCTTGAAGGTAAACAAGCAGCCATCTAGCTCAGAAGCAACAAAACCCACATGGAAGACACACACCAGCCTGTGCAATCACAAGGTTTCAAAGGGATCAGGTATCAGGCATCATCAGAACAAAATATCATATCATTGTGAATGAGTGGGGAGTGCAGAGTGGAGACCCAAAGCCA
Source organism: Tenrec ecaudatus (assembly GCF_050624435.1). Lineage (NCBI taxonomy): Eukaryota > Metazoa > Chordata > Mammalia > Afrosoricida > Tenrecidae > Tenrec > Tenrec ecaudatus. The sequence goes on from NC_134544.1 coordinate 75,839,584, forward strand.
CTTTGTAGACCATTGGACATTCCCTTACAGAAGCATCTCAGGGAGGAGAGGAGCCAGTCAGTGTGAGATGTAGCAACAATGAAACATACAACTTCCTTCTAGTTCCTAAATACTTCCTTCTTGTCCCCCACCCCACTATCATGATCCCTATTCTACCTTACAAATCTGGCTAGACCAGAGGATGTACACTGGTACATATAAGAACTGGAAACACAGGGAATCCAGGGTGGATGAACCCTTCAGGACCAGTGGTGTGATTGGCGATACTGGGAGGGTGGAGGAAAGGTGGGTTGGAAAAGGGGAACCGATCACAAGGATCTACATGTGACCTCCTCCCTGGGGGATGGAGAACAGAAAAGTGGGTGAAGGGAGATGTTGGAGAGTTCAAGATATGACAAAATAATGATTTATAAATTACCAAGGGTTCATGAGGGAGGGGGGCTAGCAGGGACAGAGGAGACAAAATGAGGAGCTGGTGCCAGGGGCTTAGGTGGAGAGCAAATGTTTTGAGAATGATGAGGGCAATGAATGTACAAATGTGCTTTACACAACTGATATATGTATGGATTGTGGTGAACTTTGTATGAACCCCTCATAAAATGATTAAGAAAAAAAGATAGGGGGTAAATACCTCCTCCAAATTAATACACCCTATTTATGCTGAGTAGAGCATGGTGAATGTACCCTGGAATGTCATTCAAACAAAGCAGACTTGTGTTCAGGCTCTGATCTTTTAGTTTGGAGCCTAAGATATAACTGATGACACTCCCCCACAGAGATGACTGTCGTGGAGGTCATCCAGCACCCTAGATATCCACCCCTTTAATGGTTTCTCCATCTGAAAACTTATCAGGGAAGTAACAGGTGGAAGTAACCCACAGACCATGTCGTTAGCTGTCCAACACTTCCATCACAGAATCACTAGGGACCATTCCCTACCTTACAGGGGTTTCCAAATAACATCAAAGTTTAACTACATAAGCATTGAGAAACACTGCCCAAACAAGATGACACAGCAAATGAAGCATCACAGGTAGGAAAGGTATGCAAAGCCAAGCTTCAAACATGGCAAGATAGGAACGATAAAGAGGGTAAACTGTACCCCCAAATCTGGGCACCCTTTTTACTGAGTAGAGAAACCCTTCATAAATTATGAATGGACGCAAGAATACATTCATGGCAGGCAAAAGAGAACATGCTTCATTTATGTAGGAAAACAACATAGAAAGAAATACCAGGAAAGGATGGCTTCCCAAAGGGTTGAGGAGGTGGGAAATAGAAATTGAAGGTATGGTTGCAGGCAATGGGGCGCTCTCTCAGATGAAGTGGGGAAAGTCCTTTTCACTTTTCAACATCTGTGATGCCTCCATGCCTAGGGGATCCCCATACATATTGGCATCCATGGGGCCTAGTTTCAGAATGTTCCAAGGAAAGGAACCTTGCTTTAAAAAGGTATCCTGTGCTCCTGGGTGTTGTTTCCTGAAGGTGGTCAGCAGCCCCTCTGCCTGCTAGCTTCTCTCTCCTCTGATCTCTAGTAAAAAATGAGATGTGAAGCAAAAAAAGATGAGCCATCAATCAGGCGCATGATCAAAGGCATCCAACCCTTATCTCTATCTTCCCTCTTAATCAGAGCAAACATAACCCAATCATCATAAACCTAATAAAACCTCACTAAATTATGAAACACTAGCCAAATGGGATTGAGATCCAAAGGCAGAAAAAAGTTAGGATGGAGAATAAAAGGCAAAGACGAAACATGCTGTCAAATATTCAATGATGCCCTATGCAGGAAGAGCACAGGTCAGAGGGTGAAAAGTCTTATGGATCCAATGGTGGTACAACCATCACAGGGCTTGTGTAGTTCTCTGAGAAGCTTAATGTGTTTTGTCCAAAGGAAGGTGACACAGTGAGAGAAAACGGCTGTTCTCCAGGGAACCATTTATCTTGGTTGCACTCCAACCAAGCTATGACCTGATTGACAGGCTAAACTCTACTGACATGCTCCTACAGGAGCCATCTTGGCACTAAAAAATACTAAATATCACGATTAGATATACCCCTTTGGATTTATGGGACTATAAAACTTTTTATGATGAGAAGGCCTTGTCTTTCTCTCACACACAATCGCAACCCTAACACATTATGCACTGTGTCACCCACACAAGTAATTTCAAGACCATAGAACATTGTGAACCAGACTTGGGGTGACCACTAACATTCCAGAAATAGTTTCATCATATAGAATCTCATGTTTGCAACACAATTTTGTTATTTTAGATGCTGATCTCTGTAGCTCATTTCCCATGGGAAACATTCACTATCAGTTAGTTGATTAAGACTCTTAGTGATCCTATACATCATAGTACAGGCGCCCTTGTGGGCTTCCAGAACTAAATTTTCAGCTCACCGTGGCCTCAACTTGACCCAAGGTGTTGCTGGTGGTAGCATTGTTTCCTTCTAGTACAGCAATGGGTTATTTACAGAAACTATGTCTAACATCACAATGAGATGAATTTATTTCAAGGACAGATACTGTCTCAAGTGTACACTTTCTGAATTCCTGACATGCTGGTTTCATGTTTCTATCTCTTTTTTAGAGGTTACTGGTTGGGACAGGGGCTCAACCTTGCACTAAGATTTATATTTTTTTTCCAAAATTTATTTTATTGGGAGCTCTTATAGATATAATACCAATCCAAAATCCAATCATATTAAGAAATATTTATAATTGGTACTAGAATCAGTTTTAAAATATTTTCTTTTTTGAATTCCTTTAAAAAAAATTTTTTGAGGGCTAGTACAACTCTTATACATCCATCCATTGTGTGATGCACATCTGTACATCTGTTGCCATGATCATTCTCAAAACATATGCTTTCCACTTGAGCCCTTGGTATCTGCTCATTTTCCCCTCCCTCCCTGCTCCCCCCTGCATCATGAATCCTTGATAATTTATAAATTATTAATATTTTGTCTCATCCTACACTGTCCGATATCTCCCATCACACACCTTTCTGTTGTCCATCCCGCAGATCTCTACTCCAACCTCCCTCATTCTCAACATGTTTTCGTTTATGTGTCTTCTGATGCCTATTACCCAGTCCCAATGGCACCTCATGATTACATTGGTGGTGTGCTTCTTCTATGTGGGATTGTTGTTTCTCTGCTGAATGGCGACTTGTCTAAGTTCAAGCTTTTAAGACCCCAGACGCTGTATCTTTTAAAAGCCAGGCACCATCTGCCGTCCGGTTTTGTCTTCAGCAATTGTGTCAGGCAGGTGTACATTTCAGACTGCCAATTTGTTAGAACATAGTGTACTTGTACTGAGGGAGGTATGAGCAGAGGCCTGAAGTCCGTCTACTACCTCAGTGTATTGCCACATACATAGGCCAATACCTCTTTTTTTGTCGATTAATGTATTTACATATGCAAATATGTGCGATAATTGCTAATATACCAACCTCTGAATACTGTTTTTGCTGTGTCCCATAGGCTTCAATATGTTGTGATATCATTCTCATTGTTTCTAGGAACATCCTAATTCCAACTCTTTTTTTTTTTAACAATTTATTAGGGGCTCATACAACTCTTATCACAGTTCATACATATACATACATCAATTGTATAAAGCACATCTGTACATTCTTTGCCCTAATCATTTTTTTCTCTTTTCTTTTTTTACATTTTATTAGGGACTCATACAACTCTTATCACAATCCATACATGTACATACATCAATTGTATAAAGCACATCCATACATTCCCTGCCCCAATCATTCTCAAAGCATTTGCTCTCCACTTAAGCCCTTTGCATCAGGTCCTCTTTTTTTCTTCCTCCCTCCCCCCTCCACCCCCTAATTTCAACTCTTATTTGGGCTATTTGTCTTCTTTTAGCCGTGTGTTGAGTCTCCATGTGTCTGTGTTAAAAAAATTTTTTTTTTAGTTTTTAGTATTTAGTCTCCATGTGTTGTTACATTTTTAGTATTTCTATGATTGATTTCCAATTTCATAGTAGGGTGGTGTGAGAGCTTATTCTGAATGTTTTTCTCTGTTTGAATTTGCTAAAGTTCACTATATGGTCTATCTTAGAATATGTGGTATGTGCCTTGGAAAATATCATGGTTTAATTTTTTTCCTTATCTAGGTTGAGTTGTTTGATTGTGCTATGCAGCTCTTTAGTTTCTTTATTGAGTTCATTTCCTGTTGATCTGTCTTTCCTTGAGAGCAGTGTGTGGAAGACCCTTGTTATTGTGGATCTAGTGAATTCTCTTTCCATCTTTTTGAAGATTTGGTTGATATATTTCAAGGTTCTTTCATTGTGAAGATATATATTTATTACGGCTGTATGTTCTAGGCCTATTGATCCTTTTTCATCATGTAATGTCCATTCCTCTTTCATTATGTAATTTAGCTTGAAGTCTATTTTGTGAGAAATTCATATTGATACTCCAATTTGCTACTCTTTGTCTTTTGATTGGTGCATTTAATTCATTGTTATTTGGAATTATTAATTCTAACTGTAGGTTACTTGCTGTCATGTAGTTTTGTTTGGTGTTGTTCTTCAGAATTAGTGTTGAGCAGAGATGATTCATGTCTTTTGTTTCCCCCCTAGATTTGTATGGTATTGGGTACTAGTTTCAGTGTGTTGACTTCTGGGTAGTTTTACACGTTGTGTTGGTAATGTATATTTATGCTCAGGAGTTGTTGAATTCCTAATCATAGAGGTCTGGGCAATATTTTTTGAAGCTTTTTAAAAACAATTATCTAAATATTTCCTTGACTGTAAATACCTTAACTTCTACTTCATATTTGATGTATATATAGCTTTGCTGGATATAGGATTCTTGGTTGACAATATTTACCTTTCAAAATTTGTGATATGTTTTACAATTTTCTTCTTGCATTATTTCTAAGGAGGTAATTGAGCTTATATGTTTAGCTTGAAGGTGAGTGATTTTATCCCACTAAAATTTGGAAATTTGTAAACTGTATGACTTGCTTTGTTTTGAAGAGGGCAGCGGATCTAACCTATTTGGTGTTCTCTCTGCTTTCACGGTTGTTATTGTCTCCTTCTTTGTGATATTGGGGAAATTGCTCCCCCATCAGTTTTATATTTTATCGGTTTTCTTGTTTGTTTCTTCTGCTCCAGTATTCCAATGAGATGTCTATCATTTCTATTGATGGTGTTCCACATTATCCTCCAGCTTTCTTCAATGGTTTTGCTTTTCTGTTTGCTTATTCCTCTGGTATTCCGATGTCTGCATGGTTTTCAGGTTAATTGATTTGTTTTTATATTTTCTCCCATGCTATTGCTCAGTTCATGTAGCACATTAACCCCACCTCCATCCCTGTTATCTATTTACCAACTGGGTTTACGATCTGGGTTTCTTTGGGGTGGGAGGTTCTTATTATTTCAGTTTTTACTTTTTTTTGTCATGATTGATTCCCAACTCTGTCATATGGTCCTAAAAATAATTCTCTTATAGGTTCGTTCTGGGATTCCAATGACTTATTTTTGTGTGTGTGTTCTATGGGTTTCAGCAATCTTCCATTGTTGGTGTTTGTTGATCTCTATTCTTTGTGCTTATGCTGTTATCTTTTGTTTGCACTGTGTAGTGTTTCAGCTGTAGATGGTGTGCAGATATTAGAGTTGGTTAGAGAGAAGTGGGTTGGCTCTTTAGATTAGAGGAAGAAGATCAGATAGGGGTTGAAATCATGCTCTGTGGAGATGAAAAAAAGTGTGCTAGAGATGGGCAGGTAACACGAATAGGAGATATGATCCCAAGAGTAGGGTGTAAGTGATGGCATTAATCATACGTAGTCTTCTGGCAAAATAAAATGCTTTTTGTTAAACTGAAAAAGAGCATTTGGAAATATGTGCTAGTACTTGCTAGTTTATGTGAAAATGTGTCTCACTGAGAAAGGGAAGTGGGTCTTGATGTAGCATAGGGTAAGGTATATGACAAGTATAAATAGTAATCTACCAGGGTCACTTATGGACTCCCCATATAATACAGGGAGGGTGCAGCACATCAATGTTTTGTTAATAATACAATATACGTTTTTTTGGTAACACCTGGTTCCCGGCTTTAAAGTACAGTGTCACATGGGAAATAGTGGAAAGGTATCAGAATTCAGGGCCACACCACACTATCCTTCCTCAATGAGCAGTCCCAGATTGAAAACAGGCAATTGGACTGGAGGCCCAAGGTGTTAGGGGATGTGTTTCAAATCAGTAGGACGAATCAAGGAAGTAAATCCTACCAAAAGTACATCACTAAGTAGAAGTAGAGGGAGCTTCTGAGACTTGGTGGTACATTGAGTTCTGGGTTTTAAGTGGGGGGGGGGAGAAGAGGTGTTATGATTTTTTTACAGGAATATATATATATATTTGTCTGTTATATTCTGACCGGGAGGTAACTAATGTTAACTAGAAGATTCATTCTGGCATCCCGAGAAACAAATATCTGAGAAACATTTTAAATGGAAGCTTTCATGAAAAATGTGTACATATATATACATATATATGTATGTATATATATTTCATCAATAAGACCAGTCTTATTGGTTTGAGAGATTAATGACAGTGAACTTTTTGACAGTAGATTTTTTGCTTTTATATATGAAGAAAAAAATATATACACGAGGGGACAGTATAGCATCAAAAAAACACACTTCTGTAGATCGCTAATGTTGCCTCCACACATTATTATATTAATTTCTCTATTCATGTCTTTTATCTAAGACATATCAACTTTTAACCTGATGTTTTTTGGATTATAAAAAATGATCAAATGTCAATAACTTACACCTTTATCCCAAAACACTATAACTCAGTGTTCACCAGAACACAGAATGGAAAAATAAAGAATATTAGGGGGACCCCCACTAAAGATGGGGGGGAAATCTGCTATGTATTTAAATTTTTTCACAAGCCAACCTTATCACCTTCAAAGTACTCTTCATTGCACTTAATACATTTGTCAAATCTGTGATTCCATTCTTGGAAACATTTTTCAAACTCATCTGCTTGGATAGCTGACACCTCCCTCATTTTATTCTTCACATTTTCTACATTGTTAATCGCTGTCCTTTCATGTTCTGCTTCATTTTCAGAAACAAAAAGTTGCCTGGTGCAAGGTCAGGCGGGTAATGTGCATGGGGCAAGAGGGGCATGGTATTTTTTGCCAAAAACAGGTGTACTGAGATGGCTGTGTGAGCAGGTGCATTGTTGTGGTGGCAAAATGTCCCTGTCTGCCACAAATCAGGCTTTTCTTTATCACACAGTTACACATTGCTTCAGAACCTGTAAATAAAAAGCTTGATCAACAGTCTGACTTGTTGGAAAGAAATCCAAATGAGATATGAGTCCACATTTTTCTTCCAATCGGGACGTTGGCTGATGTCCAGAATAAGATTGGTCATCAATCGGCATTTCACCTTATTTTTAAACCTCTCATATATTTGGGTTTTTCTATGGTTGTTCTTATAAGATATGTTCAATATCACAACAGTTTCTGTGGCATTTGTGCTGAGCAAGAAACAAAATTTCACAGCTACACACTGTTCTCTTAAATCGGCAATGACAAAAAAAAAAAAAAAAAGATGAAGTAAACTGCTTTTACGGGGAAAAAAAAATCACTATGACCAGAGAGAGAACATTCCCAGGAAATGCCAGAGAGAACATTCCTAGGAAATGCCACTGGGTGCACTAAGTCAGCGTAAGTTGTTCCATGCTTGCCAGTGGGTAAAATTCATACTATGAAAACTCCCCTCCACCTAGCGCAATTCCGTATTTTTTTGTTTGTTTGTTGGGATGTAATCCATTGTATAGCAATGTTGAGAAATTCCCTGACACAAAAGGGCAGGCGATTTTTCCGTCAGGTGATAGGAGCTCAATATTTTGAAAATTTAAGGTGGATAGACTCCAGTAGATGAAATAGCACCCTCCTCATTTAAAAACTTAACTCATGTATCCAAGAATTAGGTGGACATGAAGATACCAAAATTATGGACCAAGATGAGAACTAACAAATTGAAAACAAAATAAAATCAGAATCCTGGAGGACTCAAGATTCTTGAGTATGCACTGTTGGACCAGAACACTTTGATCCCAATTATCCATTACCGGTCAATGCCCCTACTATATGGACACATATAGATTCACAGTGGTGCCAAGAAGGTGAAAATTACTTCAGACATGGTAGAAAAGTGAAACATACATGACTGATTACTATGCTCAGAAACGCATGCCAAATGTTTCTATACCAGCAACAGTATTGGACCTGATATCAGGAACTGTGGTTTCCAGAATTGGCAGCAATATCTTTTACATGGGACATGAAAAAATATGTTCGTCCTGGAAAAAACTCCTCTTTGCGTCCTGGTTTCAGACCAAGGTGTCAGTGGTGTCATTGACCAGTCACAGCATATTGGACTCTGTTCTAGTTAAGACTTCCATGGACAATTTCAGCACCTCTATATGTATGTGGTTCCATGTACAGTGATTCACCTACCAAATGCCCAATCTTGGTACCACTAACATGAATGTTTTGAGTTCTCCCAGAATGAAGTTTCTGATTTTCCAGCATAAATTACATTGAAATAGTACTAATGGTACCAAAGAATGCCACAGTCCCTTAATACCAAGTTGACATATTCTCATGTTATACATATGCTTATCATAAGACTGCCATAGCCCCGTAAGTATTTATACATATGAAAAAATATATACGTCCACAAAAAAATGTGGTACAGCATTAATATCTTTTTTTAACATTAATATCTTTATTAAAATTTTAGAAAATGGATAAAATATTTCAACATTCCTACATATTGATGGTGGTATAAAATAATATTTCTATATTAAAAAAAGTGATGATTCATAATACTTTTTTGGAAATACAAATGTCAGAAGATCAGAAAATTGACTGGAGATTAAAGAATATATTACACTACTAAAGATTAACATAGTTTCTTCATAATTCCCAAAGCTTCTCAGCAATATGGATTCTAATATGCACACTGAAGTTTTGTAGTCAGGAAATCTGTCACCACATTGCATACCTTCATAATTCTTCCCTCCACTGTTAGTTCTTGTATGTTTAATGATGTCTGAGGATTAAGTAAAAGTTATCTTACACTCCTTAGATCAGTGGCTCTCAACTTTCCTAATGCTGTGTCCCTTTAATATTATTCATGTTTTGCTGACCCCCAATCATAAAATTATTTTCCTTCCTACTTCATAACTGTAATTTTGCTACTGCTATGAATCATAGTGTAAATTGTACTGTGCTTTCCAATGGGTTTAAGCAACCTCTGTGAAAGGGTTGTTGGACCCCCAAAGGGGTCGTGACCCACAGGTTGAGAAATACTGCCTTAGTTTCATATGGTTTCACCCTAACTATAAATTTTCATGTTGATTGAGATTTTAGGAATGAGTACAGACTTTCCCACATTCCTTATATCCTAAGGCCTCTTTCCACTGTGAATTCTTGTATCTTTAGATAGATTACCAGCTTGAGTAAAAGTTCTCCCACATTCCTTATATTCCTAAGGCCTCTCTCCACTATGAATTCTCATATGTACTTTGAGGTGCGAGGACTTAGTAAAAGTTCTCCCAAATTCCTTGCATTTATAAAGTCTCTCTCTGTTGTGAATTCTCATATGTTTAGTGAGACTACTAGATTGAATAAAAGCCCTCTCACATTCCCTACATTCATAAAGTCTCTCCACTATGAATTCTAATATGCACTTTGAAGAGTGTGGATTTAGTAAAAGTTCTCCCGCATGCCTTGCATTCAAAAGGTCTCTCTACACTGTGAATTCTCATATGTTGAGTGAGCTGTGAGGATGTAGTATAAGTTCTCTCACATTCCTTACATCCATAAGGCCTCTCTCCACTGTGAATTCTCATATGTTTAGTGAGATTACCAGATTGAAAAAAAGTTCTCTCACATTCCTTACATTCATAAGGCATCTCTCCACTGTGAATTCTCATATGAAGTTTGAGGTGTGTGGATTTAGTAAAAGTTCTCCCACATGCTTTGCATTCAAAAGGTCTCTCTGTACTGTGAATGCTCATATGTTGAGTGAGCTGTGAGGATGTAGTGTAAGTTTTCTCACATTCCTTACATTCAAAGGTCCTCACTCTATTCAGAGAAGTCATATTTCTAGTGAAATGTGAAAGTTTAAAAGCTTTAGTACATTCCATACAATCACAAAGCTTCTCTCAGCTCTGCATTGTCATGTGTTGAAAGAGGCCTTTGAATTGAGTAAATGCCTTCCCAAATGCTTCCATTCAAAAGATTTAGCTCCACTGGACATTCCCATGTCATTTGTGAGTGTTAAAGGCTCTCCAAAGATTTTACAACAGACTTTATATTGATTGCATTTGTTTCCTGCTATAAATTCTACTGGAGTGTATATATTGTTTTTTCCACAAGTCCTAAATTGGTCATCACTGAATGAAGTGTCAAATTGCTTGTTATGCTCTAGTGAAGAAAAATCCTTGGATGACTTTCCATACTAAAGACATTCCATGGAATATAAATATCCTGACCTTTTAAATTTAGAAATAATTAAAATCTGACTGGAGAACTCATCAATAATATTTTCCTTATACATTCTATTCAATGCCAAATATATTGTTAAAACAAGAGGTTGAAAAGAATTTTTTTACATTTCATCATTAACATAGGTAGTAAATAGTTTTCTCTCTCAAATGTCTAGTAAAACATAAATTATAAAATATGAGTCTGATACAACTACAGCTGTCACTAGGTTAATGAAATGGGTAGCGATTATATATCTTATATACTCGAGTTTCTTCAGCACAATTTTTTATGCTAAAAAAGCCCCCCAGTATTTTTGTGGAAAAATTGGGTGCCTCAGCTTATACTTGAGTATATACAGTAACTAGATATAAAATATATTTCAAATACTTATAATTCACATAGATCAAAAGTGTATAGTGGCAGTAAGGTTAACAAATATTATTACTGATAGAAGGACACACACACACATATAGATATGCAATAAAATATCTGTGGTCTACTATTAAGGTAAATGTTGAAAATATGAATAAACAGAGTGGAATTTCTTTAGCCAAAATTGGCTCAAAGTAATATATATATATATATATATATATATATATATATATATATATATATATATATATATATACACACACACACACACACACACACACACACACACACACACACCATATTAAATGAAGGGGGAAGTGCAGAGTGGAGACCCAAGGCCCAAGTGTCGGCCAATGAAGATCCCCTCATAGAGGGGTTTAGGAGAGGAGATGGGTTAATTAGGGTGCGAGGTAGTACCGATGAAGAACACAGCTTTCCCCCAGATCCTGGATGCTTCCTCCCCCCAATTACCATGATCCGAATTCTACCTTGCAGGGCTGGATAGGGCAGAGGCTGTACACTGGTACATATGAGGGCTGGAGGCACAGGGAATCCAGGGTGGATGATACCTTCAGGACCAAGGGTGTGAGGGGCGATGCTGGGAGAGTGGAGAGTGAGTGGGTTGGAAAGGGGGAACTGATTACAAGGATCCATGTGACCTCTTCCCTGGGAGAGGGACAGCAGAGAAGGGGGGAAGGGAGACTCCGGATAGGGCAAGATATGACAAAATAACGATGTATAAATTACCAAGGGCACATGAGGGAGGGGGGAGAGGGGAGGGAGGGGAAAAAAAAGAGGACCTGATGCAAAGGGCTTAAGTGGAGAGCAAATGCTTTGAGAATGATTGGGGTAGGGAATGTATGGATGTGCTTTATACAATTGATGTATGTATATGTATGGATTGTGATAAGAGTTGTATGAGTCCCTAATAAAATGTAAAAAACGAAAAGAGGAGAAAAAAAATGATTAGGGCAAAGACTGTACAGATGTGCTTTATACAACTGATGTATGTATATGTATGAACTGTGATAAGAGTTGTATGAGCCCCTAATAAGTTGTTAAAAAAAACACACAAAAAAACAAAGTAATATATACAGGATATAACAATATGATGTATTACACATAGGTATTTCATCGAAATATTAAGTGTATATTGAAATATAAACTGCAATTATATCATTCTAGTCATAGTGGCCCTATAACATAGAAAAGAAATGTCATTTTCATGAGAATAGTGTCATATTTATCATAGAGTGTTGCTGATATGTGACATCCACAGTCCTTGCAGTTACATGCCAAATGCTTAATCCAATGCACCATCAGGGTTATTTTTCTGTGTCTGTATGTATATATTATATAAACATACATTTTACATGCATCTACTATTATTTAAGGTGAGAATAAAAATGTTGTGGAAAATTCTATTAGTTACAATGTTTTGGATGACTCAACTGTCTCAAAATGCCCTTTGATTGAGTTGATTCTCAGATCTACCTTACAGGACCATGTAGAAACTCCCCTGTAGTTTCCTGAGACTATAGCTTTTTACGAGACTAGAAGGCCTTATTTTACTTGTATGTAATGACTGGTGGTTTAGGATTGCTGACCTTGTGGTTAGCAGGGCAATGAGTAACCCGTGTATGAAGTGAATTAAGTATTGGGCTGGTAAGTGATGGTGCTGTGGAACAAACAAACCTGATATCCATACATCAGAGGAGGTGATCTACTTCCAGAAACATTAACATATTCAAAACATACTATGTAGAATTCCACTTTATAATACTTTGTCACGATGATTTCAAATGTATAAAAAAGCAGTGGGTGAGTATGTGTAAATGGTTTGTTGATTGTGCACAGATGGTTGTTTTATATATCATATAGCACCTGGTTTTTAAATATGTATAATACATATATTAAAACATATATTAACATGTATATATGTAATATATGTTTTTATTAGATGATTTGACAATTTTGGCTCATAGTGACTAATCTGTAAGAATTAAAGGAGATCACCAAAATATTTCTTCCACAGAATCATTGGAAGTTCTGAATTGCCACATTTTGCATTATTAACTGGATAATTAATCATCTGTAGTACATTTACTTAAAATTCCAAGATATTTGATTCAGCCTTTTTCTTTGTACATGTATTTAAATTGCATAATATGCCATTTAAACTGTATCCTGAAGCACTGTTTTCTATGAAGTAAATTATACTCACCTCAAACGTGGATTGTAGGTGTTATCCTGCTGTATACGGCCAGGAAATTCACAGATTTTTTGTAATATGGAGGCACTTGTGTCATTTTTCAAAAATGTTACCATTACATCTTCAGGGGGTAGGTTTTCTGAATCATTTACATTACAAGCAGAACCAATTACGTAAGTTGGAATTCATAGCATGAAACAAAACTTAAAAGCATTAAACACAGGTAGTTGTGAGACAAGAAATTGGGTCACAGTTTGTTCCTTCAATATTTTGGCAATGCACATAATCTAATTGACAAGTAAATTCATCCTTGAAGATTAACAGGAATAGTTGTAACATATATAGCTGTCATTAAAAGATCAAATTAAAAATAATAGTGGACACAAGGCAGATATAATATTAATGATAAAAAGGGAATCTTCCTTTTCTTTTTTAATCTTTCATGAACATAGGTGTATTATTATGCCTACAGGTAAAAATCAAAGACACACATGCATAATTATCTTCCTAGTCAAATGGGACTTTTTTCTAACTGTTTTATCAAATGCAATATCTTCTATTATAATATAGTCAATGTTTTCTACACACAGTGGGTCTAGAAGAATGTTCTGTACTCTACTGAAGCATTTCTCTTACTAGTCTGAGACAACAAAATTAGTCTTACCAACATGGTGCCCACCATGGAAAAAAGAGGATAGTATTAACCAATTAACGTAAACCTGAAACTAATTTAATACTTTGATTTTCAACATTTCAGGAAATAGGCAGTGGTGAATTATTTGCAAATAAATTGCCTTTTTTTTACATTTTATTAGGGGCTCATACAACTCTTATCACAATCCATATATATACATACATCAATTGTATAAAGCACATCTGAACATTCTTTGCCCTAATCAATTTCAAAGCATTTGCTCTCCACTTAAGCCCTTTGCATCAGGTCCTCTTTTTCCCCCCTCCCTACCCGCTGGCCCCTCCCTCATGAGCCCTTGATGATTTATAGATTGTTATTTTGTCATATCTTGCCTTATCCGGACTCTCCCTTCCCCACCCCTTCTGGCCACCAGGGCTGCTTTCAATTCTGGCAAAGTGGATATTGTGCCATCAATGAGCCCTTCATTGATCTGAACTACATGGTCTACATGTAGCAATATGATTCCACCCATGGCAAGTTCAATGGCACTGTCAAGGCTGAGGATGGGAAGCTTATTGTCAATGGGAAGGCCATCTCCAGGAATGAGACCCCGCCCACATCAAGTGGGGTGAGGCCAATGCTGAGTATGTCATAGAGTCCACCGGTGTCTTCACCACCATGGAGAAGGCTGGGCCTCACGTGAGGGGCAGTGCCAAAAGGGTGATCATCTCTGCCCCTTCTGCTGATGCCCCCATGTTTGTGATGGGCGTGAACCACGAGAAATACAACTCCCTCAAGATTGTCAGCAATGCCTCCTGCACCACCAACTGCTTAGTCCCCCTGGCCAAGGTCATCCAGGACAATTTTGGCATCGTGGAAGGACTCATGACCACAGTCCACCCAAAAGACCGTGGATGGCCTCTCTGGGAAACTCTGGCGCGATGGTCAAGGGGCTGCCCAGAACATCATCCCTGCATCTACTGGCGCTGCCAAGGCTGTGAGCAAGGTTATCCTGGAACTGAATGGGAAACTGACTGGCATGGCCTTCTGTGTCCCCACCCCTAATGTGTCCGCCGTGGATCTTACCTGTCGTCTGAAGAAATCTGCCAAGTGCGATGACATCAAGAAGGTTGTGAAGCAGGCATCTGATGGTCCCCTAAAGGGCATCCTGGGCTACACTGAGGACCAGGCTGTCTCCTGTGACTTCAACAGTGACACCCACTCTTCCACCTTTGATGCTGGGGCTGGCATTGCCCTCAACAACCACTTTGTAAAGCTCATTTCCTGGTATGACAATGAATTTGGCTACAGCAACAGGGTGGTGGACCTCATGGTCCACATGGCCTCCAAGGAGTAAGAGCCCCTCTGGACCAGCAGCCTCAGCAACAGCACTAGAGGAAGAGAGGCTCTCATTTGCTGGGGAGTCTTTGCCCCCAATTCAATCCCTTAACATACTAAGAATATAACATCCGAACCTCCTGAAGGAAGGGGAGGGGCTTAGAGAGCCCGACCTTGTCATGCACCATCAATAAAGTACACTGTACCCAGAAAAAAAATAATTAACTAGAAATAATGAAGCTATTCTTACCCACTATAGCTAGGTTTGTGAAGGTCTCCACCATCACATCTCTGTAGAGTTGCTTCTGGGAAACATCAGCAATGCCCATTCTTCTGTGGTAAAATCCACAGCCACATCCTCAACAGTCACTAAGTCCTAAAAGAGCCCACACAATCTCTTTCATCTGAGGACTAAGTATTCAAATATGTGTGGAAAGAAAGATGAGGCTTATAATTTTGAAGTTCTTTCATTTTATCGTGATTTGACACATGATTATGGGTTCTATAGGGTCTACCTTTGGGTTTTCCCATTATTCTCATTCTCTAACAACATACATTCAGTTATCCAAAGATTTCTTCTCATCTCATAGACTTATCAATATGAATAATCTTCAATATGTTTGTGAAAAACTTCCATCACCTTTAATTCCAATTTTTCCTACTCATTTATGTGAAGTCTCCTCAAGTTTATAACATAGTAAACTCATCACTTCCTACTTAGCATGTTCAATTTCAGACTATTTTCTAATACAAGATTTTATAATAATTCAGAAATTCTTTATTATAATCAACATATTCCTTATCATAGCCTCTCTCTCTTTCTCTTATATAGGGGAGTGGAAACAAATTCCACAGTGACAAGTAAAGTGTACCTACAATATTTTTTAAACTAAATGAATGTTGAATTATTAATAATTAACAAATACTGTAAGACTGGCATAGTATTTGTTTGTTTGCTTGTTTTTTTGCCTCAACAACCATTTACAGGAAATAGCATATGATCAAAAACAGAGAGAATTGAACACATAATTAAAATGGCTTCTTAAGTATTTGGGAAAAATATGTCATCAGTAATTGACTGTGTATCAATGAGTATGTTTACACAAACACATGCAATATTGCAAATGGTCTATGGTCCCAAATTTGCAAAACAAGTACTTGTCTACAAGCTGGTGGTTATCCAAATGGTGGCACATTCCAAAGAAGAAATAGTTAAATAGAATGAAAATTTAAAACATTATTATCAAACTAATGTAAAATTCTACTGAAAATAACCCAAAAAACAGCTGCAATTGTAGATAAATGTAACTTCCAGAGACTAAAGAAGAATTGAGTAGAACTTCTAGAATTACAAAATTTTGATATTATGGATGATATCAAATAGTTTCTGTAAAAAAATTCTGTAAACTAATATCATTAAAATGTTGGTTTTCACTGTGCCATAACATTGGAAATAAGCAAAAGGAAGATAAAGAAATCAAGGGCAAACCATTGGAGAATGAATAACTCTCTACTGCAAAAGGAGAATGTACTGGCTCAGATCAGAGATGAAATTAGGAAATTCCTAGAAACCAACAAGAATGAAAACACGACATACCAAAACTTATGGGACAGAGCAAAGGCAGTCATCAGAGGAAGTCTCATAGCATTACATGCACACATAAAGGAGGAGAGGTTTATGATTGATACACTGATACAAAATTTACAGCAACTAGAGTGGGGTTAACAAGAAAATCCAACTAAAAGAAAAAGAAAAGAAATAAGAATTAGATCTGAGATCCAGAAGAGAGAAAATAAGAAAACTATGGGGGAGAAATCAATGCTTCTAAAAATTGGTTCTTCGAGTGGATGGACCAAATTGACAAACCTCTCGTGAATTTGACCAAAGAAAGGAAGGAACACATCAGAATAGCAAGTAAGAGGGATGAAAGAGGGAGTATTACAACGGACCACAGTGAAATCAAAAGGATAATCACACAGTAATATGAAGAACTGTACTCCAATGAATTTAAAAACTTGGAAGACATGGATGAATTCTTGGAAAAACAATCCCTCCCTAGATTATTCACAATGGCCATCAAGAACCTCAACACACCCATATCAATAGACAAAGTATATCAAAGAATTATGAACCAAGGCCATCAAAGAATTATGAACCAAGAAGACACTGGGACCAGACGGATTCACTGGTGAATTCTATCAAGCATTCAGGGAAGAATTGACACCAATCCTACACAAAGTCTTCCTGACCATAGAAAAAGATAGCAAACTTCCAAATTCCTTCTATGAAGGTAGTATAACTTTGATACCTAAACTGGATAAGGATCCCACAAGAATTGAGAACTACAGACCAATTTCCCTAATGAATATCAATGCAAAAATCCTAACAAAATACTATCCAAGAGAATACAAAAATATATAAAACAAATAATTCACCATGACCAAGTGGGATTCATACCAGGGATGCAGGGATGGTTCAACATACGAAAGACCATTAGTATTATTCATCACAATGAAACGAAGAAATATAAGAACCACATGATATTATCAACAGATGCAGAAAAAGCATTCTACAACATCCAACACCAATTCATGTTTAAGACACTCAAGAAGATAGGAATGGAAGGAAAATGCCTCAATATAATACAAACTATATATGAAAAACCAACAGTCAATGTGGTAGTCAATGGAGAAAAGACAAGATCAATTCTTCTGAAAAAGGGGACTAGACAAGGTGTCCCCTGTCCCCACTTCTATTTAACATTGTGCTGGGGGTACTAACTAACAATATAAGGCAAAGAAAGGACATCAAAGGTATTCATCTGGGGAAGGAAGTGAAACTATCGTTATTCGCAGATATGATTTTATATATGGAAAATCCTAAAAGTTCCACAAGAGGAGTACTGGAAACAATATGGCAGAGTAGCAGGTTACAAGATCAACAAACAGAAGTCTAATGCAATACTATACACATTGGACAAGGACACAGAGGAGAAGATCAAAAAGGAGGTACTCTTCATAAGAGCCAAACATAAATTGAAATATCTAGGGATATACTTGACTCAAAAAACAAAAGACATGTATGAGGAAAACTACAAAACACTATTAAAAGAAACCAGGGACAACCTCAACAAATGGAAGGAGATCCCATGCTCGTGGATCGACAGACTCAATATTGCATAAATGTCAATTCTACCCAAAGCACTATATAAGTTCAATGTTATCCTGATCCAAATTCCAGCATCTTTCTTCAAAGAGTTGGACAAACAGATTACCAACTTCATATGGAGAGGGAAGAAACCTAGAATTAGCAGAGAAACTCTTCAAGAAGAAGGAGCAAGTTGAAGGGATTGCTTTACCCGACTTTAACACCTACTACACAGTCACAGTGGTCAAAAGAGTGTGGTACTGGTATAACGATAGATATTCAGAACAATGGAAAAGGACTGAAAACCCAGAAATAAAATCATCAGCATACAGACAACTGATCTTTGATAAGGGACCCAAAAGTATCAAATGGGAAGCGGATGTCCTCTTCAATTCATGGTGCTGGAAAAAATGGATACATAGCTGCAGAAAAATGAAGAAACACCTTTACCTCACTGCATGCATAAGAATAAACTCAAGGTGGATCACAGACCTTGAGGTAAAACCCCAAACTATTAGGGCCTTCAATGAGGGAATTGGGACGAACCTGAGAACCTTGGCACAGGGATTACATAGGCTATTGGAAATCGGGAAGGACACCAACACGGAGGAGGCACAAATTGACCAATGGGACATACTAAAAATAAAACACTTATGTATATCGAAAGAATTCACCAAGAGAGTAATACGAGAGACTACAGAATGGGAAAACATCTTTAGCAATGACACATCAGCCAAAGGCATTACTAAAATCTACAATACACTGTTAAACTACAAGAAGAAAACCATTTGTCTATCAGAAGGTGAGCAAATGACCTGAGCAGGAGTTTCTCAAGGGCAGAAATCCAAATGGCCAATAAATATATGAGAAAATGTTCCAGAACTCTAGCCATAAGAGAAATGCCAATTAAAACAACTATGAGATACCACCCTCCAATATTGCCCAATTCAAGAAATCAGAAAGTAACAAGTGTTGGAGGGGATGCGGAGAGATAGGAACTCTTGTCCCCTGCTGGTGGACCTGTAGGTATGTACAACCACAGCCAGATTATCTTTGCCCTAATGTTCATTGCAGCACAGTTCATAATTGCAAGGAGTTGGAAACAACCGAAATTCCCATCAAAGACGAATGGATTTAAAATCTCTGGTACATACATACAATGGAGTATTACGTACCCCTAAAAAGCAATGATGAACGCATGAAGCACATCATCACATGGGAAGAACTGGAGGAAATTATGATAAGTGAAGTAAGCCAAGCACAAAAGGACAAGTACTACATGAGTTCACTGAGGTAAGCTTAAAAAAAAAATTCAAAAGGGGCATAGGGAAGAAGATGCTGTATACATACATCCCTGAGGTGAGGTCCGGGTAATATGTCAGGAGCCAGACTAAACTCAGGGATACATATGGGATACATATGGTAACCCATTAAAAGGGAGGATAGAAAAAGGTATGGGTAGCCGGGGGAACCGGGCACTAACCCACACAGGGGGAGGGTGTTGATTGTGTTTCCACAGGGAAAGAGAGACAAGACTTCAACCCGGAGCTCCAAGACAAGAACGCAACACACTGACATGAAGCAGCGAACCAATAGAGAGGCCTGTGGGGCCGGTCCCATTACCAACTAAGTGGACGGCACCACCCTCCCCCAAAGAAGAATCCATTTCAGAGGACAGCACTGACGCTACAGCTCAAGAAGAGGGGAAGAGGGACTGGTCTGGTCAGAGCACACAGGAGCCAACGAGGGGGTATAGGGGAAGAAAAAGAAGAGTGACGCACATCCTGGCTCACCAAGCCCTGAGGACAATGTTGCTGCTCAGAAAAGCAATGCACAGAGATGACCATAGGGCTGGCCCCACTGTGGGACACAGCGTTCCTCATTGACCCATAGCACCATTGGGGACAACACTAGAGACACACAGTGAGAATTATGCCCACTATGAGCCCACCATGCTGAAGCCAGCCCTGGGGCCATGCAGCAGAGCAGCAGGGGAAGCAGAGCAATGAAGTCCCCAGGGATAGAGGCGGTGCCAGGATATGGCACCCCATCAGACTTGACTGGAAAGCACCTGTGAAGGAAAACAGACAGACCCTGAACTATTCATACGTTTGTGTGTTTGTTGTTGTTGTTGTAGCTATTGTTTTACTGTCTGTTGTTGCTTCATGGTACTCAATATTGTGATAGTACATAGCATGTCTACCTGGAAGGGATAGGCGGAATAAACAAGCCAGAAGAGAAAACAAGAGGATGACAATTCCAAGAGGACATGGAGGTAGGGGTGGTGGGGGAAAGGAAGAGGGTGTTAACAAGACCAGGGACAAGGGAATAACAAGTGATCCAAAATCAGTCTCAAGGAGGGTGTGGGACGTCTGGCAGGGCTGGATCAAGGGCAATGTAACCGAGAGGAATTCCTAAAACCCAAATGAAGACAGAACACGATAGTGGGACAAGAGGAAAGCACAAACAGAGGAAAGAACTAGGAGGCAAAGGGTAGTCATAGAGATTTAAATACAGACACATAAAGATGTAAATATATTTATATAAGAAGAGGGGGGAATAGATCTATGTACATATATTTATAGGTTTAGTATTAAGGAAACAAATGGACAGCTCAAGTATTCCCTCAAGACAAGAACACTTTGTTCTAAAATTCAGCAGTCTGAGGTGCTCACCTGCCTGGCACGATCGCTGATGACAATGGGTGCACAGGCAAATGTGGTGAAGAAAGCTGATGGTGCCTGGCTATCAAATGATATAGCACCAGGGGTCTTAAAGGCTTGAAGACAATCAGGCGACCATCTAGCCAAGACACAACAAAGCCCACAAGGAAGAAGCACACCAGCTTAACCCAACACAAACGCTGAAGACAAAGCAGGTGCATGGGCAAGTGCGGTGAAGAAACCTGATGGTGTCCAGTTGTCAAAATATATAGAATCTGGGGTCCCATAGGCTGGAAGATAAACAAGGGGCCTTCTAACTGAAAAACAACAAAGCCCACAAGGAAAATGCACACCAGCCTGTGAGATGACAAGGCATTGAAGGGATCAGGTATCAGGCATCAAAGACAAAAAAAAAATCATAGCATTTTGAATGAGGGGGAGTGCAGAGTGGGGACTCAGGGCCCATCTGGGGGAAATTGGACATCCTCTTGCAGAAGGGCTGTGGGAAAGTGATGAACTAGTCAAAGTGTAGTGTAGTAACGATGAAACATACAATTTTCCTCTGGTTCTTGAATGCTTCCTCCTCCCCCCTTCCCCCCCCCCACTATCATGATCCCAATTCTACCTTACATAACTGGCTGGACAGGGAGAGGTACACTGACATGGATAGGAACTGGAAATATGGGGAATCCAGGACAGATGAGCCCCTTAGGAACAGTGGTGAGTGGCGATATCGGGAGGGTGGAGGGAGGGTGAGGGAGAAACGGGAAACAGATGACAAGGTCTATATGCAACCTCCTCCCTGGAGGATGGACAGAAGAGAACTGGGCGAGGAAGACGTCGGATGGTGTAAGATATGATAAAATAATAATTATTTATAAATTATCAAGGGGTAGAGGTGAGGGAGGGGAAAATGAGGAACTGATACCAAGGGCTCAAGTAGAAAGCAGGTGTTTTGAGAATGATGATGGCAACATATATACGAATGTGCTGGACACAAATGATGTTACATATAGATTGTAAAAAGAGTTGTATGAGCCCCTAATAAAACAATTTTAAAAATAAATAAAAAACCATTTTAAATGTTGGTCTGTTTTATTGTAATTATAGTAATCATTACATTAGGGGAAAAAGCAAGTAATTCAGGCAGAAAAACAAAATGTCATGTAATTTAAAAACAGGAATTACACTATTTGAAAAGTGTTAAAATATTCTGATTAAATAGATATATGGAGAACATGGTATCAGGATTACATGTAATCACTTTAAGAGCCTGTGAAGTACAAAGAAATATTTCTTGCTGAAAGTTATGAGAATGTGAAGAAATTACTAATGAAGATAAAAGATGATAGCACTGAGAATTGATTACAGCCCAGAAAAATGAAAAAAAAATCCATACAAATAATTTAACAAGCTACATCCTAACAAGTTTGAGCACAATTTGAAATCAAGATTAATATTTCACTTAGATTCATAATCAATATCCTTAGAAACAGCAGTCAAGAAATCAAAACATATTTTATTGGGCTATCTTCTGCAAAAGACCTATGTAAAGTGTTGAAATCAAAGATATCACTTTGGGACTAAAGTGAGCTTGACTCAAGCCATGATATTTTCAACACCCCATATGCATTTTAATGGACACTTACTAACAAACATGTAAATTAATTCCTTTGAATGTTGTGGTACTGGTGCTGAATATTGACTATTCCACAGACAGCATGAAGAATGAACAAATCTCCCTTGGAAGATGGAGCAGTGGTGGCACACTGAACTGCCAACTGCTAGGTCAGTAGTTTGAAACTGCCAGCCACTTCACTAAAGAAAGACAAGGTGCTCTATGACTGTACAAAGTTACAGTGTAAGAAACCTCCAGGACAGTTTGACCCCCAACTTTAAGGGTACTGTAATTTGGAGTCATTTCTATGGCTGAGTTTGTATATTTTGTTTTTGGTGTCTTGGAAGAAATGCAGGACCAATCCTATGAAAAAGCAAAGATGATGAGGTAGAATCACCCATACATGGGATATGTTACAGGAAAGGAATCGACTGAAGGAAAAGGAAAAAATTGCTATTTAAGTCAAGAAAAAAATGGAACTACCTTCAATGGCTGTACTTGAACAATAGCACAATATTGGAGTGAATTTATATCGAGCATGATGAATATAGCACAAGGCTAGGCAGGGTTTCCTTCTGTTGTACTGAAGGGCATCATCAGTGAGGACTGCTTCTATAAAGCTTACCATCACCATAAATAAAAATAAGGAGTAAGAAATTTCTACTTTATGATCAACTGGACACATTGTCATCAGACTCATTACTTTGATGAGGCCATTAGAGGTGTGTCCCCAAACAGTGTAAGATTTCAATCTACCACCTGTAGAACTCTAATGAAAATGTTCCACTGCCTGAAGGGAATAAAGAAAACCATAGTGATGAAGCAAGGGTGACTCTGGATGCGCTAAGAACTCATGTCCTTTAATTGAGCTTCATATTTACACTCTTCTCAGAAAGTTCTATTGCCCATCTCAAAGAACCAAGGCCCAAACTGGAATGTTGACACCTTATAAAACTAGCCCCAAATATCAAAAGGAAGATCATCAGAGTAATCCAATACTTGAGACCACATATGCATCTGATAGCAATAGAATGCTTTATAAAGCTTAGGCTCTTGCCCCCTCCCCCTCTAATGCTTTTACCTTATGGTATAACTTCAGGTCTTGGGGCATAGAATTCCCAACAATTCCAGTCCAACCTGACTCTGTGAAATGCAAATACCCTAGGTCTCTGTAGTACTTCACCATTTTTGTAGCTCAATCCTCTTGAAATCAAACTAACTGTACTCTAAATAAAAAGCAGAGACACTGGGAATACTGGAGTCAGGCAAATAAATTTGGTTCACACCCAGTCAGAAGTTGAAATCCTTTGTGATGCCTGAAATTTCAAGACAGTAGTCCCGGGTTTCTAGCTTCCTAGAGTAGCTTAGATTTTTTTTTTTCTGTGTGGCAAATCTGCTACCTGAAACAGAAGAGAGTGTGGACTTAGGCATGTGAGGTTCTTGACCTGCACTTCTTGCTCTAAGTAGTGATCACCTGCCCCACTTAACTGAAGGCCATGGGTTCAATTTGAGGGAGTTTATATTAAAAACAGCTCACCATATCCTTAGAGAGCACATTACTCCATTTTTCAGGGCTGCTTCATTGGCAGTCATGTCAGAGGAGGAGGTATTTCTAAGTCTCAGGGGATGAATGGATTTGAGGTCTCCCCAAAATGGCAAGTGTGAACTTGGATTACTGTATAGACTTGGGAGTTTACTGCTTAAGTTGAGGACTGACCTATACTGTGAATCGCTGGCTTCAAAGAGAAACCCAACCACTTTCATTTGGTATCACAATAGATGAATTTTCAGGACAAATATATGTTTCAGTCCAAATCAATAAACTCATTGTGACAATATTTTTGTTAATTTGTTTCCTTGCCATTACAACATGTGCAAATTACTTTAAAATAATTTAGAGAATTATCATATGAGATCAATGCATTTGTTGCTGTAATTTTTTGTACATCTTTGCATCAATAATTATTCTTTTCATCTCCATTTTATTTCAATGATCTTTTTCCTGATTATTTAACTATAACACCTACATCCCCTTGATTTACAGAAATCTGGGAAAATTTATAAATATATTTCCCTAATATCGTAATTATTATTTAAACAATAAGGAATTGATTCTATTCATTTTGAGTATCAGTCACACCTTATTCCTGTTTCTTATTTCCCCACTACCACATTCAGATAATTCCTATTCTTTTATATTTTATTTCAAAGTAAATATTTCTCTACCCTAACTTTGGCATGATTTCAAGTTCAATGCCTCATCATTTTATATATTTTCTTTCATTTTGATAATTCCTCTAATGTCATTATTCACATTTAATATATATCTTTACACATAATGTTTAATGTTAAAGTGGAAGTATTAAAGATATAAATAACCTCAAGCCCCACTGAAGATAAATATTGTTTTTCATAAGATATCTAATTTAAAGAAGTTGTGTGAGTCTGGGTCGAATAGAGAAACAAATTCATAGACCAAAGTATATAAGAAAGTGATTCATTCAAAAAAGTGATTTATATACAAGAGCAATTGAATATTGAGAAAACGTCCCAGCTCAGTCCACATCAATCTCCAATCAAGTACAATACCAATCTCTAAAGTCTTCTTCAGTCTTATGAAATACATGCAGTGATGCTAAATGCAGAAGGATCACAGGCCAGTGGGTTGGAAGTCTTGTGGCTCCAGTGAAGTTATAAGCATCTCAGCGCAGGCAGAGGTCTCTATGTGGCTTCTCTGGCTCCACAGTCTGCTTGAAGCAGGGTAGGTCCATGTGGCTTCTCCAGCTTCCAGGGTGTAGTGCAATGTGTCTTGTCAGTAGAGCATCTCTCGGGGAGTGAGATGAGAGAGAGAAGTGTATGCCACCTCCAAGGAGGAAAAACAGGATTTCCAGAGTTTTGAGGAGAAGGCCATACTCACACAGAGTCCTCTTTGGTTATAGCTTGATTGACAGGCCAGACTTCACCGCTTCATTTGTAATCCTCTCAAATTGACACCAGATAATGTAACTATCACAGAAGTGATATTTTATTAAGGAAGTTTTTACCAGACCACACTCCATCCACCTCAGTCCATAACCCTTGGCATGGTTGGATAAAGTGATAAAATGAATCATGCTAATCTATGACATTCCAACCCATCTGAGCTCTTCCTCAAACTTTATCAGCTTGCATTTCCTTGAGTAAAATAATCTAGTAAGTGTTAAGAAATGACTAAGGTTGGGGGAGTCCATTATAGGCCCACAGTAATATGCACAGCAGAGTGTGTTAATCAGTGAAAGTTCTTTTTGAAGTGGACAACAAGACACAGAGGGACATGAACAGCAAATTCTAGTGGTGACTTGGTCAATGCAGAGACAGCCGTAACTAGGAAACAGGCCCAGAGGGATGTTTATTTCCTCCTCTCTGCAGCTCTGGTGTTTAAGGATGCCCAATGATAAAGCCTTTGAAAAGAATGCACCCTACACTCAAGGAATGCCAAATTGTAGGCAAATGGATGATGACAAGAGCCAAGGTGTAGGCAGAAGCTTTAAGGTACATGAGACGGATCAATGAAAGAGATGACTTATCTTCCATTTTTTCATCTTTGCCCAGAGCACGGGTTTCAAGCTCTCTAAATAATGTTAACTGATGAAAAGCAACACAAACTGTTGGAGAGGGCTTATTTGCTTGTATCCTAGGATGTCCCATCCATACAGTTGGGCTTCTAGGAAGAGGGTGGATAGCTAGTGTGTGGCCATGAGCTTGTAAAACATGCTCCACCAGCAGGCTGAAGGGGTAGGAAAACAAAATGAGTGTTGAGGGAAAAGGCTGTGCTGTGATAAAGTGGGGGAGGCAGAAGCCTGAGTGGCTAGTTGGATATCATTAGCATCTAAGGCAAGGAGTTGGGAAGCGGCAGTTATTTGACAGGGGTGTGGTTTAGTGTTCCTATAAAACTAATCAGCAAGTCAGGCTACTAGAGAAATACGTATTTTAAAAAAATTTCTCCTGCCCAGTCATGCATATGTGGAATATAAGGCTCACCATTCCCCTAGGTCCTAAGTCCAGGTTCCAATTTCAGAGCTCTGGGGCAGGCTGCGTGACGAACAAGGTTGGATACTAGTTCCCTCCTTGATCACAATTCTTAATCTAAAGCTTGAGTAAATTTTAACTCCTTCCAGAAAAATTGTTAGCTAATGGAAAAAAGACCAAACAAACAAAAACCCTGAAAACGGAAAGTAACAGTCAAGAGATCAATAGTTACACTGCATTAGATAAATCTGTTGAACAATGTCTCTTTAGAGTATTGAAAAGAAAAGATATTACCTCGAGGGCTGGGTTCACCTGACCAAATCATGCTATCGTCACTTGATTCATGTGCACTTGAAAGATGGACAAAGGAAGGCTGAAGAAAAATGAATGCATTGGAATCGTAGTTCTCGTCAAGAATATCCCACATACACTGGGCAGGCAAAGGACAAACAAGTCTGTCTTGGAAGAAGTAATGTCAGAGTGCTAGTTAGAGGTAAGGATGGTGAGAGTTCATATTATATACTTTGCACATATTATCAGAAAAGATCATTCCTTGGAAAAGATACTCTGTTTGGTAAAGACGAGGGGTAGTGAAAACATGAATCCCTCTACTGAATGGGTTAACAAAGTGACTGCGACAATGTGTTCACCCTCACATCACGGCCCACAAAGTCCCAAGGACGATATTCCTGCTCAAAGCAGCCAATGCACAGAGAGGACCATAGGGCCAGCCCCACCACAAGACACAGCATCCTTCAATGACCCATAGCCCTATGAGGTACAACACTAGTGGCACAGTGTGGGAAATGTGCCTAATCTGACTCCACTACACTGGGGCCAAACGCTAAGTGCATGCAACAGAGCAGCAAGAAGAGCAAAGCAATGAAGTCCCGTGGAATACAAAACATAGACTGTGTGGCCAAGGCATGGTACCCCATCAGCCTCAACTGAGAGTAAAATACTCCTGAAGGTCAACAAACAATTTGGAATGATTTTTAGTTTTTTTCTGTTTGTTTTTGTTGTTTTGTTCTGTCTTGTTTTTGTGCTTATGATTGTCTCCGCATGTCTATCTAAATAAGATAGGTAGGATAAACATACTAGAGGAGAAAAAAATGGGACTGATGGTTCTGGGGGGTACAGGAGATGGGAAATTGGGGGAAAGGAAGTGGCTGTTGACCTGGGGACAAGGGCACAACAAGTGATCTAAAATCGATGTTGAGGAGGTTGTAGGATGCCTGGTAGGGTGTGATGAAGGGCAATGTAATAAGAGGAATTACTGAAAACTGATGAAGGCCAAACATGATAGTGGGACAAGAAGAAAGTAAAAGGAAATAGATGAAAGAAGTAGGGGACAAAGGGCATTTATAGAGTTCTAAATACTATCATTTATATATGTAAATATATTTATATATGACGAGAAGGAATTAGATCTATGTACGTATATTTATATGTTAAGTATTAAGGTAGCAGATGGACATTGGGCCTCTACTCCCATACTCCCTCAATGAAAAAACACTTTGTTCTAATAACCTGGCATTCCGTGATGCTCAGCTTCCTGACACAATCTATTAAGACAAAATGGTGCATAAACAAATGTGGTGAAGAAAGTTGATGCTGCCTGGCTATCAAAAGATATAGCATCTGGGCTCCTAAAGGCCATCTAGCTGAGAAGTAACAAAGTTCACATGGAAGAAGCACACAAGCCTGTGTGATCATGAGGTGTCAATGAAATCAGATAACACGCATCAGAGACACAGAACAAAAGATCCATCAATGTGAAAGTGGGGGAGTGTGGAGTGAGACACACACAAAGCCCACCTGTAGGCAATTGGACACCCCCATACAGAAACAAAACCAGGACACTTGTCTGTCTGTCTCTGTCTCTGTCTCTCTGTCTCTCTCTCTCTCTCTCTCTCTATATATATATATATATACACACACACGTATATATAATAGAAGCTGTATACATGTATATATAATAGATGCTGTATACATATACAACATAATCATCATATAAAATCACTCTGCATAATCATTATATATGATTATATATTATATAATGGATATATAAAGCACAAAAGACTATAGCAGCTAATTAATCTACACAGCTATACAGAATGCTCAGTTCAACTCACTGTGAAACATTTAATATACTGGAAGTCCTTCAACTCCTAAGGGCTACTGGGTTCAAGGTCAAGGAAGCAGACAGGCGAGTCTTATGTAGGGCAATGTAGGGCAATGGACACAGGCAGCAAACACAAGGGCAGGTCATCAACAGTCAGCAAGACAACAGGATCCAACACTTGGCTCAGGCTCAAGTGATGTGTACACCAGCAACATGACAAAGCAGTTGTCAAAGGAACCTCAAGCTCTGGCAACATGATCCATGGGTTAGCAGTCCAACAGTTAGTGTAGCTCACAAGTTTGGTCAGAGAATTAGCAGGTGCACGCTTATCTGATCAGAAAAAAAAGAGAGAGAGAGAGAGAGAGAGAGAGAGAGAGAGAGAGAGAGAGAGAGAGAGAGGCGGGGTTTGCCTAGCCATTTATCTCTTTGTCCTCCAATCAAACTGAAACATTAATACTACGTTCTTATTGGCCAGGTTGGCACAATAAACCTACCTATCAGAAAGAGCCACAAGGATGAGACGAGCTCATTAGGGTGCAGTACAGCACCGATGAAACACACAACTTTTCTCTAGTTCTTTAATGCTTCCTCCCCGCCATTATCATGACCCCAATTCTACTGTACGAATCTGGCTAGACCAGAGCATGTACACGGGTACAGATAAGAGCTGGAAACACAGGGAATCAAGGGCAGATAAGACCCAGAAAATGGGTGAAGGGAGACATCAGTCAGTATAAGACATAAAAAATATAAACATTTATAAATTATCAAGGCTTCATGAGAGAGGAAAAAATGAGCTGATATCAAGGGCTCAAGTAGAAATAAAATGCTTTGAAAATGATGACAGCAACATACTTACAAATGTGATTAACACAATGGATGTATGGATTGTAATAAGAGCTGTACAAGCCCCTAAGAAAATGAGTTAAAATAAATAAATCAATTAATTAAAAAAAGAAACCCTGCATTCATCCTAAATTGTGAGGATGGCACAGGAGAGTGTAGTGTTTTGTTCAGTTGTGCAATGGATCCCTGTGAGATGGAATTAACTCAATGACAGCTGACAGGACAACAGTCTCAGAAGCCAAACATATACACCGAGCACAAACACAAAGACACTAGTGTGTTGTTATGTTTACAAAAGATATTATTTCTCTCATTAAAAATGGGAAGAGGCTTCTTCACTTAAAAAAATTAGAACAAGGTGACAACAAAATCACTGAGGAATTTCTAACCCTCATTAATCCATTCTTCTGGTGAGCTGAAGGCAATTCTCTAAGGGCCTCACAGCATGCCATATGGCAGAGTACTTTCACGAACATGGGCTCTAGTCTAAGGACAACACAGTCACTGAATTGTGAGCAGCTATTTGTCTTTCAAGGAAACTGTAAATAATGTAGTCCTGTACACTGAGGGTTCGGCTGGAAGATCAGAGGATCCAGCAGAGCAAGGAACTGACGACTGTTACTCACTGGATTTCAGGATACTTAGAAGGTCTATAATTAATTGAATCAAAATAAAATTCCATGAGAAACTTCCAGCCTAACTGTAAGAGATAGATGAAACTAAAAATTCTGGAAGCTAGAGTATTCACATAGGATGAATAAATACTTTTTTAATCTATTGTTGCTTAAGTTCAACTTATTGGGTTCTAACATAACAACAGTTTTGAGAGAGCACTTAGTAACACCTTCTATGAGACCAGAAATAACCGGATACCAATGTCAGATTATGATACTTTAAGAAAACTGTATTGTTGATAATGGATCTGTTAGGCAGCTAGTGCAGCGATGGCAATGTCCATTAACGCATGCCCAGAGAGACAAGCACGGGAACAAAGAACGGCGCACTGCACATACTCAGAGGCTCAGGTTTCCCGCCAGAGGGCATGGGTGGGCGCTAAACCTGGATTGGCCCACCTGAGCCAGGTGAATTCAATCCAGCCAATGGGGTCGACTAGGGTTGTTCACCACGCCTCCCCATGGAATCCTTGAAAAGGCAGGAGCCCAGGAGGAGAGGGGGAAGATCTTTGCATGACACAGAGCAGTCTCTGCCAGGTTGCATGGTCAGGAGGAGTCCTATGGGTGCCGTGTAAAACCTGAAACTTCTTCTAACGCTCAGAAAATTCACTTGGATCACGAACCAGGCTTTGGCGTGAATTCTTTCTCGTGTGGAGCCAAGGACCGAGGTACAACTCTCAGAGAGATCTAACAGATCTGAATGAAAAAACTTATTTTAATAATAGTAAACTGAGTAAGATAATATCTTAAAATAAGTATGTATCATGATTAATTCTAATTCATCCCAGAATTGATTTAGCACAAGAAAATAAACACTTAAATATGCCTACTGATTGGGGAAAAAAAGTCAATTATCTAAATAGTCACAGAATACATACTAAACAAAGTCAAAAGCCTTTCATGTTAAAACAAAACAGCTACAAATCTAACATGAAATAGGTCAAACCCCACATTCATAGAAAAAAATTGCAAATGTCACATGTAGGACAAAGAGAAAAAAATTCACCCCACCTCAGAATTAGGATAAACATACATGTACATTTTCACCACGCATATTAAAAATTGTACTAGCTAGAGTTATCAGAAAAAATGAATTAATAAAAGGAAAAAAAGACTTCCAAAAAGAAGAAATGAAAATTCCTTATCCATCATAAATTGATGATTTCATATAAAAAAGATTCCACATAGGTCATAAATACTATAGCTTGTAAATATTAAAAAGTTGTAGGCTACATTTCAACACACAAAAATAATTCGGTACTTAAATCCCTAATGATGAACTACTAATCCCCAACACCCAGACAATAATATGTGACCATCACATATTAACATGCTGAGCATCTTTACAAAACTCTGATCTCTCCTAAAAGACAAAAATAGGAGGAGGTGATGCTGTTTTCCAGAGAGCAGCGAGAGCTGGCCAGCCTGCCTGCAGGGCTAAACTGGGCAGAAGCAGTACTAAAGGACTTAACACACACATGGCAGGTAGCACACAGTTTGCCCAAACAGGACTACTGGTCGACCTCCTTAGTGGTTATCCAAAAGGATCCTACAAAAACCTGTGTATGGTACACACATGCACGTAGGTACACACCGAAATCACGTAAGTAAAACAATGAAATGTGAAAATAGATTTTTTTGGGAAGCATTTTGAAACAATGATAAGATTTGAGAAAATAAAACAGAATCCAACTTCTAATTATTCAAAAGTTTGTGAGAACAGGAGGGAGAGCCTAGGGACCTGCAGGGTGGGCGAGCGCTGATAGTGGGCTAGAGCTCCAGCTGGCAGCGCACAAGTGCACTATGTGAGCGTCTCCAACCATTTTCCTAATAGGACCTCCTAGTTGACCTCCTAAATAGTGTTTAGAAAAATAAGTAAGTCCCCACTCAGTGGCTGGTCCACCCACCTTGTCAGGCAGGGGCAGCCCGTGGTTCCAGGCTAGGGGCCATCAGGGAGTGTGGAGGCTGCTCCAATCTCTCCCTCTCTCCTTCCTCTCCTCTGCCCTCCCTCCTCTCTCCTCTACCCCATCCCCTCACCCCTCCATCCCCATCTTACAGGGAAGATCAGATCAAATCATTCCATCATTGAAGGATTAAAAAGTAACATCACTATGAACACTTGGCCCCCACAAGCCAGTTATCCTGTGGTAACTTTTCCAACACTTCCTGCTGATAACCCAAAAGGTCAGATGGATCTTGAGGTCCTGCTTTCATGGTCTGTATTTCTACTGAAAATCAAGATCCAGCGATCTTCACACCTGCTCCACAGGAGGTTTCTGTCCTCCCTGAGCTCACCTTAGGACACCTGCATTACATTTTCCAGGTGTAGTGTCCCAGTCAAGCAACCCACCTGACCCTGCTAAGTCCCTGCCTGCCGGGGAGGGGCCACAAAGTGGCTGCAGCTAAGGCTCAGAGGAAGCACAGCAAGAAATGCCAGCGCAGCACAAGGTACTTAAGTAGGTCCACATGGACTCCAGCATCTCTCCCAGGGTCATGGGTTTCATCAACTCATTGATCAACTACCTTTGGGCGCATCACCAACAGGAATCTCAACTGACACATTCCAAACTACTTGACCACCAAGGCCTGGGACATCCACATGACTGTGCGCCTGCTGCTGCCTGGACAGCTGGACAAGCGCGCTGTGGCCAAGGACACCTGAGCCTGACGCACACTACACCAGCTCCAAGTAAATTGTCCTTCGGCCTCACTGCGCTCTAAACCCAAAGACCCTTTTTCAGGGTCACTTCCATTTTCATCCCCAAAATAGAGGTCGAATACTTTAGCATTACCTAGTTTTTGGTTTCTTTGTTTCGGTTTGTTTTTTTTTATTCATCTATGCAGTTAGTTAGATTGCTTTTGTGATGGACATCTATTTGGGGGCACTTAATCCACATATCCCACATAATCCCACAATTCCATAGTTCAGCCATCTCAAGAAGAATTGCACAATCATTACCACAATCAATTTCATATTGTCTATTTTCCCACATTGATTAAATCGCCCTTTAAAAGACTTCTTTTAGTAACTTTCAGTTCTAGTCACCTCCCTCCTTCATTCTTTACTTTCCAAGTTCCCTCCTCCCTCCCCAAATCCAACTGCCACCCACCCCAGCCCCACCAAGACACCCTTACAAACCCTTGCATGTAAATTCACCTCTAGATATCCACCCCTTCTATGCTTCACAAATTTTTAAACCCAACAGACACAATAAATAGAAAGGAAATGAAATAGTTATGATTTTTAAAACCATAGTAATACATAGATAAAAATATAAACAAGGAGTAAGTAAAAAAGGGCCATCAATATTTTAAAGCCAGGGAAGACGTTTCTGTCACGGACCAGCAAGATATCTTGCGCCTAGAACAGACTCTGGTCAAGTCCAGAGGGAGGTCAGCAGAACAAGACCCCAGGGCTCACCTTTGAGCTGAGGAGGTGCAAGGAGTCTCGGGGGAAGGCGCCGCTGTGTGGAAGGAAACAAGAGAGGGGAGTTAGGAGACCCGCAAAGCGACGAATCTGGGAACCCTGAAGCCCCCAACCCCAGCCGGGATCCTGCTTTCTCCAATAGGGACTCCCACCATGAACCCCAAGCAATCTCAAAGCGAGGAAATAGGACTGGCCTCAAGGACACCCTCCCACCTCTCCACAAGGAAGTGCTGGCTGGGGTTCCTGTGGGCTTGCACCCAGGCTAGACTGCTATGTGCAGCAGGGTCACCCTAAATGGCCCCCGCCCACATGCATGTCCCAGAGCCCAGCGCCTCCCACCTGGGAGCGCCGGCAACAGGGTGGTCAGGCTGCAGGCGCTTCTCTGGCACCACAAGAAAGCATGGGCAGCGTGAGCCTAGCGGTGAGCTGCAGTTCAGAATAAGACACCGCCACTTCCGGCCCTTTCTGGGCGTGACCCGAGTGGGAGGAGCTGGCGGGGTCAGGGAGGAGTAAGGTCTCTGCCTTCACTTCCTCTTCAAGGCAGCTCTTGTCCCGCCCATTTCTGCTGAGGCGCCAACAGAGGCGCCCGGTGAGGGGGTGGGCGGGGCCT
Source organism: Tenrec ecaudatus (assembly GCF_050624435.1). NCBI lineage: Eukaryota > Metazoa > Chordata > Mammalia > Afrosoricida > Tenrecidae > Tenrec > Tenrec ecaudatus. The sequence goes on from NC_134544.1 coordinate 75,873,815, forward strand.
GGTGGGTCTGGGGTGGGCGCGGGGAGGAGCCAGGGAGGAGGTCAAAGACTCAGATAACAATGACCAAGGGGCACCAGTACTGTCCCCAGTGCAGAGAGCTTGCATAGATGACAGGGGTGAAATTGAACCATGTATGTGGAGTGTGTAAGCCTGTGATCAGATTCCCCGGATGTGCATCCTCCTAACTAACTGGAAACACCCAACCATTCAATCCTGTCAAGGTGTTAATGGGGCTGAGTTCTTGTTTAACCTTTGCAGTGATGGTCCATTCTGCGACCTAAAGCAGTGCGTATGACTGATTTTTGGGAAAGAAAAGTACCTAGCGTGCATGTCTAGGTAAATTATCTGTCAGTTTAACAAAATTTAAAAATAAAATTTAAGCAGGAGCACTGAAAAGGGAATGGAGAAAAGTGGGTAGGACAATGGTTGTTAAACTTGCCTGTCCTTAAGAGTTGGAATTTGTACTATCTTCTTGTTTGATATCGCCGCGAAGCTTTGGCGACAGTTAAACATGAAAGGTATGGTCTTTGATGATGATTATCATGATTAAAGCACTCTGTTAATTTAATTAACCACTCACTTGAGGTTTTATCAGTCCAAGGGGTCAAGTGTGTAGACGGTGTTTGGGGAGACTTTTCCAAGTTGAGAAATCTGAAATTTAAATTTGCTTCCTGCAAGTAACTCTTGGCTGTCGGGACTCTCAGAACATGTGTTTATGGGAAAGATCAACATGAAGTATTTTCCGATTAACTTGCATCCATAAAGATTGTGCTTCTTTTATGCCTGTTATACTTGGGAATTCCTTTATGAAAGTTCAAGTCAGATTCCTTGACTGTCACCTGACTTTATCAGGAACCGACAAAGTCACTTATCAGCAAATATTTACTGAATTAAACAGATTTATGTTCCCAGTTCTGATGGAGCCTCCTTACCCTTAATTCTTGGGAAACGTAGCCTAGATGTTGCAACTAAAGGGCGAGTTCTCTGGAACTACCTGTTGTGGTAGACTGGGTAGAGTAGATAAAGAAATCCAGGGACATACAAATATGTGTAAGAAAGATTTATATCAATGTCTAAAAGATAACAAGAAAACATTACAGCACAGTCCAGATCGTCTACAAGTCCAATATGAGCCCATCTGTCTGATACTACTCGTCTATAATTTCCTCTTCAGACTCACACAGCACATGCAATGATGATGGATGCAGGAAGACCATAGGCCAGTGGGTGAAAAGTCTTGAGTATTCAATGGCGGTAGAAGAATCTTAGTACTGGTGTGGGTCTCCATGTGGGCCTTTCAGTTCTCTGAGTGACCCAGGAACAGGAAGGTGAAGCAGAGAGAGAGGGTAGCCCAGCTCCAGGGAGAAAGAGTGGAAGTTCCCAGAATCCTCATGAGAAGGTCATGCCCACCAGGATGCATCATCAGGTTGTTACCTGATTGATAGGCTAACCTCCACCCCTAGACATAGTTACCAAGTTGAAGTGATATTATGTAGCTACTACACCTGCTTTCATGGGAGGTTTTCTGTTTCCATGGTTAAATCATTAATTGCCCCTACCCCACACAAAAATCCTCATTGTAATCAAGTCAATGCAAACTCAGAGTGACACTACAGGACAGGTTAAAACTGCCCGGTGAGTTTCCAAGAATGTAAATCTTTGCTGGAATAGAATGCTCCATAGTTCTCCTGTGGCATGATAGGTGATTCCAAACTGCTAGTCTTATAGTTAGCAGCCCAACTTATACCCTCTACACAAACAGGGGTTTGTTCATTCCATGACAATCTACCCACAATAGCATGCAAGTAGAGTCTAAAAGATTCCTTTTCCTCCAGTTATACAAGCTACTTTCTATTGGGTCACTAACCTAAAGTTAGTGATTGATCAGCAGAACGAGAGATGTGCCCAGCCACCACTACCAAGTGCTTCAAAAGGAATCCCATTAGAAGGTCCTGGAGAGAGTGTGAGAAAAATGTGGACCCAAACTCAAACTCACAAAAGAGATCTGCAAGACAATGGCCTTTAGTCACCTTCATGACCAAACCGAACTCACCCCCTGCTAGGCTAACCAGTCATGTAAGTAAGATCAAGGATAGAATTTAGCTGATGGGGAAGAATGGAAATAGGCAAGTCTTGGAGAAACTGGGGGAAGTGATAGTGTGTTGTTATTGTAGTTGTTAATTGCCCTCAAGTAGGTTCCAGCTCAGAGAGAAACTAGGTAAGATAGAATGAAACACTGCCAAGTCCTGCTCTATCTCAGGGTGGTTTTTATGTTTGAGCTCATTGCTGCAGCCAATGATTCAATTTCTCACAAGGCTCTTCCTCTTTTCAATTGCCCTGTTACTTTACCAAGCATGATATCATTTTCCCAGGATGGATCTCTCCTGATAACATATTCCAAGTACACGGGACAACTTGTCACCATCCTCACTTCTCAGGAGCATTAGGAGGTGTGGTCAATACTATTGTTAGTCTTCTTCATTCCTGTACAAATCTGCTTGAAACGATGGATGAATGTATGAATTGTTATAAGAGATGAAAGAGCCACCAATAAAAGTATTTAATAAAAATAAAATAAAATTCCTTGAGACACTTCCAGCCTAATTGTAAGACTTTTAAAGGTGCAGATTCTAGCAACTATAAATAAATACCATTTTACTGTATTGTTATTTAAGTTCAAGTTAATAGGAAACCAAGTCAGACAACATGTTATATGTTGTCTGACTCAGTTCTCAATATCTTAAAGAACTTTTTCATGTAGCTCCATTATCAATATTGGTCTACATTTCCTTGAATTATCAGTATCTGACACTGGTATCCAAATATTACTGGTCTCACAGAATGTGCTATTAGTGTACCCTCACAACCATTGTTACGTTTGTACCCAATTAACTTGAACTTAAATACCAATACAGTAAAATGTCATGTTGTCAGAACAAAGTGCTCTTGTGTTGAGGGAGCACTGGAGGACAGGCCCAAAATCCATCCATTTCCTCAATATATGGCCATATAAATATGTGTACATAGGGCAATACCTCTATTTTATGAATTAATATATTTATATATGTACATGCCTACGTTTATACCTCTATCCATAGCTTTGCTTCCTATATTTTTCTCTATTTCCTTTTATCTTTCTCCTGTCCCACCATCACACTCACCCTTTTCTCCATCTTAGTAATGTCCTTCAGTTAAATTGATCTTGCTCCAACACTCCCAGATTCTCTAAGTCCTCCTCATTGTTGATTTTAATTCCCTAGTTCATCCCCTATCTATGGAATTGTTTGATCATCACTCCCCCCTCCCTCCCCTTCCTCCCCCAAGGTCCTCCAGAACCTTTGGTTCAGTTGCTTCCCATGCCTATATGGGTAAGCAAAACAACAAAAACTGAGACAAAGCAAAAAGAAAATTAAAAAATTAAATTAAAAAGGGGAAAAACTAGCCAAAATAAAAAACCCCAAACAAAAAAAGCATACTTAATCCCAGTTCTGTCTGCTGACCTTTATGACTATCTCCCCACTAGTTATCAGGGGTTGCAGAAACTGCCCCTCCTAGCCTGAAGTCTATTTTGGGGACTCCTTAGGGGCTTTATGGCTTGGCTTTGCTCTCGTTGCTGATCTCTTCTGTTCCCTTATTGGTTCACCCCACTGTGGATGGAAGTGGGGGTGACAAGGCTCACTCCCCGCCTTGTGTCCCCAGTACTGTCCTCTGTCAATGTACTCTCCAGCGAGGGGACAGCACCTCTCAAGCTGTAGTTGGCCCTACACTCTTTTCTGTGTGCCCTGGCAGATTTTTGCAGATAATGGTGGATAAAAAAACTTACCATTCATTGTTATTCCCATTCATTTAATATCTCCAAGTCAGAAACACATAATTAAAAAGACATCATTAAACTAAACAATCTTTATAGTTAATTAAATTGCTTTCATTGGTAATTATGCCCTGTGACGATGGTATAGTGCCCTCTTAGTATTCATTAATTACAAATGTGAAAAACTTTAAGCAGTCCACAATGAAAGGAAAGAGAGAGAGAGAATATGTAAAATGTAAGGGTGGTTGCGGTTGAACAATGCAGAATGAAGTCTGACAAGAGTTCCTTTACTGACGAACAAACCTTGTCTGATAATTGAGATTAAGAGAAAAAAGTCTCATTAAGTATTACATTTTATAATGCAAATCATGATGCTAAGCTCTAGGTCTGGGGTGAGTCCTTATTTTATGTTAAATATTATACACGGTCTCTTACTTTCACTTGGGTTTAGAATTCTCTTGTGTACAATTTAGGTTCTTGCTTGCTAATATTTTCATGTATTCACCTGTGTGCATGTGTGTCTGTGTGTGTAAGGTGTTCCCAGAGCTGCCCAATGTTTCCTAAGAACACCTCCCACAGCAACTTCACCCAATGCACCTTTGGTTTATTCTGCCTTCATCTGGACCACCGGTTCTCAACCTGTGGGTCGCGACCCCCTTGTGGGTGTCAAATGAACCTTTCATAGGGGTCGGCTGATGCATAACATTAGTAAAATTACAGTTATGAAGTAGCAACGAAAATAATTTTATGGTTGGGGGTAACCACATCATGAGGAACTGTATTAAAGGGCCGTGACCTTAGGAAGGTTGAGAACGCCTGATTTTCTGGACTCACCAAAGGATGGATATTCCAATAAGGACAGTACCTGGGGATAAATTACATTGATTTAATAATGATGCTGAAGTAATTACAGGTGATTACCCTTTAATCCGTCTCTCACCTTCCCTCCTTTATTTCCCAGCTCCTGCTCAAGAACCAGGTGAAAGTGAAGGGAGATAATTCAAGGTGCTGAAATTGGGGCAGATGTGGATTTCAGATCAGGAAAGAGTGGATCATCCTCTCTTGGATATTTTGTGCTTCCTGGAAGGTAAAAGTACCTGGAACCTGGGCATGGGGACCTATTCCAGCCCAGGTACCCTCAGCCAGTAGGTATATAAGACAGGCTCAAGGAGGAACATTGCCTTTTGCCACAGGAAGCCCCTGGGGTTGAGCTCAAAGATATTCAGCCTGTGCCAACATCCTGATTGAAACTTCCACTAAGGGCTTCTTAGTTGCTGATTTGTCCATATCAGGGCCTCGCTTTCATTCCAGGGCATATTTCGATATCCACACGCCCAGGGTGCCTGGTCACCATTTAACCGATTACGTCAGCATGGGGTTGATCTGCTGTTGTGATCATGAGTAACTCTTTGAGGACTTACTTCGCCATGAGGAGAGAGCCCCAGTGTGCTCTGAGAGGGAGTGCCTGACACTGGACCCAGAGGGTGTCCCTGGGATGGGCATCTTTACACTTAAGGGTTGAAGCTACAGCTCCTACTTAAAGGATGGCTTGTGAGGTTAAGTTGTTGGTTTCCTGGAAACACAAATAGTCACAGACTCAAATATTTTAGTGTTAGAGGGGTGTACTAAATCTTCCTCTGAGCCCTTAAGTCTGAGTAAAAAGTCCAATGTTATGAAAACTGGAGATCATGGTTCCAATATAAGTACTTTTAATTTGATACCACCTCCATCTCTAGTGACATGAGGGCCCCTGAGAAAGAGGGAATGCAGGGGATCAATGGTAGAATAACCAGCAATTTATTTGTTTCATTAAACACGGTTTCACGACATCTTTGAGGGAGAAACCAGGTGAAATTGTGACTACAAATTAGTAAGTAACTACAGTTGAGCTCTAGGCCATCTTGGTTATTGGGTAACACATCCCTGCATTTGTTTAATAGCAGAAAAGGCTCCTTGAGTGTAGGACACAACAGAGTGGGGGACCACAAGTGTCCAGTGATGGAACTTGGTCATAATGATTTTTGTCCTATTTAAACATTTGTATATCACTTCATTTTGCCAAATTCCATGAACCATTTGTAAACGTTAACTGAAAACAGAGGATGTGTTTGTGTTCCCTAATTTTGCAAGTCTGCCTATCGCAGTCCCTTACATTTAGGTAAATTCTGGGAGAGGAGACAGATCCACACACATGATTTGCAGCATGAGTTTTTTCGCTTTGTTAGGTTTGGTGCTTAGCTCAGGGTTTTAGTGTGCTAGAGGCAGATCGGAATCTAGGTCCTGAGATTAATCAATGTTCCTGGTTCAAGAACCAGAATCAAGGGATAGAATTAGGAATTCATTGGGATGATTTAAGATTCAGGTGTTGGTGGACAGATCAAAGGTCATTATGTTTAGAAGGTTTCTGCCTAAGAGATTATGTTTTGAGATGATTAGGAGCGTATATGTTAAGGTATAATTATGTAGAGTTACTGTTTAAGGATTAGATTTTTGGGGGGTAGTTTCTGAATTTGAGATTTAGGGTCGTAAATTTAGGATTAAGTATATTGACTATAGTCCAGGCTTTGACTCTGATTCAAAGAATTGGAATAAATGCATTAAGGTAGATTTAGTGTGTATGGTCATTGGATCTGTTAAGCACATGTTAACTTTGTTGTCGGCATCAGACGATGCTCAGAGTGTTAGTGCAAGTTCTGGAGGATGAGTGGCTTTTCAGCTAGTTATAAGTATGTTGTCAGGATACTCAGCACATTAATGTATAAGGGTTAATGGTTTGGGAGGTGGTGATTAGCAGTTGATACGCAGGGATTTAAGTACCAAGTTAATATTGTGTGCTGAAATGTAGGCTACAACAGTTCTCTTTTTATAAGCTATAGTATTTATGATATATTTAGAATCATTTATGCATAAGATCATAATTTTTATGGATAGAAGAATTTTAATTTCTTCTCTTTGGAAGCCTTTTTTCTTCCCTAACCAGAGAGAGAGAGAGAGAGAGAGTCTCCCGCCTCCAAGGAGAAAGTACCAGATTTCCCATAATTCTCAGGAGAAGGCCATGCCCACAGAAGTCTCATTGCCTATCTCCAGATTGACAGCCTAGGCTCCACTCCTACACTCTTAATCCTTAAATTGACACCAGATTAGGTGACTACCACAACACTCTATCTTCAAATGGACAGCATGCAACACGAGGACACGGCCATTTATTACCATGCAAGAGACACAATGAGGGGAGGTCAGTTAGGGCCCAGACACAAACCTCCCCTGCAGGGAGGAGACTGGTCTCCAGGGGGCGCTCAGGACCCACAGAGCACAGGATTCAGATCCAGGAGCAGGTGCAGCAGGAGTTTCACAGTTGATTTCCTGTGGTCATATGTGGGTTCTTCTAAATCTCGGTTTTCCCAGGGAATCTTTCTCTAATTTAAAAATAACACTCCTGTGTCTACTCCTGATATCTGTGTATTCAAAAGCTATATTGTATCAGAAGAATATATTCTGTTTTACGGCAACAATCAGCTTGTTAACCTTCAGGGACAAGAAATGACTCTGCCAGGGGTCCCTGCATCAGAGTTTTCATGACGCACAGATAAATTGCCGTCCAATCAGACTCCAGGAAAATGGTGCCTGGGTAAAGGTATCTTTTAAGTGCTTGACTGTTGGCTGAAAATATAATAGTATGTTCTTCCATCACTTTTTGTGAGGTAGTCTGGCAATCATCTAGCTAATGATTTAGTTAAAAGCTAGGCAGTCAGCCTATTTTATATCAAATTATTTCTTCAAATCACATAATATTTGTTGTTGCTGAGTTTTCCTTTGGTTGTATCTCCTAACCTTCGTGGCCTATACTTGCGTGCGTGCATGTGTGTTTTAGAATCCCATCTGAAAATACATAAACTCACCAATTGTATTTATTATCTGTGTGCTAATATCTTGTATCTGTATCAGTCTGTCCTTCAGAACCTGCAGACATGGTGGTCCAGAAAGAGACTAACTTATTTGTGAAAATTCAGGATACAGGGAGATCTCTAGGGTCAAATGGGATTACTCAGTTCTTCATGTCAGATGTTGTATCTTTACTTTCACAGCTCCACAGGGTGTCAGCCCACCGTTTTTGGTTTCACCCACAGGATCCACATTTGTCCTATTAATCAACTCACCTCATTTCTGGTGAGTGTGTTACTAATTTGTTGTATGATATCAGTAACTTTTCCACTATCTTTTGACACACAACCTTAGGTGAGGAATTTTGGGTATTGCCGCATAAGATTCGGGATAAAATGTGAGGTCAGGTGTGAATAATATTATTGATGACTTTGTGGATAAGAAATGTCTTCCTTTGTCATAAGTAAATAGTTTAGTGTTACATGTACTCTTTCCCCACTGGAATGAGCCTTGAGTAGACATCTGAGTGTAGTTGTTGAAGAAAAGCTCTTCCATTTTAGTGACTCACAAAACCCATTTCTATTTACAGTAATTATTGAATTGGGGCCACATTTGGATGAAGTCAGTGAGATTGCTAGAGTTAGCTGTTCTTCAAACTTTTGAAAATCTAATAATGTTATATAATCTCATGCTGAAGAGACAATGTGTATCTTAAAATTTAAATGTCCTTGGCTTTGTTGTGAGTTTCTTATAAACATCGAAGTCCCTGAGAGTAGAGGACCACTGCTTTTATTCCTAAAGTCATCCTCAATGCTAAGTCTACCTCCTCAACCACCTTCCTCATCACTTTCTGTGGCCTGGCAGAACAGGACTTTGGTCTTGGTGAATGGAGAAGTCAAGGACAGGACTGTTTTCTCCGTGGAAACAGTCAACATTCTCATTCCAGATGAACCCTTTTGAACTGCATTACAAGGTACCACTCAGCCAATCTCCACATAGTCTACCAGGTAGAGACTCATGACATATTTATTTAAATTTAGGTCTTACGCTTTCTGGATAAAACATCTGGGAATGTATCACTTTCTTCCTCTTCTTGGGGGTAGATTTCAGGTGAGTAGCTCAGGGATTGAAACATGAAGGTTTGGGGATGCTTTATCTGAGTACATGCCCCACTGTCTCCAGGTACAGCTGCAGGGGTTGGACCAGGACTTGTAAAACTCATAGATATTGTGCTCATTTGTTCTGTCTCTAGATTCTCTATAATCAGCAGTGGGTCGGTGTGTTATGGAGTGGTGAGAGCACAGACTACACTCCTACTCTGATGTCCTGAGTGCACATCCCCAGTGACCTCTTTCATAGTCAAATTCATTGAACGCTGAGCTCCATTGCTGCACAAACCATTGCCATGCATCACTGTGAAAGGAGGCCGGGAGAAGGCAATGACTCCAGAACTCCAGGTGAAGAAAGGGGTCTGAACTGCACAATGCTCCATTATGTTTTTGTCTGTGTATTCTTTGTTTTCCTTAAACATATTTTACATTATTGTTTAGAAGTGTTCCTTATTTTGTAATATAATTGTCTCCAAAAAATAAACTTCTACTTTATGATTTTCTTTTATTAGACCCTCTTCTTTGTTACTTTATTTATCATACTATTTATAACACATTTAATGCCATTTCCCTTCAATTTAGATTTAAGAAAATTATAACATATTTAGGTTTTTAACATAATCACCAGATTTAGAGATTCATATTTAACTCCTGAAGCTGCACCTGGGACAGGACTCCTGTAAATGAATATAATTGTTCTCTTTCAGTCATTTGTAGTCACAATCATCCCCATAGATTCCCCATTGATGTCTCAGATCCTCACCGTGGGGAACTGTCACCAGGCACAGGAGAGCACATAGCAATAGCATCTTTAGATCACAGCTGTGCTTTCCCAAGAGACCCATAGCCCTGTCAGAAGAGAACTGATATGATATCCTTCAATGCTCAAGGGTGGAATTTTAACCTAGTGCCTAGTGATTGATTTGCATGTCAGAGACCCCTGTCCTTATAAACAGAGAATGATAGTGAACAGGCACCCCTTTTCCTTGGACCCAAGTGAAGGGTAACTCTTTGTTTGAATCTCATGCATGTTAGTCTATAATAATGAGAGATCATTTGGCCTAAGAGGTATGTGGGAAAAGTCAAAGGAAAGCACAGGATTTCTGAACTCACTGTTTCTCCTTCCAGCCCCTCATAGCCCCTGCCCTGCCTTGGGCTCCTATAGGTCCTGTGCCCCAGAGAGTGGACAGGATATAGTGTGCTGAAAGCATCAGGTGAACACCAGAGTATCTTCATCACCCCACACTCTGCAAACGCCTTTTCATCTTAACACACTGACAGCTTCTTATCAACCTCCCCAATGTCTTCGGGGGTTTTCTTTGGGCCCCTGTGATCACCAACTTCAGCACTCCTACAAATAACACAGACACCACATCCAAGTACTTGATAGCTGAGGTCAGTCTTAATATAAATAAAGAGATTCGAGGGTCCATAAAGTCAGGTAAGATGTGTCCAACTTGAGAATTTGTGCTCTATGAAAGAAAAGTTTCAACTCTGTGACTTAAAAGTCTGGATTTTATTTTAACTCTTGGTTAAAATAAGATCCATCCAGGAAACCAGTTCTCAAAATTTAGTCGACCTCCATAGACACTGTTTTCAATGTTCCCTTCTCAGGGGATTCTGGTCCATCTAAAAAGTGAGCATTGCAACCTAAGTCAGCCTCTTCACTTGTACCCTGGGCACAGACCTCTGATAACTGCTCCGGGATCTAAACCTTGAATTGATCCCCTAGATTCTGAGATTCACTCATTTTATAAACTGCTATAAAATTGACTCAGGAAGCAGTAGCACTTTCTGCAGTTAAAACACCTGATTCCCATTCAGAGTCCCTCCTCATTTCTCTCCCTCAAGGCAAAATTTATTTCCCTCTAGATTAGGGTTGGCCACACTCATTTTTTTCTGATAGGTTATAATATTTGTAATTTATACATATATATATATATATATATATATATATATATATATATATATATATATATATATATATTTAAGCAGCATGCAAATTCAAAAATAAGGTTGCAGCCCAGAATTTTCAGAGGGGAATTCTCTGGCCCAGAATTTTCAGAGGGGAATCAGTCACTGCTTTGCAACACAGAATCATAGATTTCACCAAAATCCAAGGATACAAGCGCAGGACATTGACATTGATCACTTAGAGATCATTGAGTTAGTTTCGTTCTCCCATGCAGACTGCTATGGTGTCACCTAATTATCATTTCAGCCAACTCCACACTCACAGCCTCTGTTCCTGCTTGTTAGCTGAGCAGTGTAAGTTCCACACTGTGACATAGCTGCACATGAGTCCAAGTCAACCTCCTGTCTGAATGTGACTGCCATGATCATCTCATGATGGTGGTTGGTCTGGGAAATATTCTGTGTCATCTGCTGACATTATCCTTTTGCACATAGCTTCCCCATCAGGTCTACCAAACTTATCCTGAATGAGCTCATGAATACTCGCTGAACTGTGAAGGACCAACATTTTGGACTCAGATGAACTGGAATTGTTTTCCAGTGTCCCAACCATGGGATGAGACTTCTCAGTCATTTAATCAAGGTGAACTAAGTATCTCAATATTCTGAAATGTGGAAATGATAGAAAATATGACCAGGGAAAACCCAATCCAATTTGCTCAAGTTGTGCTCTGTTAATTGGTAAACAAGAATAAAACACTTTAGGTTAAAATTATATCTGGTTTATTATTGTTTCCTTTCTTTTAAAATTTCTGACTCTATAACTAAAAGATGGCATGGAGAAGAGGGTCCCATTCCAGATCGTATCTAGTGCCCGATTTTAAATCTCACCAGATGGATGAAGTCTCTTCTTCCAAGATGTCTTTGTCTTAAGTCTGACAGGCTTCCCTGGCTTAAACTAGGAATGCATACAGGACTGAGGGCCAGGACCTTGTTCTAGAACCTGAATCTCTCCTTTGGACGGAACTTCCTCGTAACATGGTGCCTGAGTGTCTCCTGAAAATCATTAAAGTGGAAGTTGCATTGAACTTTATTGATTTTCATTTCTATTTAAATTAAAATCAGGAAATAAAGTTATTTAAATTAATATACTATATAAAACCTGACCTATTATAAATAATTTGGGGGGCTATACAATCAACACCACAAGGGAAACTGTACAGAAGAGTTTTACTCAAGAGAAAGCATCTATCCTTGCTTCAAACACAGGAGCACACTACTCCAGGAGCCTCAAATGTGTCCTCAGAAACCAATAACCTCTTCTGTCCTGACTCTCAGTCAGCGGCTGAGGATGGCAGCAGGACTTAGGCAAGTTAGTTTTTAGACCCACATGACAACTGTGATGAGCAGTGGTGGCTTGAGGATACCAATATGCTTTTGCTGGTCTACCCTAGACCGAGGAAATTTTAGAGAAATCTTAACCATCCTGTATCCCCTCCTCCCAAATAGCACTTACTGGGGAGGGGTTTGCATCAGGGCTGACAGGTCCTTCAGGTTTGCCTTTTTCCCTCTGCAGGATGTGCCTTCATGCGTGGTTTTCTGCTCTTTGGAAGTTAAAGGACATTTCCTCATATTACAATGAAATGTTTCAAATTCAATGTTTGATACAGGCCCACACTTCCAGAGAAGTCATCAAGGGAAATGGTAAAATAGAGAGGAAGCCCCAGACACTGACAGAAAGACAGTATTTAACTCCTCTCTGCTCTGTCTGCTGGAACTGAGCCCTGGGGCTGAGGGTCCTGAGCTCTCACTGAAGTCCAGTCTCTCCCTGTAGGGAGGTTTGCCTACAGATGCTTAATGATGCCCTTTACTGTGTCTTTGTTACTGTGATCCAAGGCTGTATCCTTAACTTTGAGCCTGACCATGTGAATATGGGGAATGTTCTTGTCATTGTCTCTGGGGACTGCAATTCAGCCATGCATCTAGTGTACATAGGATTTAGTACCAGCAGTAGTAGCAGAAACTGAGAAGCAATGCAAGCCCTTCCCTGGCACGGGCCGATGCAGTTCATGTTATAATTGCTGGTGCTGACTGCAGAGACTGGTCAACAGAGTCTGAGAGAGGCCCTTGTCTGCCTCAAATCTCCCTCAGACTCTATCACCTGCACTTTGCCCTGGATATCTGCAAACTCAAAGACATCCTTCCCAGGAACGCAGCCTCATATCCAATGTTTATCTCTCTTGTTCATCATATTCATTTAATTTCTGAAATTGAAACTAGGGAATCTCAGTCCAGAAAACTCCACTGTTAAAATTGAGTACAATCATAGCTGTTTGGTGAATTGGGAGACCTGGGCAGCCCATGACTGTGACCTCTGTGCTAGAGTTAAGGGTTGGCTTAGGCTGGTTTTCATCAGCAGAGTAACATGCCCTCTTGTGTATCCATCTATTAGAAAGATAACTGAGGGCCAGATATACTGTCCTGAGGAAAGTAGTGGGCAATTATAATATTTGGAAACATATATGATTTCTTATTATACAAGTTTACTGGTGAAACCTCATAGAAACTAAGAGGAACTTGGGGAACCATAAGGATTTTACCAGAATATAATCCCTGTCATCCATAAGATATAGATGGCTAAGTATACAAGCAAATGACACCGAAAAAGGAAGTTATAGTCACATGTGGTAAACTACTGCAGCTGGGGGTGGGTGCTGGAGATCAGGGTTAGGTAGATAGATAGATAGATAGATAGATAGATAGATAGATAGATACATACATACATACATACATACATACATACATAGATACATACATAGATAGATAGATAGATAGATAGATAGATAGATAGATAGATAGATTGACAGACAGAGACAGGGGGAGAGAGAGAGAAGCTATTTCCTAGAAAGGGGTCAGCCATTTTTCCTGGGTCCATGATTGCCCCTGAGGGCATGGTTGCAAGACCACACTTCAGAAGTAGGTTCAAAATGTCCCCTTAAGAAGGATGCCAATTCTCACTCAGAGCAGCTAATCCACACCAAAGACCTTATGGCTGGCCCCTATGATACATGACATCTCTCACTGACCCAGAGCCCTAGAGGGGATAACACTGGAAACACAGGGTGGAAATCCCACCTGATCTGATCCCACCACACCGAGAGAAAACATTAAGGGTGTGCAACAGAACAGTAAGGGGAACAGAGTAACAAAGTCCCCAGGAAATACCAAAAAATAGACTTCAGGGCCAGGACTTGGCATCCCATCAGACTCAATCAGAAAACACTCCTAAAGGCCAACAAACAGTGAACTAAGTAAAAGCTTTTGTTTCTTGTAGTCATGGTCTGAGTTTTTTTGTTTTGTTTGTTTTTTTCATTGGCTTGGTGGTGGTGGTGGTAGTGTTTTGTTTTCTTTTGTTGCTTGGTTTTGCTCTGTCTTGTTTTTGTGCATGTTATTATCTCCGCAGCTCTGTCTAAATAAAATATGCTGGATGAACAATCTGGAGGAGAAAATAATGGGACTGATAGATCCGGGGACATGGGAGAGGAGGAGGTGGGGGGAAAGGTAGGGGTGTTAACAAACTCAGAGACAAGGGAACAATAATTGATCCAAATCAGTGGTGAGGAGGGTGTAGGGGTCCTGGGGGGTGGGGCACAGTCAAGGATAATGTAACCAAGAGGATTACTGAAACCCAAAAGAAGAATGAGAATGACACTGGGACAAGAAGAAAGTCAAAGGAAATAGAGGAAAGAGCTAGGAGGAAAGGGCATTTATAGAGGTCTAAATAAAGGCATGTACATATATAAATATATTTATATATGAGGATGGGGAAATGGATCTATGTATATTTATAGGTTTAGTATTAAGGTAGCAGATGGACATTGGGTCTCCACTCAAGTAGTCCCTCAATTAAAGAATACTTTGTTCTATTAAACTGGCTTTCTATGATGCACACCTTCCCAACACAGTCACTGAAGATAAAGCGGGTGAATAAGCAAATGTGGTGAAGAAAGCTGATGCTACCCGGCTATCGAAAGATATGGCGTTTGTCTTCTTAAAGGCTTGAAAGTAAACAAGTGGCCATCTAGCTCAGAAGCAACAAAGCCCACGTGGAAGAAGAACACTATCCTGTGCAATCACAAGGTATTGAAGGCATCAGTAATCAGGCTTCAAGGAACAAAAAATCATATCAATGTGTGCTCACTTACCTGATGGGATCACTGAAGACAAACAGGTGCATAAGGAAATGTGGTGAAGAAAGTTGATGGTATTTGGTTATCAAAAGATATAGAGTCTGGGGTCTTAAAGGCTTAAAGGTAAACAAGCAGCCATCTAGCAGAGAAGCAACAAGGTCCACATTGAAGAAGCACACCCGCCTGTGCAATCATGAGGTGTCAAAGAATCAGTTATCAGACATGAGAAGAACAAAAAATCATATCATTTTGAATGAGCGGGTGTGCAGAGCAGAGACCCAAAGTCCATCTGTGGTAATTGGCCATCCACTTATGGAAGGGTCACGGGGAGGATTAAGACAGTCAGGGTGCAGTGCAGCAAAGATGAAACATACAACTTTCCTCTAGTTCCTAAATGCTTCTTTTCCCTCATCAGTATCATGATCCTAATTTTACCTTACAAATCTGGCTAGACCAGAGGATGTACACCGGTACAGATAGGAACTGAAACACAGGGAATCTAAGGTGGATGATCCGTTTAGGATCAGTGGTGAGAGTGGCAATATTGGGAGGGTGGAGAGAGGGTGGGGTGGAAAGGGGGAACCGATAACAAGGATCTACATATTACCTCCTCCCTGGGGGATGGACAACCGAAAAGTGGGTGAAGGGAGACATTGGGCAGTGTAAGATGTGACAAAATAATAATTTATAAATTATCAAGGGTTTATGAGGGAGTGGGGAGTGGTGAGGGAGGGGGAAAATGAGGAGCTGATGCCAGGGGCTTAAGTGGAGAGCAAATATTTTGAGAATGTTGAGGGCAATGAATATACAAATGTGCTTTATACAATTGATGTATGTATGGATTGTGATAAAAGTTGTATAAGCCCCTAAAAAGTATTTATTTACATTTTATTAGGGGCTCATACAACTCTTATCACAATCCATACATATACATATATCAATTGTATAAAGCACATCCGTACATTGTTTGCCTTAATCATTTTCAAACATTTGCTCTCCACTAAAGCCCTTTGCATCAGGTCCTCTTTTTTTCCCCCTCCTTCCCCGCTCCCCCCTTCCTCATGAGTCCTTGGTAATTCATATATTGTTATTTTGTCATATCTTGCCCTATCTGGAGTCTCCCTTCCCCCGCTTCTCTGCCGTCCATCTCCCAGGGAGGAGGTCACATGTGGATCCTTGTAATCAGTTCCCTGTTTCCAACCCACTCACCCTCCACTCTCCCAGCATCGCCCCTCAGACCCCTGGTCCTGAAGGTATCGTCCACCCTGGATTTCCTGTGCCTCCAACTCCCATATGCACCAGTTACAACCCCTGCCCTATCCAGTCCTGCAAGGTAGAATTCGGATCATGGTAGTTGTGGGGAGGAAACATCCAGTATCTAGGGGAAAACTGTGTTCTTCATCGGTACTACATCGCACCCTGACTGACCTATCTCCTCTCCTAAACCCCTCTATGAGGGGATCTCCAGTGGCTGACAAATGGGCCTTGGGTCTCCACTCTTTCATTCACTATTTTATATATATATAAGAATATATATATATATTCTTTTTTTCCCATAATGCCTTATACCTGGTTCCTTTGGCACCTCATGATCGCACAGGCTGGTGTGCTTCTTCCATGTGGGCTTCATTGCTTCTGAGCTAGATGGCTGCTTGTTCACCTTCAAGCCTTTCAGACCCCAGACACTATCTCTTTTGATAGCCGGGCACCATCAGCTTTCTTCGCCACATTTGCTTATGTTGTCTTCGGTGATCGTATCATGGAGGTGTGCAGCCAATGATAGGATTTTTTGTTCTTTGAGGCATGATAACTGATCCCTTCGGGACCATGTGATCACACAGGCTGGTGTGTTCTTTCATGTGGGCTTTGTTGCTTCTGAGCTAGATGGCCGCTTGCTTATCTTCAAGCCTTTAGGACCCAGACACTATCTCTTTTGATAGCCGGGCACCATCAGCTTTCTTCACCACATTTACTTGTTCACCCGCTTTGGCTTCAGTAGTTGTGTCGGGAGGGTGAGCATCAAAGAGTGCCAATTTAATAAAAGAAAATATTCATGCATTGAAGGAGTGCTTGAGTAGAGGCCCAAGGTCCCTCCGCCACCTTAATACTTAACCTTTAAATATAGACACATAGATCTATTTCCCCATCCTCATATATATATTTGCATTAACATGTCTTTGTCTAGACCTCTATACATGCCCTTTGACTCCTAGCTCTTTCCTCCATCTGGAAAAATGAG
Organism: Tenrec ecaudatus; assembly: GCF_050624435.1. Classification (NCBI taxonomy): domain Eukaryota; kingdom Metazoa; phylum Chordata; class Mammalia; order Afrosoricida; family Tenrecidae; genus Tenrec; species Tenrec ecaudatus. The sequence continues at coordinate 75,890,960 of NC_134544.1, forward strand.
TTTATGAGCCCCTAATAAAGTGATTTAAAAACAAACAAACAAACAAAACCCACACTCAGCACAAGGAAAGATATAATATGTTACCAAAAGGGCTCTTGCAGAGAAAAAGACAGGGGCTGCATAAAAGTAAACGTGGTCTGCTTTCCTTGGATCAGTAAGAACTGCACCAGAAGATTCCCCAAGGTAAGCTCCTGAAAAATAGTAATGAGTCAAGTTTATAGTTATAGACAAGTATACCAATAAGTAAATGTGTAGCATGTGAATATGAAACATTTCACAGGGATTAGCATGAATCTGGATTAGGACAGGGCTGCAATTCTTAATAAATTATGGCTCATTGTACTTCTTGATTCCACATGTCTACTTATTTAGTCTGGTGATGTATCTATGGTGGCTTTTGCTTCCGTGAACAAAGTCCTTTTGTTCCATGTGACCTGTAACCTGAAGTTTGGGGATGTGTTTTTGGACATGTTTGCCTGGGCAGATTTAGTCAAAAATGATAGTCATTTGGTATAATGGAATATTTTTTCTGGGACAAAATCACTTAACAGATACAGGTTATCAGGAAGGAAAATGCGGAAGAATTATGGACAATAATTGAGGCACTACAACATCTGTGGCAATACCTGATATCCAAGGGGAAGTTCCTTGGACAGGCTATGGAATTTACATTGTGACACAACATTAAGCAGGTTGGACAATGATCTCAAACAGATTGTCCAATGCTCATAATTGTTCTTATACTGTAGTCAGAGTCACCTTAGCTACTATGTTATATTCACAACAAATATAATCTTGCCACAGAAGATTAGTTATCAAAAATAACTTTTTCCCAGAAATTATAAATTTATTGTCATTTATTGTTTGTTTTCTTTCTGTCTGTCTTTTTAAAAAGGGATTTAGAAGTAATTGGTTGACATCAATGGTCAAGAAATATACATATGATTTCCTTTTCTGTTCCTCCTTCCAACGACCAAATTAGAGCTACAGTGATAAATTAAAGAGTTTACTGAAGGGGTAGGGAAAGCAATGCAGGAATGGACAATAACAATTATAATGATTCACAAAGAACATTTTCAGAGTTTAAATGCAGAAGTGTCCCGTTCCCGCGGGACATTCACCGTGGGTCCTGGAGGAGAGAGTGGGAATTGGGGGGGGATTTACAAGAGGCACAGAGAATGAGGACAAGACAATATCCTGATCAAGTCCTGTTTTAATGAACAAAGAGTCACAGCTTATAAGGGCCAGCCAAGGGGGGGGAACCTCAGCCGCACATGCAGATTAGGCTACCTTGGCAACAGGCCAATCAGGGAGTTCAGGGGAGTGTGCCCTGCCCATGGGTCAGTAAGGCCTTACAGTCTTCAATTAGGTACGCAGAGGAGTGGCATGTACATGCAAATCAAGCATAGGGGAAGACGATCTTTTGCCCAATCAAGGGGATGCAGGACACGGGTGCTTATCTAAAGAGCATTACCCCTTGTTTGCTCAAGCTTTACAGCTGCAGTACTCTGTCATGTAGGCTGGGGTAGAAGAATGCCCAGAGCTCAGGCTAATAAATTCCAAGTAATGGCTCGGCCTCACGTCTCCAGGCAAGTCCTAATGAATTCCAAGTAATGGCCGGGCCTCATGGCTCCGGACACAGAAGGATCCTGGAAATTAAAAGAAAATTCCAGTCCCTTGATCTTTAATACATTTGGCTAAAGTGGCCAAGGCAATATCAAGGCTACTATAAAAGACTGAGTCATGTAACGTTTTTAAAATGTGTTTTGCTTTGACTTTAGCTATTGGGAGAGAGAGTGAATGCTATTTCTGACAGCTTGATGTGAGAGTAGCTGGGAGGAAGGAGAGTGCTTAGAGTCTTCATGAAGTATGCTGACTTTTAAAAGTCAGTTCAAAATAAAGAGTAAAATTTGAACTTCCGGTCTCCAGAAATAAATAAATAAATATATATATATATATATATATTCATCATTTTATTGGAGGCTCATACAACTCTTCTCACAATTCATACATCCACCCATTGAGTTGAGCACATTTGTACATTTGTTACCATGATCATTCTAAAAACATTTGCTTTCTACTGGAGACCTTGGTATCAGCTACTCATTTTTCCCCTCCCTCCCTATTCTCACCTACCTCATGAACCCTAGATAATTCATAAAGTGTTATTATTTTATCATATCTTACACTTTTTGACCTCTCCCTTTACCCACTTTTCGTTTGTCCATCCCCAGGGAGGAGTTTATAGGAGGTTATATGTAGATCCTTGTAATCGGTTCCCCCTTTTCACCCCACCCTCCCTCCACCCTCCCGGTATTGCCACTTTCAGCAATGGTACTGAAGCTATCATCTGTCCTATATTCCATGTGTTTCTGGTTCCTTTCTGTACCAGTGTACATCCTCTGGTCTAGTCAGATTTGCAAAGCAGAATTGGGATCATGATAGTGGGGGAGGGGGAGGGAAAGGAAGCAATTAGGAACTAGTGGAAAGTTGTATGTTTCCTCATTGCTACACTGTACGCTAACTGGCTCATCTCCTCCCCAGGACCCTTCTGTAAGGGAATGTCCAGTGCCTACAGATGGGTCTTGGGTCCCAAATCTGCATTCCCCCTCATTGACAATGAATTGATTTTTTGTTCTTTTATGCCTGTTACCTGATACCTTTGACACCTCCTGATCCCACCAGCTGTTGTGTGTCTTCCATGTGGGCTTTGTTGCTTCTGACCAAATGGCTGCTTGTTTACCTCCAAGCTTTTAAGACCCCAAATGCTATATCTTTTGTTAGCCAGGCACCATCAGCTTTCTTCACCAATTTTGCTTATGCACCCATTGGTCTTCAGTGATCATATCAGGAAGGGTGAGCACAAAATACTATGATTTTTTGTTTTTTGGTGTCTGATACCTGACCCCTTCTACACCCCATGATCACACAGGCTGGTGTGTTTCTTCCTTTTGGGCTTTGTTGCTTCTGAGCTAGATGACTGCTAGTTTACCTTCAAGCCTTTAAGACCCCAAACACTATATCTTTTGTTAGCCAAACACCATCAGCTTTCTTCACCACATTTTCTTACACACACATTTGCCTTCAGCGATCACATCAGGAAGGTGAGCATACAATAAAAAGGGTTTTTCTTTTTGGCTCTTTGATTCCTGATAACTTATCCCTTCGGCATCTCGTGATCACACAAGCTAGTGTTTTACTTCCATGTGGGTTTTGTTTCTTCTGAGCTAGATGGCCACTTATTTAGCTGCAAGTCTTTAAGACCCTAAAAGCTTTATCTTTTGATAGCCATCAGCTTTTTTCTGCACATTTGCTTATGCATTTGCGTTGTCTTCAGCAACAGTTTCAGGAAGGTGAGCACCATAAAATGCCAGTTTAACATAACAAAGTATCCTTCCATTGAGGGAGTATTTGAGTGGAGGCCTAATGTTGATCTGCTACCTTAGTACTAAACCTATAAATATATACACAAAGATCTATTTCCCCATCGTCATACAAAATATATTTACATATGTACATACCTTTATTTAGACCCCTATATATGTCCTTTGCCTCCTATTTCTTTCCTCTATTTTCTTTTAGCTGCCTCTTGTCCCACTATAATACTCAGCCTTCATTTGGATTTCAGTAATAGCTCTCGGAATTACATTACCCTTGACCCATCCTACCAAGCCTCCTACACTCTCCTAACCACCGATTTGGATCACTTGTTGTTCCCTTGAATAAAATATATTTTTATTCTTAAACATTCTCTACTTGTGATATAAATTTGCACTAACTTTCAGAAACAGGTAGCATCTATGCAAAAGTTTACTTTCTGAGAAATAGTCACACTTTTCAAATTAATGTCAAGTTAAAAACAAAATAAATTGGTTTTACCTTCATCACAATATTAACAATTTAGAAAATCATTACTTTTCAGACAGCAGAAGATGGAAAGTTTTTAATAGACACCACGCTGTGCAGTGAATAACATACAATGACTCTGGTGACAACAGGAACCCAGTGGGACTCCATGATCACCCCCACACACAGCCCCTGGACTCACACATTTTCCACTATTGCCTGGCGATAGACCTGCCACTTTCATATCTCACTGATTTTGTGGACTATATTTGTATTTTCCTTTTTGGAAAGTTGTATGTTTCATCATTGCTACCCTGCAACCTGACTGACTCATCTCCTACCCGCTACCATTCAGTAAGGGGAATGTCCAGTTCCCTACAGATGGGCTTTGGGTCTCCAACTCTGCACTCATCCTCATTTAAAATGATATAATTTTTTGGTTCATTGATGCCTTGCTCCCCCCATTGCGCTGCCCCATACCTTTAGTGTTTGGCCCATGTGTCGTGGGGTCAGTCTGGACCAATCTCAACACTGAGTCTCCAGTGTTGTTCCCCGTAGGTTCATGGATCCATGAGGGATGCTGTGTCTCATAGTGGGGCCAGCCATATGGCTCACTCTGTGCATTGGCTGTTTGGAAACTATACCAAGTATATCCCTATGAGTGTAACTGACTGGTATAAGGTCTGGGATCCATGAGCAGTTTGCTCATGCCACAGTGCCACCGCTCCACCAGGAGAGTTTTATAAAGCTCTCTCCAAATCAGTTTGAATGCAGGCAGATGAATCAAGTTAGAAAGCAAACAATTGAATACAAGTGGTGATTATGGCTACTTACCAGGAAGAAGTTCTAATAAGACTGGGAATGGCATTGTGAGAAAAAGGCCAGGAAATTTGAGCTGAGGTTTTTCTTTCCTATAAGACACTGCACCTGCTCATTCTTCAAGGGCAGCAAGGGCCGAACTCTGAGAATTTCATTATAAAACCGCACCTCATCTGCGCTACAGCACTGCTGTTATTCAGCTGTCACAGACTGGGCTACTCGAGGGGAGTCAAATCCAATAAAAGGCATCAGTGCCCCCATGTGGGGAGATGCCTCCCTGTCATGTCAGTAACCTGTGACATGATCTCATGATCTCACTCTCTAGGAGACAGCAGACAGCTTTTCTCTCCGCTCAGCAGCTGAGATGCCTCTGAGACTCCTGCTCTGCAGCTGCATCAGGCTGAGGGTTTCTGCCCCTCTCAGGAAGGGGTTTCTCTCACTGTGCATCTTGCACAGTAATACATGGCCGTGTCTGAATTCTTCAGGCTGCTCCACTGCAGGGACATGGTACTGATGGAGTTGTCTGTGGAGATGGCGACTTTTTCTAGGAAGGATGGGTTGTACCTGGTTTCAGAGTCTCTAGGATCAATCCTTCCTATCCTTTCCAAGCCCTTTTCCAGGTGTCTGCCTAATCCAGTGCAAATAGTAGCTGGTAAAGCTGTACCTAGATGTCTTACAGGAGATCCTCAAAGGTACTCCAGGTCTCTTCACCTCTGCCCCAGACTGCACCAACTGGACCTGGGCACAGTCCCCTGTGCAGATAGGATTCAGAGATCAGAGATTCCCTACACATACACACACACACACACACACACACACCCTCCATCTCAGACCCTGTGGCAATCCTGACCTGGGAGAAGAGCAATGAGGAGAGCTAGGGGGGCAGACCCCATCTTGCAAGGAGGTTCCCTGCTGGGTGAGAGGCTGCTTCCGTGTGGAGGTGGCCTGTGTGTATAAAATGGACATCTTCCACTTTGCATATTTCTGTCCTGCCCTCCATGTCAGACTCTTCTAACCTTAAAACCCTGGAACCCAAGGCAGGGAGAGGTGTGGGTCTTGGGACTGCCAGGAAGGACAGAACCTAATCCTAATAACATCACACACAACACAAACACAAACACACACACACACACACACACACACACACACACACACACACAGGCATTGGCATCTTAACCCCAGACAGTATTGAACTGTAGATCTCCACTCAGTGCATCTCTCAGTCCACACTCGGGGCAGAATGGTTTGAAACGGGGTGTGAGACTGAAGCCCGAGGAGGCTGAGGCCCTCACAGACAGTCCCTCCTTATGGTCCGTGGGGAATTATGTTCAGGATAGAATGTATCTCTGTCTCCTTAGTGAATAGTTTGAAGAATCTGATCGCCCAAATGATCCCTTCTCAGTAGACCTCTCAGGTGTGTCCTATCGCCCAGATCTGCCCTGTGCTTCCTGCTGCCTGAGGAGAGTAGACAAATCTCAGGGAATGTCAGCTTTACTTGGAGTGTCAGACAAATCTGTGCAGATTAAAGCCAAAGATGAGTGTGTCACTCTGAATACTCATGGTCAACCTGGCCCTTGTCACCGTCTCTCTGACAGTGGAGCTCTGTTCAGAAGAGAAGTTAAAAGTCAAACATGGGGAACATTTCACCTTCACCAGTTTAGTAATCTGTCTAAACATTTCTCTGATCTACTCTGCTCTAAACTAAAGAAAACCATCAATGGGTTAACTTTTCTATCTCTGAGGAGGAGGCCTTGGGGTTCAGGGAACACCAAGAACCGCTGACATAACTGCCCAAAAAGACAATGTTCTACATCTGAGTTTTGAGGGTCGTGACTGGGGACTTTAAAACACATGATGTGCAGCTAAATGTCTCTCTCTTTCCAGAGTGATGATAATTGAAGACACTTCGAAACCATTTGTCCCATGCTGTAATAAATCATGAATAGAGTCTCCTGAACTCTAAGACACGAAGAAATAAATGGTGCCTTTCTATCAGTACCTACGACTATGGCTGTCAGCGTCCCTTCAGGTCTGGGACTGAACTCACCCCCTCAAATAATCCAGTCAAATAATTGACAAGCCTACCAGAGAGCAATAGTCCTGGGGAGATACAATTACCTTAGAATAATCCAACTTCTGTGATTAAAAGGGCATCATTTATCCAGGGGAAAATTCAGAATGTTTGGAAAGAAAAGGTAATTGTAATAGGAGCTTGTGTGTATTTACAGTCAATGAAATGAAACAAGAGCGTATGAATAGTTGAATGAACATTAATCTTCTTGCTATACCTTCACACAATTCACAAGAACATGTAAGGATAAAAATAGAAAATAATATTAAAATGTTTTCCTTAGTTCTCTCCTCTGGTGGGGAGAGAGCACCTCAGGTTGTTGTTTATGAACTTGGGGTCTCCCAAGAACAGAACAAGAACCCAGAGAAGATGCCCTAATTCCATGTTCATTCTCCTCCCTCTGCTCTCTGGAGCTGATGGTTATGCTAAAAAACATCTAAATATCAGTTCTCAGAGACAGGAAGAGGACTAAAAAGCATGACAAAGGGGAAAATAGGGTAGGGAAGGCCCAAAGGCGGCTAGGAAACCTGTGGCTTGCTCCCCATGCACTGAGTCTTGAATCTGGGTCATGTGCCTGTTTGTCCTGAGACCCTGTGCAATACATCCCAACCTTCCCTTCATGGTGCTTACAATCTGGTCTCACATAGCTCCCCTGACCTACTTTTGTCTGCATTACCACACGCATCAAATAAGTGCTATATTCCTGTTGTGGGGACCCAGGTACTTGAGATAATCTCTTGAAGAGTGAGTCATTGTTTTTTTTTTTAAACATTTAATTAGGGGCTCATACAACTCTTATCACAATCCATACATATACATACATCAATTGTATAAAGCTAATCTGTACATTCTTTTCCCTAATCATTTTCTTTTTTTTCTCCTCTTTTCTTTTTTTTTTACATTTTATTAGGGGCTCATACAACTCTTATTACAATGCATACATATACATACATCAATTGTATAAAGCACATCTGTACATTCCCTGCCCCAAATCATTCTCAAAGCATTTGCTCTCCACTTAAGCCCTTTGCATCAGGTCCTCTTTTTTTCCCCCCTCCCTCCCCGCTCCCCCATCCCTCAGGTGCCCTTGGTAATTTATACATTGTTATTTTGTCATATCTTGCCCTATTCAGAGTCTCCCTTCCCCCCCTTCTCTGCCGTCCATCTCCCAGGGAGGAGGTCACATGTGGATCCTTGTAATCAGTTCCCCGTTTCCAACCCACTCACCCTCCACTCTCCCAGCATCGCCCCTCACACCCTTGGTCCTGAAGGTATCATCCACCCTGGATTCCCTGTGCCTCCAGCCCCCATTTGTACCAGTGTACAACCTCTGTCCTATCCAGCCCTGCAAGGTAGAATTTGGATCATGGTAGCTGTGGGGAGGAAGCATCCAGGATCTGGGGAAAAGCTTTGTTCTTCATTGGTACTACATCGCACCCTGACTGACCCATCTCCTCTCCTAAACCCCTCTATGAGGGGATCTCCAGTGGCCGACACTTGGGCTTTGAGTCTCCACTCTGCACTTCCCCTTCATTCAATATAATATAATATAATATAATATAATATGATATGATATGATATGATATGATGTGATGTGATGTGATGTGATGTGATGTGATGTGATGTGATGTGATGTGATGTAATGTAATGTAATGTAATGTAATGTAATGTAATATAATATAATATAATATAATATATATATACACACATATACACACACATATACATATCTTTTTTTTTGCATGATGCCTTATACCTGGTCCATCTGGCACCTCGTGATCGCACTGGCTGGTGTGCTTCTTCCATGTGGGCTTTTTTGCTTCTGAGCTAGATGGCCGCTTGTTCATCTTCAAGCCTTTAAGACCCCAGACACTATCTCTTTTTTTTATAACACCCTTCCTCCTTATGAAACACCTCATGTAGTAGCTTGTGCATTTAGTGTTCAATTTATCTCAGGATAGACAAGAGTGTTCTCTGAACACTATCTGCCTGGACTCAGCCCAAACCCCTAAACCTGAATGCACAATGACACTGGTGTCTGTTGAACGAGTATCTCTTTCTCTGTGTTATCAATCTATACATTTTCCTATCTCTGCTGTCTTTCTATCTATCTATCTATCTATCTATCTATCTATCTATCTATCTATCTATCTATCATAAATCTATTAATTGGTCTATCAATCTGCTGAACTATCGATTTAGCTGTCAATTTTCTCTATGTAACCTGTCCATATCTCATATCTCTCATCTATCTGTATTTTTATGATCTATGTTTATGTTTCCATCCATTTCTTGCTTAACTTTATTTCTGAAATAAATCCAAGCTTAACGGGAGCAATATGTTTTGTTTTTGTATTAGTATGCTATATATTGGACACTGATTCTAGTTGGCTAGACCCATTTATTTGTTTGTTTACTTATTAAATTCTTGATGTCCTCATGACTTTTTATTTAATTAAGACCATAATTGATCATATTAAATTGAATTACTTCACTATTCGGTGGAGTTCTGCTATTACTTATTTATTGCATTTAAAATATTAGCCAGAATTTGTATGATGTATTTTGAAGGAATAATGTTATATTCTCAGCACCTGTCTGTTAGTTCATCATACTGTGGTGGCTTGTGTGTTGCTGTGATGCTGGAAAATATCAAATGCCAGCAGGGTCACCCAAAGTGAGAAGATTTCATCAAAGCTTCCAGACTAAGAACAGACAATGCAGAAAGACCCCACTACCTCCTTCAGTGGAAGAAGTTTGAACATCGTATGCATATCTTTGAAGCATTGTTAAATACTGACAGTCTAAAGAAAGGAATTAGGAAATTGTTGAAGCTACTGTCAGAGGATGGGTCCTTCAGGTTCAAGGACACTCAAAATGTGACTGGAGTCAAGCTGGTTTCTTGGAGGGGAGTTGGCCATGAGGACGTAATTTGGGTAAAGCCTCTGGGAGTCGACCCATCAGGATCTTCATTTGCTGATGGGGCATGACTCAGGTAAAGATAAACAGCTCCAAAAGTCTTCTAATGATCAAAACTGATCATTTGCATACTATAAATTTAGGAAAATTGGAAGGGGCCAAAGATGAAATGGGATGCTTGAAGTTTGCTTGTTATCCTAGGCATTCTGAGCTTAAATGAACTTAAATGGTATTGCAAGCTGATCAGGAAATCATAAGATTTACTATGCCAGGAACAACACAATGAAGAGAAGGGGATGGCATTCATTGTCCGAAAGGATCTTGCTAAACCCATCATGAAATACAGTACTGTCTGTGATAAGATCATATCTGCCTTCAAGGAAATCCAACCAATACAACTATTATCAAACAGTACTTGAAAAATGCATTTGCTGTAAACTTTAACATACAAATAAGTGAGGTATAAGACTAATAAATAAAAATTATATTTTTTGTGCTCCTTCCTCCCCACTTTCTGCTGTTGAGATTTCAATTCCATTATTATACATCCTACATGCAATAGGTCTGATTTTACATATTTATTATACATTAATCTTGCATTCCTTTGTCATAAAAATAGATAAATTCGTTGGGGGAAACAGTGTGATGGAGAAGCATCCCCGGACAACAACAAGAAACCAGCCCTGAAATGATGCATCTGCACCTGCCCCTGGGGTGTGTCCTGTGATCTGTGGATTCTGAGTGGCCCCTGCGGCGCAGGTCTCTCCCAGCAGGGAGTTCGTGTCTGGGTTCACACTGACTCCCTCTCCCTCTTTTCTCACAGAGTACTAGATGGCCTTGCCTTCCATTTTCTAACCTTCTATTTGCCAATAAACTGTGTTTTTGTCATTGTCTCTGGAGGTGGTAATTTGAACCTTCATGGAGTCTGTATAGTTGTCAGTACAGAGATGGAAGTATTTGCACAGAGAGCTAAAGGAAGGCTACATACCAAGGTATTTCTCCCCCCCCCCCACAAGGTATTTCTTATTCTCCCCCCTTGAGGGGCTGTTAATTTCACGGTATTGTAGTGATAATTTCACAGGAAATGAATTTCTTTATTTCTCATCTCAAAGTTCATAACCAGTAAATAAAGAGAAGATTCAACTAAATATCCTGCGTCACTGCCTCAGCGAGTACAGCTGCCCTCCCCTCAGGTGTCCTGACACTCTCAGGATGTGGATTTCTACAGCATGTGTCTCACACAGGAAGAGGTGGCAGTGTCCTCGGAGTTCAGGCTGCCGATCTGTGGATAAGCTGTGCTGACTGACACAACCCGAGAGACGTCTTCCTGCCTTGTGTGAAGCCCTGGGCATATGTTGACTTCCAGCCCTTCCACTAAAGGCCTTTTCCTGGTGCTCATCACACCCGATTCATACCGTAGTTGGAAAAGGTGGATCCAGAAGTCTTGCAGGACACCTACTCTCCTGGCTTCTGCACCTTGGCCTCAGCCGGCACTAACTGCATCTGGGCATGCACACCTGTGAGGAAGTAAACCAGAAGGTGAGGGCTCTGGAGCTGCCACAGTCTTCTCTCCAGCCCCATGTCTTATCTTACCCAGGGCAGCTGCCAATAGGAAAATAGCGCTCCACAGTCACTCCTTGATGAGTGCACTTTGGTGTCAGAGGTTTAGGTGTAACCTATGCAGAAATGTCCTTGTTTAATAATGTATCAAAGGAGATGACTTCAGGTATCAACTCTATAGGGCTCTTGTGCATACATATAATTCACATTCATGAATGCATTTCTGGTCTACATCAGGTATAAATAAGAGAAAACTGGAGAACTTGACAGAGCCACACATCAGGATAGCTCCGCTGCTCATCTCAAATGTGGTCTGGAATCCTGATGGCTAGTGGTGGGTGTATCTCATGATGTGGGTTGACAGCTGGTCACGACTGCTACAGATGTATCCACTTATACTCCACCCCTATAAGTTCACTGACTTCATAGATGGGGTCTGACAAAATCAGCTTCTCATGGACTAATACTGACCAATCAAGAGGGCCATTCCTCTGTGTCTGTGATGAGGTATAGTGATCTTTCACTGACTCACTGGGGTGGGTGTGGGGGGAGTCTTACTCATTTTACTATGTAATCCTCACTATTACTACTTATGGAATGAGTGTATTTTCACAAATAGCTATATCTTCCATGAACTTCATTATTTTTTACTCATTTAAAATAATGTATACCAAAATGTTATTTTAATAGGCATGAAGCTTTCTTATTTCCTCTCTTCACATAAAAACCAGCTCACAAAAACGTATTATAAGAAAATTGAAAAACAACCAATGAAATAATACAAAAGTATGTAAAGTACTCAGAAAACTTTCAAAACCAAGCAATACAATCTTTAAAATATAAGGAAATATTTCTTTATCCCCATAAGTCTGACAGAATCCCCCAAATAAATTTAATAATTGTGCAAGATGTACTGAAGATATATTAATAAAATTAACATAAGTTGTAAATTTTAATTTAAAAATTATATCAGTGTTGTGAAAAAAGATTAGTGAGAGCCCATAAGATTAGGACATATTTCTACAAACTCAGATTTTTTCTAGTGTACAGCACCTATTTTCTGAAGAAAAAAAAATCCTTCCTTGCCTGAATGGTCCTAAAACAATTCAAGTGCTCAGGGCTTGAGGAAACCCATTACTCATTGGATGCTCTTCGTTTACAGGTCAGGGAACTGATTTATCAGGTTTCAGCTCAAAGAACCTAGGGAGAAAACATAGGGCTGATCAAATGTAGATCAGTTTCCCGATGCTGGGTGATGAAACATCCTATATTATCTGTCCACTCATCCCTCTATAATGTCTTGTCATGTGGAGATGACCACAACTCTCTGCCCATAAACAAGCTCTAGGGCCTCTTGGACACCTGACACTCCATTTCCACTCTGGACCCCTGCTCTGTCTCTCTTGGACTGTCTCTTCCTCTCTGAGTCAGGCACCTGCTCCTTATTCTGCAACATGAGCCGTGGGTGCACTGATGCTGGAAGTCCTTGCATGCACCATCAGAGAACTGAAGTGAATTGACATATCAAATGTCATCCGAAATCTAGAGGAGGTCTACTCAGATGGGAAGAGCTGTGTTCTGCCTACCTGAATCAGAAGCTACCAAACCCATGTATTTGTAAAAACAAAACAAAATAAAACAAAAATGTAAATTCAAATTTTATAAATTTCTAGAGACTGAGTATTGTTTACTGTGACAGTGAGAAACTCCTGGGCCAGTCATCAGTGGAGCTCGCATTTTGTGAGCTTTGCCTATAAAACCCCTCCAGATTTTCAAGTGAACATTCAAAATAAGCCCTGTGTTTCAGACACTGGAGGAGGAGACTTTTATCATCTCAACAGACTTAGCACCAGAGGAAGGTCAATTACACTGACTTTTCATAGCTGGAGGTGAAATATTTCCCCTATCAACCACACACTCCATATCCTACCTATGAGACCTAAGTGGGAGGGTATAGTGAACAGGTATTAAATACTCAAAGATAAAGAACGGATGTACTGAAATGCAGGGAAGGAACATGGACAGGCCAAACTATAAACTACAACACAGGCATGAAGGTCAGAGCCTTACTGCCCAGGTGCTATAAAAGATTCATTCTCAATCAGAAGAACACACAGAAACTCCCTGTTCTCCCACTTCATCACCATGTAGATTCCCAGCATCACAATCCTGCATTACAATTTAGAATGGGAAGAATCTGCTTCTCTGAGGAGAAAAACAAACAGAACAAATAACATATAGCAAACATGGCTATGGTCTAACACTTGCCAGATTAGCATGAATCCCCACAAACTTAGTTCTGAGAAAAGGGTGAAAAATGTTTCTACCTCGAGGAAACACTAAATACTAAGATAAATTTTCATTCATCGGAATTCATCTCATTTGTAGATTGATTTTCTGTGTTGGCATACCTCAAATTTAACTCATAATTTGTATTAAATGTTTTTACATTTTATTTTACGTTGAAAACTGAACTGAGTATTTTTTCAATCTCTCAACCAATTAATATTCTTCATCAAATCACCGTAGTTTGTCACTAGAAGTGCGCAGACACTTGGTTCTGGAAATGGAGTGCTGTGTGAAACAGAGTCCTTCTTCCTAGAAGAGGGGACCGTGGGACAAAATCATCTGCAGAGCACATTGAAATCTGCAAACAAAGAGTGAGAAGACGACAATGGATGGATGTATGGATTGCGATAAGGGTTGTACAAGCCCTCAATAAATTGATTTTTTTAAAAAGAAGAAAATAAATGTCTAGGGAATAATGATGGTGACATGTGTACAAATGTTCTTGATACAATTGATGAGTGGATACAAGAAATGTAAGAGCCCTCAATAAAATGTTTTGGGTTTTTTTTAAAAGTGAGGAGACTTAAGAGATGATCACATTCTAATAGAGAGTAAGTCAGGTGTAGCAGTGAATAAAGAAAACAAATAGCAATGAATTAATTTCAAAATATATTGAAAGTAATATGTGAAGCCAGAGGCTTCAGGAAAATCTTTCAAGTTTAAAAGACAAAATGAAAATTACTTATGATACCTAAGTACTATCATAAAGAGCAAACTTGTCATTATCCAAAACAGTGGACTAGGACTAGAATTCAGATTAGGAGCACCAGGAAAAAACATGCGTTTAATATCTTTTAGGGAGAATCCAGACTGCATCATATTTGAGAATGACATGTTTTGTATATGTATCGTCCATTTTGACTAAAGGTCACTCTTTACTAGAGACTGGAACTTCCCCATAGGGATCTCTAACCTGTAATCTTTTTGGACACCGATTGTCGGTTTAATCGTGCAAGGGACCAGCTGGTGGGTGGTAGCTGTTCACCTTTCAAACAGCATCCATGATCTTGAACTTTGTGTCACCAGGCATTGCGACATCATCACTTACAAATACAGAGAGAAATACAGTTGACAAAAACTTTTAATTGACTGTAAGCAAGGGTTGTTCCATCACAATCCTATCCCCCACCTACTCTGGGCTGAGAACAATAACCTCTGCTAACAGTTTCTGAGCTACGAGCCGGAAATGAAGGGAGAACATGCTTTCTGTGACGTTCATAGAGATGACCTCATTATTTTCATTCCTCTTTTTTTATTTAGTATTGTTACATCTGTCTTACATTTATATTCATGCTTATGCAAAATGAACCACATAGTAGATTTCAACAGATGAAAATGTTTTTGTCTATCAAACAATTATGAAAATGTTTATTAAGAAAACATGATTCACAATCTATTGAAAAAACAGTTGTTGGTCCTAGTTAGAATACAAGAAAGAAATTACTTTTGCCTTGTTTACACTCAAAATCCAACATTTATTATAGAATGTCTAATAAATAGAAAATGTAGACAAGAGTCTTGAGTGACTTCCGGATATGTAATAAAATTCCCAGAAAATGATAGAGGCAATGGTCTTAAACAGAATTGGAAGTTGTCTCACATGTGAATGTCAGTAGGTTGAGAAATACACAACTCCATATAATCAATAGAAGAGATATATCCAAAACATTTATACGTATGGTAAGAGGGAAAATAAAATAAAATCAGTAGATTTTCTAGGTAAGAATCTAACAAGAATGTGTCAGGCCTAAGAATGGCCTGCCATTTTCTCAAACTACAGTGGACACAAAGGACCACGGAACGCATCGCCTACATTATGCAGAGATAGCAAGCCCAAAGAGGAGCCCCGAACCTTCCTGGAAATGCACAACGGTTAATATAATTTCTGCCCAACATACCCCCCTTCTCCTTCCCTCAGGATCATAAAGTAGTCTTCCAAATGTTGTGAGAGAAAAAAAAAAACCTTGTTATTTTTTAATTACATTTTTCAGTGAACTATTTGAAACTCAACTATCCTTTTTTCATAAATTAGAAGTTCTCTCTTCCCTGGAATCCTGGGAATGGTATGATTTACCTTTAAAATAAAGAGCCAAGAGGTCATTTCCTGATAATATTCAGAAAAATGAATAAGATTTTCTTTTCTATCATTTTCCAGCCAGTAATTAATGCACATTTCCCACCTGTCATAATTGAAATCTGAGCTATATAGAAATAATAGTGTATACTATTATTAGCTCAAAAAAAGTAGATTGGCTTAATTCTGGATAATTACACGTTACTACTGAAAATGTTCTCTGAAGGAGATCTATTTAATAATAATAATGAAAAGCCACCATTCCTGGCAGGTATAGGGCAGCTATGGGTGGGTCTCACTCAATGACAGCTAATATCATTCCAACATTTCTGAACAATGCCAAGTACAAGAATTTAAAAATAATTACTTAACAATCCTGTTTAATATGTAGTCTACTTATATCAGACTATAAATTATTGTTCACTTTGGATGAGGCAAGGTAAATGATTTCTAACAAAAGCTGCCTCTGCAATTATTATATTAGAAATAGTTAATATGAAAAATATAGATAAGTTCTAGTAAATGGCAAAATATTTCCAAGACAATGTTTTATAACAAAAACAAGAGAGGGGTGGACACATTTAATATAAATACCTAATACATATTTTGACGTAATTCTAATAATACTGGCTTCAGAGAATAACATACCTCATTGAATGAAACCGTTTGGAAAATCAGGGATCGATTCTTCAGTTATTTAAACTGTTCTACTTGAAGACCAAAAGCGTGTGGTTGAATATACAAAATAGTTATCAACACAGGTCATTTTAAAGAGCAAAACACGCATCAAATGAGATTTCGCAAGTTACATTCTCCCTACAGGATCGTGTGCAATATGCACCTTTTTCCAACTTTGGGTTAAAATATCTACAAAACTGTGGTCTTCGAGCTCTTGTTCCATCTGCCAGTTCTTTCTGATCCTCAGGAGACAGTAGATGATACCGTATTCCATTCATCACCATCCTAAGGAACTCAGGGTTGTCCTGAATGAGGGGTTCAGTTGGGACGGTTTTACATCAGACATTCTTCGAGATGAGAGGAAATCTGATGTTAGCGAGGACATCCACCCTAAATGGCTGACGATTCGGCGCCTCATGTCTCAGGCCCCTGACAGCAGCATCATAAACCTGCTCCACTGCGCTCACGGTCAGGGGTCTTGGTTGAGGAGAGGTGTTACTCACTGAGCATCAAGTTGGAGAAACTCCTCACTTTTGGAAACAAGTGAAACGCTGGTGAATAAAGGCGTCTGCAGTGGCTTTCAACTCAGGACAGTCTAGACACGCTGCTAGAACGCTTAGAACGAGACAGTCTGAAGCATCCACTTTCTCTTTTGAAAATCAACACACATGTTCCTCACAGGCTGAATCGGGTACTGGTTTGCGGCATCCAAAAGAGACTGCACGTTGTTGCTATTCACAGAGATCCTAGCAGTGTAAGCACATTCCACCAGGTGTTCAATAATGTCAGGTCGGCATCTTTCAGTTCTATGTCAAAGGACTTTGATTCCAGCGTGTCAGTTGTGAACACGACGTTAAAAACTGGGCTGGTTGCAGCCAGGACCACACGATGAACAGGGATCTTTCTTTCCTGGACCACAAGAATCACATCACACAAAGTTCTCTGTCTTCGCATGTCATTCATGACTGCCATGGAGCCCACCAACAATTTCGCTTCTTCCCAAGCTTCAGGTTTCTTCTTGGTCTTTCTCTTGCTGCTCCGAGCCACCCTGGAGGCTGACATCCTCCCTAAGCTCGGCTCCCCGGGCCTGGTGCAGGCTGTGGGCTGCGGTCCCTTCTGTTGGGGAACTCTGAGGTCAGGCTGACTGCAGCAGTGTAGGAGGCGGCTCAGCAGCTGCTGAAACACCATGCTGGGCTGAGGCTACAGCAGTAGCTCCAGGGCGAGCTGGGTTGCATGCTGGGCAGAGCTGTAGCAAGGTGGTAGACAAGCCTGTGAATCCGAAAACAAGGCATTTTTGTTTGTAGGGAAGAAAAAAGGTTTCCAAAGAGAAAAAAAAAATAAATCCTCTATCCACAAAACAATGATGATCTTATGCATAAATGATTCTAAATATGTCATAAACACTATAGCTGATAAACAGAGAAATGTTGTTAGCTACATTTCAGCATACAATGTTAACTTGGTAAATCAATCCTTACACATTCACTGCTAATCACCATCTCGCAAACCATTAACCCTTATATGTTAATGTGCTGAGTATCCTGACAACACACTGATAACTAGCTGAAAAGCCACTCATCCTCCAGAACTTCTACTAACACCCTGAGCATCGCCTGATGCCCACAACAACGTCAACATGTGCTTAACAAATCCAATGACTATGCACACCAAATGTAACCTAATGCAGTTATTCCAATTCTTTGAATCAGTGTCACAGCCTGGACTGTAGTCTATCAACGTAACCCTAACCTTATGACCCTAAATCTTATATTCAGAAACTACTTCTGAGAACTCTAATCCTTAAGCAGTAACTCTACATCATTATACCTTAACATGTACGCTCCTAATCAACTCAAAACATAATCTGTTAGGCAGAAACTTTCTAAACATAATGACCTTTAATCTGTCCGCCAACATCTGAATCTCAAATCATCACAACTGACTCCTAATTCTATTGCTTGATTCTTGTTCTTGAGCCAGGAACACTGATTAATCTCAGGACTTGGCTTCTGATCTTAAGTACCGACTCTGCCTCTAGCACACTAAAACCCTAAGCTAAGCACCGAACTTAACACACCAAAAAACGCATGCTGCTAATTACATGTGTGGATTTGTCTCCTCTCGCAGATTTTACCTAAATATAAGGGACTGCGAGAGGTAGACATGTAAAATTAGGAAACACCAACACATCCTCTGTTTTCAGTTAACGTTTACAAATGGTTCATGAAATTTGGCAAAATGAAGGGATATATAAATGTTTAAATATGACATAAGGCATCATGACCGAGTTCCATCACAGGACTCTTGTGGTCCTCAGCTCTACTGTGTCCTACACTCAAGGAGCCTTCTCTGCTATTAGACATATGCAGGGATGTGTTGCCCAATAACCAAGGTGACCAAGAGCTCAATTGTACTTACTCACTAATTTGTAGTCACAAATTCACCTGGTTTCTCCCTCAAAGATGTAGTGAAACAGTGTTTAATGAAACAAATAAATAACTGGTTATTCTACCTTTGATCCCCCCCATTCCATCTTTCCCAGGGACCCTCATGTCACTAGAGATCGAGGTGGTATCAAACTAAAAGTTCCTTCATTGGAACAATGATCCCCATTTTTCATTACATTGGATTTTTCCTCAGACTTAAGGGCTGTGAGGAAGATGTAGTACACCCTTCTAACCCTAAATTATTTGGTTCTGTGACTACTTGAGTTTCTAGTAAAACAAACACTTAGCCTCACCAGACATACTTCAAGTAGGAGCTGTAGCTTCACCCCTTAAGTGTAAAGACGTTATTCCCAGGGACATCCTGTGGGTCCAGTGCCAGGAACGCCCTCTCAGCGCACACTGGGCTCTCCACTCATGGAGAAGTAAGTCCTCAAATAATCACTCGTGATAACAATAGGCCAACCTGCTGCTGACTTAATCGGTTAAATCCTGACCAGGCACCCTGGGTGCACGGATATCTAAATATACCCTGGAATGAAAGCGAGACCCGGATGTGGACAAATCAGCAACCAAGAAGCCATTAGTGGAGGTTTCAGAGTCAGCGTGTTAGCACAGGCTGAATATCTTTGAGCTCAACCCAGGGGCTTCCGGAGGCAAAAGGCTATGTTCCTCCCTGAGCTTGTCTTACATACCTACTAGCTGAGGGTACCTGGCCTGGAATAGGTCCCCATGCCCAGGTTCCAGGTACTTTTACCTTGCAGGAAGCACAAAACATCCAAGCAAGGATGATCCACTGTCTTTCCACACACAGCCTGATCTGAAATCCAAATCCGCCCCAATTTCAGCACCTTGAATTATCTGCATCCAGGTACACCTGGATCCTGAGCAGGAGCTGGAAATAAAGGAGGGAACGTGAGAGGCGGATTAAAGGGCAATTACCTGTAATTACTTCAGCATCATTATTAAATTGACGTAATTTATACTCCAGGAGCCTTCCTCATTGGAATATCCATCCTTTGGTGAGTCCAGAAAATCATGGGTTCTCAACCTTCCTAAGGCCACGATCCTTTAATACGGTGCCTCATGTTGTGGTGATGCCCAAACATAAAATCATTTTCATTACTACTTCACAGCTATCATTTTGCTACTGTTATGCATGAGGAGAACCATGTGAAAGGGTCGTTGGACCCATAAAGGGGTCACGACCCACAGGTTGAGAACCACTGGTCCAGATGAAAACAGAATAAACCCGGGGTGGATTGGGTGAAGTTGCTGTGGGAGGTGTTCTTAGGAAACACATGGCAGCTCTGGGAACACCTTGCACACACAGACACACATGCACACAGGTGAACACATGAAAATATTAGCAAACAAGACACCGGGTAGGGCAAGATATGACAAAATAATAATTTAAAAATTATCAAGGGCTCATGAGGGAGGGGGGAGCGGGGAGGGAGGGGAAAAAAGAGGACTTGATGCAAAGGGCTTAAGTGGAGAGCAAATGCTTTGAAAATGACAAGCAAGCACAACGGTTTGTTTGAAGATCTCCAAGCAACTTTGGCTACAGACCTAGGAAGAGACAAGGATCTTTTCCTGGAATTATACATGGAATTGTATGGTATGTGAAATGTATTTCAATAAATATTTTAAACTTAAAAATATATATGAAAATTATAATTTATTAAGGTTCATGAGGGAAGAAGAGTGGGAGAGGGAGGGGAAAATGAGGAGCTGATATCAAGGTTTCAAGTAGAAAGAAAACACTTTGAATATGATGATGGCAGCATATGTACAAATGTGCTTGACAATGGGTGAATGCACAGATTGTCATAAGAGCCATAAGAGCCCCTAATAAAAGTATTTAATATAAAATAAAGCATTAGTATTGTAAAGCATAGTACCTATATTTTGAGAGCAAAATCAACTCCTCAAACATGGGAGACTTCCTCTAGTTTTTGGAAGATGCCCTGGAAACATCCCGATGTGTTATGCAAATTCACAAACAGCATTGACTTCTCTGGAGGATGCAGAGAGCTTCAGCATCTATAGAACTTCTAAGGTTAACTCCGTACCTTCAAATGCTTGGAGTGCAGAGGCCTTGTGAAAGTACAACATGCCTGCAGGGAAGGAGCGAGACTCAGGAGCCACTGTCATATCCAGCTCAAGGGAACAATTAAGGGCAGGTTCTGAGGGGGCTGGGTGGGTTTTCCTTTTTGGTATGTGGCATTCCCTTTTCCAAAATGTAATTTAAAACAGAATTTGATAAGGGATGCTTGTGTCAAATTAAATATCGAATTCTACAGGGAATATTTAACTGGTTTAATAAAAGAATGAGGACCACACTAAAAGCGGTGAAGATGGGGCCCGCATTTTTAGGGAGTGTCTCTAACTGTGGTTGACATTTCCATTAATCCAATTCTTTCTCATAACAACCCTATAGGACAGAGTAGGACTGCTCTTGGAGGATTCTGATTCTGTAAACCTTCATGGGAGTAGAGAGCATTCTCTTTCACCTGCAGAGCCATTGGTGATTTAGAATGACTGACCTTGCATTTAGCAGTCCACTGCATAATATACCCCACATGCAGGGCTCTCCAAGATATCTAGAACATTCTTATTCAACATCACTTATGGCTATATAAGTAGAAGGTATGCAAATAGACCCCTCTCCTGCTGATGAAACCATCCCAGTTCCAACTCTGAAGCTCTTGGAGAGGTGCTCCAGCTCTGGAATTCCCAAGTGACCCCATTCAGGACTGAACACATCTAGTCACCATGGAATCTGCATTGAGCTCAATTTTCATTTCTAGAATTTCAAATGGTACTTTGATGGAGAGCAAGTGCGTATGAGGGGGCATGAGTGAGAGCCAGTGAATATATTATGATTTTCATGATCAGGATGTTTGTGTGTTTGCAGGTATCCATTGTGAGGTGTAGCTATGTAATCTGAGGGAGACGAGGCAGCCTGAGGCTTCTCTGAGACTCTACCCTGCAGTCTCTGCATTCCCTATCTGTATGTGTAATATTTACTGGGTCTGCTCAGCTCCAGCGAAGGGACGGAAGTGGGTTTCATACATTAATACTGTTGGTAGGACATGCCACACAGACTCTCTGAAGGGCCAATTCACCATCTCCAGAGACAATGGTAAGAACATACTATATCTTCAAATGGACAACCTGAAATTCAAGGACACAGCTGGGTATTTCTGTGCACAAGACGCACAGTGTGGTAGTTACATAATCTGGTATAAATGTGGGACTTGAGAGGATAAAGACTGAAGGGGTGGACTCTAGTCTGTCAATCGGAGCATGGCCAATGAGGCTTCTGTGTGGGCATGGTCTTCTGTGAATTCTGGGGAATCCAATATTCCTTTCTTGGAGGTAGAAGACACTCTCTATACTCCCTAGGAGACTCCCTTCTGACAAGGCTGACTCCCTGTGAGACATCCCTGAGAAAAAGCCACATGGACCTACCCTGATGCAGCCCTGGGTGCTGGAGAATCCATGTAGAGACCCCTGCCAGCACTTAGACGTTTACAGTGCTACTGGATCCAAAGACTTTCTACCCACTGGCCTGTGATCATCTTGCATTTGGGATCATGGCATGTATTTCATGAGTCTGAAGAGGACTATATAGATTGGATATGTGGGCTAATACTGGAGTTACAGTCTTGGACCTGACTGGGGTGAGATGCTTCCTTAATGTACAATTGCCCTTTATATAAAAATCTCTCTTATATACAATATATGTATGTCTATGCATTTTTTTCTCTAGTTTACCCAGACCAACACACACAGTGAGGGGAAGTCAGAGTTAACCCAGACATGAACGTACCCTCGTGGAAGAGGTTAGGTTGCAGGGTCCCTCAGGACCAACAGAGCACAGGACCCAGACCCAAGAGCAGGTGCAGGTGGAGCTGACCACTGGCTTCCTGTTGTGTCTGGGGATTCTTCTCCTTCTCAGCATCCCTCAGGGAATCGGTGCATCTCCTCACTTCTTTCTTAAACACTCACCCAATCTCCCTGTGATGGTAGGATGATTTTGAACTTAGCTTCTGTTCTGTTCCCCCCTCTAACTCCCCCCAAATGTCCCATATTAATTAGAAATTCCTACATCTAGGATACATTCTCTTCACATCATCTGCTTTCTCAAACACTTTACACCATGCTTTCAATACCCCTCCTGTATTCCCTCCTACCTCAGTATAACAGGCCTTGCTGTGCACAGAACCTCACTTTATTTTATATATATATATATTTAAGACAAAATAATATAAGAACTTAACAACAGTAGCCCAATCCTATATCAAGTCACCTGGCTCCATTCATCCAGATATTTTCTTCTCTGAGTTCATTCGTTTTATTAATTCACAGCTCCTGTCTGCCCTTTTCCCCACAGACTAATTTGAGAGTCAGTTTTTTCTACAAATGCAGTTTGTTTAATTTAGTAGTTTTGAATATTGATACAAGTGTGCGAAAAGAGAGACAAGACACCTTTTATGCTTAGGGTCAATGTGCCTCCACATAACTCACCTTCCTTCCTTCCCTATGTCTCCTTGTCCATGGGCTATACAAGTCCTATTCTGTACAGGGCACCCACAGCTTCCCTATGAGTTCTGTGGGTGGCTATGCCTCCATGTATTATTGAGATCAGAGTATCCTTCTCTAGAGATGTGCACAGGGACTGATTTTCCCTCAACTGGCACTGTGGCTGCTGTAGTTATGATCGCATATTTCTGAGTCAGTCACACACAGAGGGAAAGGCTGTGGAACCAAGACACAAACACCCATGCAGGGAGAGGGCGGGGTTCAGGGATCACTCAAACCCCACAGATAACAGGGGTCTTTGCGGGTAAAATGCAGAGGAGCCTAAGCAGGATTAGTTAAATTCTCAACCTATTTCCTCTACCTGCACAGAAAACGTCTCTGCCACAGACCTCCACATTCTTGTAGCTCAGTGTGTGTATGTTCTTGTATGTACTTTATATGTTTGTTTGTGTGTGCTAATATACATGAACTATTCTTTGCATTCATATACTATACTATGTGATAGAATTTGTAGTCTGCTCTGCATTTATTTTATTATTATAATTCTAGTATATTTTAGTGTGTCTATGTGTTTTTTTCTTAAGTAAATGCATGTGTATTTATTAATCTGAGGATATTGTATGAAGATTTGTTAGGTCTACTACATGTGTTCATTTGTTCATAGTATGCATGTGTATGTTAATATGACTGTTAGAATACAAATGTCATTGTGTGAGTTTCCTTTTAGCGTGTGTTCACATTTCACCTCTATGCGAGTATGTGTTTGATAATATGTATGCATTAATATGTGTGTATTTTGCTGCAGGTATTTTATCCACTGAAACAGGAAGATTCTGGAAAAGACGGATAGGCACAGGGGCTACAACTTAAGGCTAAAATATAAGAACAGTTGTGAGATTGCCTCAGGATTGGGTGGTGTTTCATTTTGTTGTATTTAGGATCACTATAAGTCATAATTGACTCATCAGCTAACAATATTTTATCCTATGTTTTCTCTGGGGACCTTAATAAAGAAATATCCTTAGTGTTTTACAATTTATTTTACAATTCACAATGTAAATTCTGAGGTGTTCTCTTTGAGAACACCACAGACACTGCAAAGATTTTAACACATAAGACAGGAAAAGCCAATGACGAGGCCAATGACTTCAGAATTCTCCTCACCAATGGAAACCAGGTTGTGATAGTTCTCCAACATCACATTCTGATATAGAGCCTTCTGAGCAGGGTTCAGGAGCTGCCATTCCTCCCAGGTGAACTTTACAGCCACAACATTGAATGTAAGTGATTCCTGTAGTAAGAGGAGTCAATTTAATGGCGTATTTTACACTTGAAGATTTTAAAAATATATCTTACAGTAAAGAAAACAAAACAGTAATAAAAACGATTGTGATAGTGCATTCCATGTGTGGTAAACTTAACTAGGTGGTGACTTCAATTGCAGCTGCTGTCCCAGATGTGATTACATTGCTTGAGCCAATGAATACTTCTCCTGGTACATGGTATACAGCTATTGATCTGGCTAATACCTTCTTCTCAATACCAGTCTCAAAGGACCACCAGAAGCAGTTTGCCTTCACCTGGCAGGGGCAACAATATACTTTCACAACTCTCCCCCAGGGGTACATCAACTCTTCTGCCCTGTGCCATAATTTAGTCCGAAGGGACCTTGACCACCTGTCTATTTCACAAAATGTCACACTGGTCCATTACATTGATGACATTATGGTGATTGGACCCACTAAGGAGGATGTATAAAAGACTCTAGGTTCATTGGTACAATATCTGCGTACAAGGGGTTGGGAAATTAACCCAACAAAGATTCAGCTACCCTCCACATCATTAAAATATCTAGGGGCTCAGTGGTGTGGGGCATGTCGAGATATTCCTACTAAAGTGAAGGATAAGCTATTACATTTAGCTCCCCCAACGACTAAAAAAGAGGCACAATGCCTAGTCGGCCTCTTCGGATTTTGGAGGCAACATATTCCTCACTTGGGTGTTCTACTTCAACCTATTTATCAAGTGACATGAAAAGCCTCCATTTTTGAGTGGGGCCCAGAACAAGAAAAGGCTCTTCAACAAGTTCAGGCTGCCGTGAAATCTGCTTTGCCACTGGGACCATATGATCCAGCTGACCCAATGGTGCTAGAGGTGTCAGTTGTATATAAAGATGCAGTGTGGAGTCTTTGGCAGACCCCTATTGGTGAATCACAGCGTAGACCATTGGGCTTTTGGAGTAAAGTCTTGCCATCCTCTGCAAACAACTACTTCCCCTTTGAAGAGCAGCTGTTGGCCTGTTACTGGGCCTTGGTGGAGACTGAACGCCTCATCATGGGCCACCAAGTCACCATGAGGCCTGTATTACCTATCATGAACTGGGTATTGTCTGACCCACATTATCATAAAGTTGGACATATGCAGCAAAACTCCATTGTTAAATGGAAGTGGTATATGCGAGATCGGGCCAAAGCAGGATCTGAAGGAACAAGTAAGCTGCATGAAGAAGTGGCCCAAAGGCCCACAGTCTCCACTTCTGTCACATTGCCTCCTTTCTCCCAGTGTGTACCTATGGCCTCCTGGGGAGTTCCTTACCATACTTTAAGTGAAGACCAAAAAAGTCATGCTTGGTTTACGGATGCCCCTACACGATATGCAGGTGCCACTCGTAAGTGGACAGCAGCAGCACTGTAGCCCCTTTCTGGGATCTCCCTAGAGGACAGTGGTGAAGGGAAATCTTCCCAATGGGCAGAACTTCGAGCAGTGCACCTGGCCATTCAGTTTGCATATAAGGAAAAATGGCCAGATGTGAGATTATATACTGATTCATGGGCTGTGGTTAATGGCTTGGCTGGATGGTCAGGGAATTGGAAGGACCATGATTGGAAAATTGGTGACAAGGAAGTATGGGGAAGAGGTATGTGGATAGACCTCTCTGAATGGGCCAAGAAAGTAAATTGTATCTCACATGAACGCTTACCAAAGGATTACCTCTGAAGAGGAGGACTGTTATAATCAAGTGGATAAGATGACACGCGCTGTAGAGACTGGTCCTCTTCTTTCCTCTACCACCCGTTATCACCCAATGGGCACATGAACAAAGTGGACACGGCGGCAAGGATGGAGGTTATGCATGGGCACAGCAACATGGACTTCAACTCACCAAGGCTGACTTGGCCACTGCGACTGCTGAGTGCCCCATTTGCCAGCAACAGAAACCAACATTAAGTCCAAGATATGGGACAATTCCTCGGGGAGATCAACCAGCAACTTGGTGGCAGGTTGATTACATAGGACCACTTCCAACATGGAGGGGACAGCGTTTTGTTCTTACTGGAATAGACACCTACTCTGGATATGGATTTGCCTTCCCTGCACGTGATGCTTCTGCCAAAACTACTATTCGTGGACTTACACAATGCCTCATCCACCGGCATGGCATCCCACATAGCATTGCTTCAGATCAAGGAACTCACTTTACAACAAATACAGGGCGACAATGGGCCCATTCCCACAGAATCCACTGGTCGTATCATGTTCCTCATCATCCTGAAGATACCGGCTTGATAGAACGATGGAATGGGCTCCTAAAGACACAATTACGGTGCGAACTAGGTGGCAACAACTTGTAGGGCTGGCAATGTTCTCCAGGAAGCTGTGCATGCTCTAAACCAATGGCCAATATATGGTGCTGTGTCTCCAATAGCCAGAATACATGGGTCCAGGAACCAAGGGTTGGAAACTGGAGTGGCACCACTCACTATTACTCCTAGTGATCCTCTTGCAGCATTTTTGCTTCCTGTCCCAGCAACTCTCTGTTCCTCTCAGCAAGTCTGTGTTCCTCAGGCCTGGAGGTCCTGTTCCCGAAGAAAGGAACTCTCTCACCTGGAAACACAGCACATATTCCACTGAACTGGCTGCTGAGAATGCCCCCTGGGCACTTTTGACTTCTCATGACTTTGGATCAACAGGTCAGGAAGAGTGTCACCATACTGAGTGGTGTGATTGATCCTGACTACCAAGGAGAAATTGGACTGGTACTACATAATGGAGGAAAAGAAGAATATGTCTGGAATCCAGGAGATCCCATAGGCCGACTGTTAGTGTTACCATGCCCTGTTATTAAAGTAAATGTTAAGTTACAGCAACCCAATCCTAACAGGAATTATAATGACACAGACCCCTCAGGAATGAAGGTCTGGGTCACCCCGTCAGGCCAAAAATCACAGCCAGCTGAGGTGCTTGCTGAGGGCAAAGGTAATGCAGAATGGGTAGCAGTAGAAGGTAGTTCTACCTAGCAGTTACGACCACGTGATCAATTGCAAAAACGAGGCTTGTAATTGTCAATGTATTTTCTTTGTATGTGATTATTGCATATATTTCCTTTGTTCAAGTATGATATATCAGATATAATTTGACTCAGTGTGTTTTCATTTACATGTATGATAGATGATTGATGATAAGTATAAGTGTGATTTCATTAATATCTGGAAATTATATACGTATGAATGGGTAAAGAGTTGTATACAGGTGCCAGGTTGGCAGGGGGTGGATTGCGATAATTTATTGTGCCAGCCTGGCCGATAAACACAAGTAGGATTAATTGAAGGTCAGAGGGATAAGTGGCTCTGTGAGCCTCACCTTGCTTGTTCTGTGCCTCAGTTTAAAGGGTACACTACCTGTGGGATGCCTAGCCTGTGGTCTGTGTCGCTGTAAGTTGAGGTCCCTTTAATCCCACACGATTGGAATGTTCATCTCTGGAGCTGGGGACCGACAGTTTATGACAGTTGGGGACCTGCCCTGCTGTTTGCTGCCTGGAAATATATAGCCCAACTCTCTCTACAGAAGGGGATTGGCAACTGGTGGCTCTTAAGCCTTAAAGGACTGCTAGTGTCTCACTGCTGTATAATTTAACTGTTAATTTCTTGTATTATCCATCTGTATATAACTTAATGGTTCATTTCTTGTGTTATATATCTACCTTTATAAATATATTTATATATAATTACTAGCAATCTGGTTTGTCTCTCTAGAGAACCCTGTCGAACACATGCTCTCCAAGGGGCCCCTTATAGTTCTGTTGGGTGGATTCCTGGAGCCCACCTAACCTTGCCTAGGCAGGGAAGGTGCTAGGTTGGCCTAAGAAGCCATCATAAGAAGAAGGAGAGAGAGAATGCCTGCAGGCATGGTTTGAGAAGGGACAGTGAGACATTGGCCGGTCATCTGACCTGTTGATTTGGTTTTGTTAGCCTCTGCAGCCACATGGTTCAGAATGACCCAATGGATTAGGGATTTTCCAGCTTCCATTTCCTTGAACAACTGCAAGCCGCTTGTGTGACCTGCCTTGAGAGCTACTTCCACTCTATGAGTCAACAGCTTGCTGTCTGACCTTCCCATTTGGATTCCTCAGCTCCTGCAACTTATTATCTGACCAGATTCAACAACTTCACTTTGTGAGTCAGTGGACTGTTGCCTGATCTGATGATCTGGTTCATCAGCCTTTGCAAACACATTAATGAGGTGAACCCTACAGACTGACCCCTGACCTCTATACAGATCTGGGACTCACCAGCTTCCACATCTTGAGGAGGTATTTATTTACTTGATAGCTATTTAGTTTTGTGAGATGCTGCAGAGCAAATCATGGAGCACCTTGAACCTCTACCTCCTAGGTACTTGTCTACTACTGGTCCTACAAAATGAACTTTAACATTTATGATTCAAGAACTAAACCAATGGAGATAATGACCAGGGCAGAAGGGACAGAGTGACAGAGCCAGTGGTTATAAGTCCAGAAAAGGCTTTTCAGTCAAGATAGTGGGACAGGAAAGCAAGATAAAGAGGAGGATATCCCCCAAGGAGATGAGAGGAGGCTATGCAGATGGAACTATGAATAAGCCTACCTTCAGGGGGCAAAACGTTTGAGAGGGACTGAGAGAAGAGGCCTTCCCTAAAGAAGATCAAATTAGCCTATGCAGATTTTAAATATGAATCCCAATGTGCAGCCTATTGATTCTGATACCAAATTATATGCTGGTACTTAATAAAACTTATACCTGTGACTCTGGACTGTAAGTTGTACGTGGCCACGGCAAAGAAATTAATGAGCTGAGTAGGAGAGGCCTGTGGGAACAATAACTGGTGCCATGACTGAAAAGTATTGGAGAGTACAGGTATGCTTAAGCTCTGCTTCATATGAATCAGACCTGATGTTGACGGTTGAATCTGTTTCCTGCATCTATAGTTAGAGGAGGTGAGAAGCTGTCAACCATTTTTAAACCACTATTGGCTGAGGTTAAAAATTTGCGTTTTAAATTTTATATGCACTAATGAAAATGCTGCTCTTTGGGAGATTATGTAACACATCACCTTCAGAAAGAAGCATTAAAGAAATTTAATCAAACAAAAATCCCATGGAATACTGAACTCTTCTAATGAAATGATCTTATTTCCCCGTAAAAACTAGGCATAACATATAATTTGAATGATTGTCATGGGTTGGCCACAAAATAATGAATTATGAATTGGACGATAATGTCATCCAAAGAATCCTCAGGGACGCAATGTAAAAAGTTATTTTTAATCCTATGATCAGTATATTCCGAATCTTGTCCAGCCCAATGTGGAAATTAGTGTCAAAGTGTATCTCTAACTTCTACTATTTCAAATTTCCACATTTCCAATGCACTGCATCAGTATTATGCAGGCTTATACAATTCCAGTAGGAAATACAGAAGAGGATAAAACACATCAGAATCACCTGCGCATTGGTCATTTTTTTGTTCCTTAGGACATTGCCAACAACTGGGGTACTCTATGTTTGTCTTATCTGGATCAGGTCTAATGATGTTGACAAATTTCAATCTCTTACGAGGATATCCCAGAAACAATAATACCCAAATCAGGCACTTCTTCTTCTTTCCTGTATGCCGCTGCTGGTGTTGCACAATCTGTAGGCTGAGGGGAGAATACAATGTGAGTAACACACAACCTGTAGGTCTAGATGCTGTTAGAGTTCTGTTCCTCTTCTTACACAAAATCCCTAATACTGTTAATGGTGCCCTTATTGAGTGATGGAAATCATGCTTTTAACACGAGCAATAAAATCTAAAACTCTTAATTTTCAGACACGTGAGTAAAAGATGGCTTTCGAATAAATAGTTTAGACACTGAAATACACATTGCACAACGTCAAATAAGCTTTCAAAAAGAAGAAACAAAAAAGCCAGATCCCTACCTCACAGCATACAGAACTATCAATTCCATACGGTGTGATTCTCAAGAAGAATGATAAATCAATGAACCTTGAAGATGGTTATGTTAATTAAGACAGCTGGAAACATTATAAATGGGCTATATGAAAAGC
Source organism: Tenrec ecaudatus (assembly GCF_050624435.1). Taxonomy (NCBI): domain Eukaryota; kingdom Metazoa; phylum Chordata; class Mammalia; order Afrosoricida; family Tenrecidae; genus Tenrec; species Tenrec ecaudatus. The sequence goes on from NC_134544.1 coordinate 75,921,637, forward strand.
TATTGTAAACTGAAGATTACTTTCTAGATGGAACTATAAATCATAAAATCACTTCAGAAACACTGTAAAACTCACTATCAAGTATAGTTAGATGCGTAAGCTGCTGATAGGACACAGGAGACTTCCCTACAGAGTTTCAAAGACTGTAAAGCCATGACAACCAGTTAATTGGTTTGTACCTCTGACCTGGAGATTAGCAGTCCAACTCTAAACACACGTCAAAACCGGGGCTCCATATAAACACATATGTCATCTATCAGATTGAAATTTATATGGAGATTTTGGAAAGAAGTAAGAAGTATACATCACCCATAGTGAGTGCACTTTTGAATCCAAAGATAAATAATGCTTTAAATGTAGTATTATTTGTTGTAACCTAATGCAGTTTGATAGTTGACCTAGGCAGGCCCGTGGTGAGGAATTGGCTTGAGAGGAGTACAGGCAATCTACTTCTAAGGTATTCTCCCTGAGGGGAAGATGATCTCCATCTTTGGTTAATTTTCAGAAAGGATTCAATGGAGACCTAATCAAAGTGGGGTTGCAGGAAACAGACACTGAGTTATCACTGTAATCAGCAACCCAAATCTAAAACCCAACTCACTGCTATCGAGTTGATTCCAATTACAGCAACACTTTAGGAGAAGGTGGAACTGCCTGCCCCTTGTGGGTTTCTGAGAATGTAACTCTTTATAAGAGTAGATACCCTGCCTTTCTCCCCAGGTGTTACTTGTAATTCTGAACTGCTGACCTTGCAGGTAGCAGCCCAATCTTTAACCAGTAAGCAACCACCAGGCCTTTTGCAAATTGACTACTTACCCAGTGAATTCTATCATTCAGGGAGATGCGAAAAGACCTAGGACCCTGGTGGGCAGGACAGCCTGGGCCCTTGTACACGTTCACTCTCCTGGGGCCAGATCCCAGGAAGCATGGATCCCTCTCCAGCTCTGCCCCCCTAGAGCCCCAGGGTTGCTAACCTTGTTTGGAGTCAGGTGAATGGATTTGGTTCACAACCCAGTCAGAAGTTGAAATCTTTTCTTGTGATGCTTCAGTGTACAAGACAATAGTAACAGATTTCTAACTCCCTAGACTGGACTGTATTTCTCTGTGGCAAATCTTTGTTGAAAAGCAGACAATGTCGAGAAAGGCATGGCAGGTTCTTGGCCTGTACTTCTTGTGCTAAATAGTGACCACCCCCAACCCCTAGGATCAAAATCATGTTCTAAACTGAGGGAATCTGGATTATAAACAAAACCCACTCTACATTTACAGAGCAATTTTACTAATTTCTCAAATATAAATTATCAACTTTAGATCCACATTTATATATTCAATATTTATTTTCAGCATAAAGTGGAAGTTTTAAAGGTCTCAAAACTCGCAAACTCTATGAAAGGTAAACATCTTTTCACCAAGATTCTAACTGGGGAAAAAAAGTTTATTTTATGAAGAATGTTCTTTTTCGGCCTGCACTGCACCTCAGACCATAACCCTTGACTTATTTGGCTAATGTGATCAAGTTGAATAATGCTCATGAATGCCATTCCGACAATGCTGAGCTTTTCATCAAGTTTAACCTGCTCCAATCCCCTTGCCTCCTGGGTACTCTTTAGAATATCTATTGTATGTGAAGAAATACCTATGGTTCGGTAGCCCATTTATGCACAGTAGAGTGTGGTAACTAGAGAAACTTGCTGTAGAGGTGGACAATGAGACCGAGGGACACCAATAGGACAAGACAGAGATCTCCTAAACAAGAAAACAAGCCAGGGGAATCCTTATTTGCTCCTCTCTTAAGTTCTTGGGTTTATGGTTGTCCAATTTTAAAGCCTTTGTGAAAGACTGAAGCCTACAGTAAAGGAATGGCAAGGGATAGGTAGATGGGTGATGCCATGAGCCAAAGTGATGGCAGAAGCTTAAAAATACAAGATGTGTCCAGCAAAGAGATGACTTATCAACATATTTGTGCCTAGATTCTGGACTCCAATTTTTCTAGGTAATGCTGACAGATAGCAAACAACACAAACTGTAGGAGAGGGGTTATTGGTTTTGGTTTAAGGATAGCCAATCCATAGTCTTGGTCTACTAGGGAGAAGGGGAAAAGCTAGTGCCAAGGCTTGATCATGTAAAACATGCTCCACCAGGAAAATAGTTTGGCAAGAAAACAAAATGAATGTGCTGGGCAGAGGTTATGCTGTGATAAAATAGGGAGGCAGTAGCCTGAGTGGCTAGTTGGACATCATTGGAACTGCCCTTTTGCAACCCCCGGGGTGTCTCTGAAGGCAGGGATGTGTGAGGTTGCAGTTATAGGATAAAGGGTGTAGACTAGTGTTCCTCTGAAACTAATCAGCAAGTCAGGCCACTAGAGAAAAACACAATTTCTTTAATGCCCAGTCATCAAGCATACCTTAAATATAAGGCTCACCATACCACCAAGTCTTAAGAACGGGTTTCAACTCAGGGGTCTTATTTTGGTCGGTTACAGAGAACGGTTGCCGTCCAGACCCCTCCGTGAGCAACAATCTTAATCTAAGCTTGACTAAGTTCTAACTCCTTCCAGAAAACTGTTAGCCTATGCAAAAAACAAAACAACAGAATGGTGATAGTCATTCTATCACCAGTCAAGAGATCAATAGATACATTGTATTGGATGAATAAACCTTACTTGGCTGTTTAGAGTGTTGAAGAGCAGGGATCTTACTTTAGGGAGTAGGTTCACCTCACCCAAACCACAGTATTGTCAATGGCCTCATATGTGGAAGTTGATCACTGAATAAGGAAGACTGAAGAAGAATAGGTTTGACTGAATTGTAGTGATGGCCAAGAATACAGAAATAACGGTCTCCAAAAGCACAAACAAGTCTGTCCTAGAATAAATGAGCTCAGAATGCTAGTTAGAGGTAAAGAGAGTGAGAGCTCATATTACATACTTTGGACAATGTTGTCAGAAGAGAGCAGTCCCTGGAGAAGGACAGTATGTCCGGTAAAGTAGAGTGGCAGTGAAAAACAGGAATCCCTCAACTAAATGGATTGACACAGTGACGGCAACAATGGGTTCATCCTAAATTGAGAGTCTGTTAAAGGAGAACGCAGTGTTTCCTTCTGTTGTGTACTGGGTTCCTACTATGTGGAATCAACTCAAACACCTAACATTGACAACCTCAGAAACCACTAATCAATACACAAGGCAGGCACAAAGTACTAGTGTGATAGTTATATTTACAAAAGTTATTTCCATAATAACAGATGCCAAACCTTTCCTGTGAAGTTTGCCGGAACATAAACTCTCTTATTAAAAAGAAAGAATGGGTTTCCTTCACTAAAAAAAAAAAAATAGAACAAGGTGATGATAAAATCACTGAGGAATTCCTGTCCCTCATTGATTTACACCATTCTCTTGGGGGTGGGCTGAAAGAACTTCTCTAAGATCCATCCAGCATGTCTTATGGCAGAGTGTTTCCCATCTTGGGCCCAAGTGTGAGGGTAGCACACACTCACTCAGGTGTGAGTGACTATTTGTCCATCAAGAGTACTGTAAATCATTTATCCCTCTACGCAAGTGGTTCTCAACCTGTTGGTCACAAACCCTTTGGGGGTTGAACGACCCTTTCACAGGGGACGCCGAAGACCATTGGAAAACACATATTTCTGATGGTCGTAGGAACAGAGACCTTATCCATCTCCAGGCAGGTCTGCCAACATGCAGGTACACCAACATGAGTCCCTGACGTGAAGACTGTTACCCATGCTACACCAGGCTTCAAGACAAATATTCATTTATTTATAATTAGAAATATTTCACAATATATAATTACATGTTGTTTTTGTGATTAATCACTAGGCTTTATTTATGCTCAATTTGTAACAATAGAAATATATTCTGCATATGAGATATTTAAATTAGGATTCATAACAGTAGAAAAATTACTGTTATGAAGTAGCAACAAAAATAATTTTATGGTTGGGGTGTCACCACAACACAAGGAACTGTATTAAAGGGTCACAACGTTAGGAATTTTGAGAAACACTGCTTACACTGAGGGGTCAGCTGCAAGACTTGAGGATCCCTCCAGAACAAGTGAGCTATGAGTTGAGTGGGTTTCAAGATGCTCAGAGGGTCCAGAATCAACTGAATCACAATTAAATTCCATGAGAAACTTCAAGGCTAATCTAAAATAGATTAAAGACCAGAGGATTCACACAGTATGAATAAACACTTTTTTTCTTAAGTTCAAGTTATTGGGTGAAAACATAACAATAGTTGTGAGAGTACACTTAATAACATTTTCTATGAGACCAGGAATAAACTGTTAACAAGGTCAGATAATGATACTTCAAGAAAACTGTAGACCAATATTTGTAATGGATCCACAAGAAAAAGTGCTTGAAAATATTGGGAACTGAGTCAGACAACACACTGAAATAATTATATACCATGATTAATTGGAATCTTCCCCAGAGTTGATTTAACATAAGAAAATAAGCTCTATAATATAGCTATTAATGCAAAAAAGGATTAACCATCTAAATAGACACATGAAAAGTACTAAACAAAGTCAGAGGCTTTTCATGTAAAAAAAAACACCTCTGCAAATCTAACATGAAGTAATATAGTTCAACATGTGAATATGCTAAGACACATTCCTATTTTTTAAAAATGAAAATGTCGGGCACCATCAGCCTTCTTCACCACATTTGCTTATGCACCCATTTGTCTTCAGCGATCCTATCATGGAGGTGTGCACCCAATGATATGATTTTTTGTTCTTTGATGCCTGGTAACTGATCCCTTTGGGACCACTCGATCACACAGGCTGGTGTGTTCTTCCATGTGGACTTTGTTGCTTCTGAGCTAGATGGCCGCTTGTTTATCTTCAAGCCTTTAAGACCCCAGTCACTATCTCTTTTGATAGCCGGGCACCATCAGCTGTCTTCACCACATTTACTTGTTCACCCACTTTGGCACCAGCCGTTTTGTCAGGAGAGTGAGCATCATAGAGTTCCAATTTAATAAAAGAAAGTATTCATGTATTGAGGGAGTGTTTGATTAGAGGCCCAAGGTCCTTCCACCACCTTAATACTTAACCTATAAATATAGACTCATCGATCTACTTCCCCATCCTCCTATATATGTTTGCATGTACATGTCTTTGTCTAGACCTCCATAAATGCCCTTTGACTCCTAGCTCTTTCCTCCATCTCCCTTGACTTTCCTCCTGCCCTACTACCATGCTTCGTTGCCACCTGGGCTAGAGTATACCTCTTATCTAAGCAACCTTACCCTTGATCATTCCCCACCAGACCTGCCACTCCCCCCTCTCTACCATTTGGGGTCCCATGTTGTTCCCTTGTCCCTGGGTTTGTTAACACCACTTCCTTACTCCCCCTACCTCCCACCCCAAGTCCTCCCGGAACTGTCGGTCCCGTTGTTTTTCCTCCAGATAGTTCATCCAGCCTGTCCTATTCAGACAGACCAGAGGAGACACTAACATGCATGAAAACAAGACAGAGGAAAACAAAGCAACAGTATACAACCAGACAACAAAACAACAAAAAGAAACCACTGACAAAGAACAAAACAAAACACTTCCAAAGAGAAAAGCTTGTAGTTAGTACAGGGATCGTTTGCTGGCCCTTAGGAGCGTTTTCCAGTCCAGACTGTTGGGGTACCCCGCCCTGGCCCCAAAGTCCACTTTCAGCATTCCCTGGGGACCTTGCCCTCCAATCCCTTGCTGTTCTGCTGCACTCCCCCATTGCTTTGCCTCGCTGTGGTGGGATCAGGTCAGGTGCAATTCCCACACTGTGTCTCCGGTGCTGGCCCCTGTATCGCCCTTACCCACTGAGGGGCATCATTTCTCATATAGGGACAAGCCATGTTGTTCTCTCTGTGGACAGGCTGCTCTACTCAGGAACATCATCCTCACGGCCTGGTGGGCCAGGCTGTGTTCCACTCTCTCCTCCTGCCCCTTCATCTGCTCCTGTGTGCTCTGATCAGTTATGTCCATCTCCCGGAGCTGCAGAGCCAATGTCGTCCTTTGGAACAAATTCTTTTCGGGGGAGGGGCAGGAATCCACTTAATTTATGGTGCTGGGGCCAGCCTCCCAGTCCTCTCCACTGGTTTCCTACTCCACGCCGGGATATTGCAAAATGCGATTTTTTTAAAAAAGAAAAGAGGCTTCCAAAATGAAATAAAATTGCCTCTAATCATAAATTAATGTTCATATCCATAACATATTCAAAATAAGTCATAAATACCTAATAAATATAAAAACGTTGTAGGCTACATTTCAATACGCCAAAATAACTTTTGAAACTTAACCCAATAACTATTAATTGTTAATCCACAACTCCCAAACCATTAACCCTTACACCTTAAGATGCTGAGCATTCTTACAGCACACTAATAATATCCTAAAACACTGAACTCCTAACCACCTGAAAAGCTCTTTACATCCACAATGTCTATTTGCACCCTGAGCATTCCGTGATACCCACAGCCCAGTGGAAAAAATAAGGTTTTCCTTAAGAAATGCTAACAGCATACACCAGGGATCCTCAAACCAGGCCCGCGGGCCACATGCGGCCTGCCAAGGATATTTATCAGTCCCACCAGTTGTTTTTGCTGCCGCTGTCTGTCCTGCTTAGCAGCCGACCCGTCCAGTGTGCATATGCATTTGTTCATAGTTTTTTAAAAAAACTACAGTCTGGACCTCCAACGGCCTGAGGGACAGTGAACTGTCCCCCTGCATAAAAAGTTTGAAGACCCCTGCCATACACACTCAAATTAACCTAATTCAATTATCCCAATTGCTTGAATCAGGAACACAATTTTGAATATATTCTATAACTTTAATGTTAACTTTATGACAAAATGTCTCAATATCAGAAACCACCTTCCAAAACTATACTGTTTAAACCATAGCTCTATATCTTTATACCATAACACATAAGCCCCTAAGCAACTCCAAACATAAACTGGTAGGCACGACACATTCTAAACATAAAGCCCTTTAATCCGTCCACCAACATCTGACTCTCCACTCATGACACTTAAATACTAGTTCTATCCATTGACTGTTGTTCTTGAACCGGGCACATTAATCCCATGACCTAGATTCCAATCACAAATACAGACTCTGACTCTAGCACTCTACAACCCTACACTGAACCCAAATCTAACCCATCAAGAAACTCACATTGCTAATTATGTATGTGGAACTGTCTGCTCTCTCAGACTTTACCTAAATGTAAGGAACTAAGGTAGGTAGACAGGCAAAACCAGGAATCACAGCACATTTTCAGTAAACTTTTAAGGCATTTGCATCTGATTCATGGAAGGTGGCAAAATAAAGTGTTTCATACATGTTTGTATATGAATATTCTATATACATGAAATGAAAAGCTCATTAGCAATAAGTACACATGGGAATCCCCACACTGGAAAAATAAATGGATCATGAAGAAACACTAGTAAAAAAGTAAAACAAAAGGGGCAATAGTTAGAAGAAATGCAAATGAGGACTTTCAGGTTTATGACCAATATGTGAAGAGCCCAAAGTCACCATTCCAATCCCCAAGAAAAAAGGTGACCATATTCAACTCAGAATACTGAGGTCACAGGGCATGGTTTTGTTCTGTTGCCCATTAAAAAAAAAAACCAACTCTCATTGAGTCAATTCTGACTTATAAAGTCTCTACAGGGCAGAGTACAAAAGGCCCTGTGTGTTTCTGAAACTGCAACTCTTTAAGGGACTAGAAAGCATCACCAGTTAATGGTTTTGAATTACTGAATGTGTGGTTAGCAATCCAACACATAACCCACTACATTTCCATGGGTACATCCTGTTCTTATAAACTGGAGAAAACTAGATGGCAGCTAAGAATAAGAAAGGTATTCTTTTCAATGTCTCTAATTAATTGATCTAGTTAGGACCCAGACCAAACATCGGTCCTCAAAACAGGGGGTAGGTACACATAGGTAGGTACGCTCTCAGTTCATTGCTACTGTGAACTCATTCTATGTACCTGCCTATGGGACCATTTTGTTTAGTGGTGGCTTTCACCCTATGCCCTCAATAGTCAAATTAATTGAATTCATTGAAGACTGTGATTTGAAGGATGTGATGGGATTAACTAAGAGACGGACCAAAAGAGTTTGTTCCAGGAGAAAATACCTTCGGAAGTTATCCATTAAAAATCTTACGGAGTATAGATTTACTCTGAAACCACAATGGTCACCATACAGAATCAAATGGTGGGCCAAATGATTGCTAATTATGAAATTATTATCTAATTTAAATACAAGGAGCTCATAGGTAGCTAATCTTTCATGCCATCAATGGGTTTCAAAAAGATCATGGAAAAATGGGTTTCAAAAAGATCATGGAAAAATGGAATAAAGATAGTGAAATTAGCCATGATCCTTTTGAAGCCTCTGCATTTCTGTCCCTAATAGATAATGGTAAAGAGTGTAGTATTATTATGTTAAACAGAATAATGTAATAAATCTTTTATAATTCCTCAATTATACATCTTAAAAATCTTTAAGAAACTTGTTCATCTTCCATAAAAACTCAGAAAGGATATTAAGAAATTTACATAGAGTATCTTTCTTGAAGATCTATTAAAATTGGTATTAATTATATTCTCTAGCTATGGTAAAGAGACCAGTTAGGTTACAGTATATCTATCTGTACAATTCACATAGAAACTAGTGAGAGCTGAAAATTAACAAAATGGCTTAATTTTTCTGGGTCTTGCGAATTTTGCCTATTCCAAAAGGTGGTTTCTCATGTTATAGTTAAAAATCCAACCTCATTATATAGTTTTGAGTTTTCCTTCTTTGAAAGAATGCCAGGTCCCATAGGTTCTGGCATGTGTGCACGTGCACGAATGTGTGCCTGGCTTAGTTTTTGATGTCCTTGAGCATTATAATGGTTACCATGGATAGGTGTTCATGGAGAGATTCAAACTTTCTGTCTAATCAGGGTCTCCTGGAAGAAAGCCTGGGTGATGAACTTTGAGAAACCAGCCACCGAAACTCCTCTGCAACATCCCGGAGCTCTGACACACATGGAGTCTGCAGGAGTTGATGTGGGTTTGATGGCATATGTTTGGCCGGGTTAATTTCTAGGGGTGGGGGAGAATCCTGGCTTCATTTGCTACCCTCAAGGCTGTCAGTTAAACTCCACCAGCAGATCTTTAAAAGAAAAACGAGGCTGGTGGATCCTGTACAGATTTTGAATCTCAGAAACCTCCATAGGAACACTATGAGTGAGAATTGACATTGTGGCAGTGAGTTTGCTTTTTGGGGTTAAGGACAATGAAGGTTTGTAGGTGGCACAAACAGCTTGAACTAGACTGTTCCACTGAGAGTTGATGGGTTAAATTCAGCCTGCATTGCTGTGGAAGACAGGACTGGAGATCTGTTTCCCCAAATGATACTCCAGAAACGCTATGGTATTGTTCTGCTCTATAACACACGAGGTTGCCATGAGATGGAATTAACATGACATGACACCTAACCAAAGGGAAAACAAACATGATGAAAGCATATTCATGTCTATGGACACACATTGGCTTTATGTTGAAAACATGACTAAATCAGAAACACAAAAACAATTTTCATTAAGAATCATCATGCCCATAGTGAAAAACATGTAAGCCTACTGAGAATTTGGCATATCTAAATTACTTAGTGAAGTAGTCCTACTGCTACAGTAAATGTATGGCAGCACCACGAAATGTAAGCAGTTGTATCCCACGATGTGGCAATCTGGTCACATATTAATTGTAGCCTAGAAACCACAAGGAAGAGTTTAAGGTCCTATGGCATCACAGAGTGCACCTGAGAACAATAAAGCAGTGAAGAAAGCAAGTCTTTTATCAAGAATACTTGGATAAAAGGTTAGAAAAATTAAGTATTCCCATGCAGTGGGAGATAGAAAATGGTAACTTTATTTTAAATAATATGATATCTTACTCTATATAAGAATTATATATCTGAGTGTTACTTTGTATTAGGAATAATTGTGTCCCACTTTTTAAAAATGAGGAGCTAACCTTAGTAGGACACAGTTCTTACACAGTCAAATCAAACAAATTGAAGAAGAAACAGCTAACAAATGAAATCAATCGAAAGGATTAAATGAATTTGCATAATTAGAATTGGGTTCTATGAAACATTGTATCCACTAGGAGAACTGATAAAGGAATGCTTTAAATACTATGTCACTGTGAAAATAACTCAAAACAACCAAAAAACTGCTTACCTTGAAGGCATGTGTCACTGAAAGATAATATTAATGCACAAAACCAAAACTCACTGCCATCGAGTCAATTCTGACTGATAGTGACCTTATAGGGCAGGATAGAACTGCTTCCTAGATTTTCAAAACTGAACCTCTTTACAGTTGAAGAAAAGTTATTCTTTCTCCAGACTGATACACGAAGGGACCTGAAAACAAATAAAATATTTGCTGGATTCTGCAAATCAAAAGGATGATAAAGGAAACCAAAATTCCCTATTAATAAAATGAGTGGACATTAAATCTGGGCCAGCAATGCTCTATAAGTCACGAGGGAAGAGAAGGGGGGTGGTGGCATGGGTGGAAGAGCGCGGTGATAAAGAGAGATGAGCCATTAACACAACCAATCTCTGAGCTGAGGTGCTCTTCACACTCCAAGTGGAAAGGTACAGCATCAGCAGAGATAAAACCCAGGAGCTCTAGTAGAGATTTAAGTCAGAACCTCAAATTAGTAAAGGGCTGTGGAAGGCAGTGCATGCCTAAAGTCCATTTGAAGGGTATCCCCATAGATTAAATCCTCCACCAAATTATTGCTGATCATTAATAAGTGTTCTCCTTAAATTCTTTTTGAGATTGGAGTACCTTTTGCAGTCTGAAACAGAGCACAAGCTAGTTTCCGATGGGCAGAAATGACTAAGGAAGCACACACAGCCAAGATCTGTTTTAGAGTAAAAAGGAGACCCCATTTTAAATATAGTTCAAAGATAATATTAGTTAAATCTTAAGAGAGAAAGACAAAATAAAGACACAAACAAATCATCTATCTGGATGAGGGATGCCACCAACAGGAGGTGGAAATGGCTTCCCAGGTTCACATTTGAGATGTGAATTAAAGAGTTTGTAGGGGTGGGGCAGGGCAAATGAAACTGCCACGAAAGCATGATTGGTGGTCAATGAATACATCACAAACATCCTTAGATAGTGGGCTTACAAGATGGGTCCAGGGCCTCCTGACCAATGCAGTTAGGGCAAGGCTGATAGGACATGGCTCCTGTCTAGGAGACCCCTATAGCGTTTGGTGACCTCCATCAAGGACACAAATGCAGGCAAACATCCAAGAGACACTGCCCCTCCCTGGGCTGCCTGGAGAGGTGAAGGTAATCCACTCTCCCAAGCCCTCTGCCTGAGGGCAAGATTACCTACAGCCTTGCTTCCTGGGCAGAAAGCACTCAGTGGAGGTTTACTCTATGTGAGGACTTAAACTGTGCCTGGTTTGGGGCTGTGACTGCTATGGCACCCTTTTGAAAAGCAAGGTGCTGGGAAGTTAAACTCTAATACAGACCGCAGTCATCATGGGGTGGCCTGATGACTGCAAGGCTGGCCGCTCCTTTTGGTAAAGGCCACTCTGGGTTCCCTTGCTCTCATGCCTGGCACCTGACATGGAGGGAACGACACCAGACAAGAAACTACCCCCAATCGGGCCTTTCTGGCTTGAGGAGTGAGGGTGCATGAGGGGTTCTGGGCAGGATAAAGGAGACAGAGTATTCCCATGCGTGAATGCTCAGAGACCTGTACCCAGCTCAGAAAGGATTTAAATGGAAACGCCCTAGGGGATCGTGGCATCCTGGAACAGGGGCCTACAGGGTGCGGGAATTGTAACATCCTCAGGAACCAAGACACAGCTGGGGACATCACCCTGCAGGGGTCTCCACTCATGGAATCCACATAGAAACATAGAGACACACCTACCCTTGTGGGAAGCTCCCTCTGAACTTTCTCAGTCAGAGGAAGTAGGTTCAATATGAAATTGCATCAGCTAGGTAGGGGGTGGGTGGGAGTCCGTCCTAAGGTGTGTGACCTGGAAGAGATAGGGAGGGAGGGGCCGAGAGGTGAGCTTCAGCACCTGGAGTGGCAACTGATTCATTCTTAGTTGCATAGTCTGGAGGCCCTGCTGAAATCTGTTCATTTTGGGTGACCCTGCCTGCATTTGAAACACAACAACACACAAGCCATGACAGAAAGGTAAGCTGACAGAAAGTGGTTGGTGGAGAGCAGGCATCTCAACTGGGAATATCCCCAGGAGACATTTCCATTGCATGGATTACAGAGACATACCTGACAGCACCTTATGCCATCTGCTCCACTTGACCATGCCTCTCCTGGCACCATATGACTTTCTCATGAACGCCTCCAATCAGGCAAGTCAAAGAGGCCTAAGCCTTGTAGACTCAAGAGCCACAACGGAAAGACCCTTTACAACACTTCATCCTCAGACACTGATTTCAGGCTCTGCTCCCTATGCTAGACCACCCAGACTCCAGCCTCCTTTTCCCAGGTGCATGCTCAGGTGAGCATCTAGATTAGAGATTCCTGAAAATGCCACTGTTGTCTTCTGCTCCTCCTTTTCCCCTCCCCCTCTGTCTCCATCTCCTCATTGCTAAAGACATATTCCCCTCCATCTGTGGGTTCTGTATTACTCTTTTGATGAAACCTTTCTGTGTGTGTAACTGTCTTACTTCCAGCAAGTTCCAGTCATCTCATTGTCCTTCACCAACAGTGTTTCCTTTAATACATTTGTTATGTTGAGCTCTCTCCCTTCCCTTTCCATATTATTGAGTGTTTTTATCAGGAATGGGTATTGGATATTGTCATATATCTTGTCTGCATCTATTAACATCATCAGAGGGTTCTTATTCTTTTTCCTGTTTATGTAGTCGGTTACATTAATGTTTTTTCTAATGTTGAAACTTCCCTGCATCCCTGGTAATAATCCTACTCAGTCAAGGTGAAATACTAACTCAAGGTGCTCTCTAACTCAATCCATCCCATTTCCACAAATCTGTACATAAACTCTTAGGTTTTATGATGTAATCATTCTCCTCGATTAATTAGAGTCATGAAATCATCAAATTTGTTACTGTGTTGTTAAAACACCAGTATAATATATCCCGTTGTAGAGTGTATTTTTAAATGCTTTTACCCCACATTCTCTGCAGTTGTAAAATTGTGTATTAAATTAAAAATTAAAAAATAAAGTTCTCATGCAGATCTACAGTTGTTCAATATTGTCCTTAACTCATGATTAATATTGCAGTTATATATTTTAAAACCATGATTGTATGGTTTCAACAAGTGTTCTGAATGATTATTACATTCATGCTTATTTTTATAAGAAATACTCTAACATTTTAGTACTTATTATACTTAGAGCCAGTGTACAATGGAAGTTGTTATTGTTTGGTGTCATTAAGTGAGTTCTAAATCATAGTGACCCTGTGTACCACAGGAAGAAACACTGGTCTGTCCTATGCCATCTTCATAATTGTTCGTATATTTGAGCCCGTTGTTTCAGCCTTTGTCAATCTAAATGTTTTCTTCTTGTTTGCTGCCCCTCTACTTTACCAAGCACAAGTTTTAATGTGATGTTACTATTGTATTTACCTCCAGTTTTCAAATACACAAATACACTAAGGTTTTACGTATATGAATAAGAACATATACTTAAAAGAACAATAAAGTCAGACCTGTCATATGAATTCTAGACTCATAGAACCATAGAGAGCAGAGTAATTGCTCCTTAGGCTTTTGTGTTTTTCCATTTTATAGAACATACTGTTTCATCTTTACCATAGCAGGAAGTGTCCTTATAAACAACAGTCCAAAATTAGACCGGTGATGTAGTGGTTTTTTTTCTCAGTCTCAGACATGCATAAGCACCAAATGGAAGTTAAAGTGTACTTCAGTATCTTAAGAGAAGAAAAAAATATTTAGTTTGGATAACAGAAAAGGGGGTAAAGGGAGACTTCGGACAGGGCAAGATATGACAAAATAATAATTTTAAATTATCGAGGGTTCATGAGGGACGGGGGAGAGTAGAGGGAGGGGAAATTAAGAAGACCTGATGCAAAGGGCTTAAGTGGAGAGCAAATGCTTTGAAAATGATGAGGGCAAAGAATGTACAGATGTGCTTACACAATTGATTTATGGATTGTGATAAGAGTTGTATGAGTCCCTAATAAAATGTTTAAAAAGAAAAAAAGAAAATATTCAGTTTGTTTTGTGTAACATTAAAATGTGTTGCGGTGGTAGAAGTATATTGCTTATTCTTTTATGTGGCCCTGAGCACACCTTTTACCATGTGGATATTCAGTGTCCCATAGGGAAGTTGGTGCCTTTAGCTCAGTCAGTGCTGTCTATGACGTATGTGACTTTGATCATACATCTGATAATAATCTAACCGTTTGTCAGGATAAGAATCTGAGTGTGTGCGGTTTTTTTCCCCCACTAAGACCTCCATATTTTTTTATTTCCAATTCATCGCAATCCCTTCCTGTATGGTCACTGTAATGAAGAAGAGACTTTCAAATAATGTTGGTGGGAATGATGTCATATTAATCTCTGCCATATCAAGTAAGATTCTTATTTTCCTGAATGTCTATGCAGCTTAATGAAACCTTAACTCCGCCCTGACTTTTCACTTATGTGTTTCCGGATCACACCCATGACTACTCCCCTCCCATTCCGGGTCACGCTGAGATGGGCTGGAAGTGGCGGTGTCCTAACCGGAAGTGAGGGTCATACAGCGGATCCTACTTGCTCTGCCTGGTGCGTGGTGCCAGAGAAGCTCCTGCAGCCTGAGTACTGTGTAGTCGGCACGCCCAGGTGAGGGGTCGCGCGGTGACCAATTTGGGGTGACCCTGGTGCACACAGCAGCCTGGCTGGGTGCAAGCGACCTGCTTCCCCCTCCCCCGCTCCGTCAGCGCCCCTCGCGTGGTGAGATGTGGGAGTGTGTCCCAGGGGCTGCTTCCATCCCCCAGTTTTGGGATTGGTTGGGGTTCCTGGGGAGAATTCCTGTTGGAGAAAGTAGGATCCCAGACTGGGGCTTTGGGCGTCGGGGTTCTCGATTCATTGCGGGAACTTTGCGTGTCTCCCCCCCCTCCATTGTTTCCTTTCACACAGCGGTGGCTCCTCCCTGAAACTCCTACAACGTCTTCTGCTCACAGGTGAGACCCGGGTCTGTGGCTTCTCTCACCACGAAGTGACTGCTGTTCAGGAAGCGAGTGGCTGCAGCTGGGGCACAAAACGTTAGGGCTTCCTCCGGAGGTTTGCCCAGTCTGGTCCCCTAGGCGGTACCTTCTCTGGGAGCGGGGAAGGGGAGGGGGAGGGGTGCACCCGGTAGTCCGGAAACGCCCTGGCTCATTCTTGCCAGCCAGGAGGGCGGCAGCGGGCAGCGCGCTCAGCCTTGAGGGTGTTGAAGTGATATTCCAGCGCACCCACTGCGCATTGTGATATGATTGGCATTCCCAGGTTGCTGGGGGTAAGTCCAGGACTGGGACCTCAAGGGAGGTGACCCAGGTTGGTGGCTACCAGTCAACGGTGGCAAGTAAAAGGAGAAAGAGACAGGCCCAGCTGTACAAAGATGGGGTCCAGTGAGCAGGAACTCAACCAAAGAGAGGGCAGTCTTTCTTTGGAAATGCATATAAGTCTCCAAAGAAGGGCAAGACCCCTCAAGTATGGAAGATCCCCCGTTCCCACATACACTCTTAAAAATTTTTGCATGTTATTTCTTTAATTTTTAAAAAAACCCTGTTTGTGTTTAACAGTAGAAAGAAGCTGGAGGAAAGCTGCTTAGTGAAGGACAGACAGCTGGAGGAAAGGTTTCTTTAAGAGGGACAGGAGGAAATTGCCACCAGTAATTAATTGCTTTTCATGCAGAGAAAGTAGCCAGTAAAAGACATCCAGGCAATTGAACTGGATCCATTATTTCTGCAAATCTGTTAGTGTGGGGGAGTGTGGGAGCTGCTCCTGCCTATTGCCCAAAGGGATATTTCTGTTTCTGCTGCCTCTGAAGAAGTAGCTTGTCCGATGTTTAGATTTATGCCGACTCCATTTTAACTGTGTATTCCCACCTGGAGTCATTTTATCCCTGTTCTAATGAAAATTCCGAGTGTGTTGCTTGGTTTGTAGGGTTCTTTTGGTTTGGTTTTGGTTTTGAGTAAGCGCTTTTAGGAAAATTTCCAGCTTTACCGAAGCCACGAGCTAGATCCGGGAGTTGAAGGAGGCTGTAGAGTTGCTCAAGGAGACCATCCAGGTGGGGTGTGGCTCTGCCAATGAGGGACTGAGGGGCTGGCCTGGTGCTCCACACCACTCCTTGAACACATGCTGGCATGACAAGAGGCAGCGCTCCCATGAAAACTCACTGGCAGCTATTCTGACCCAGCGACCCTATGGATAGGGTAGAACTGCCTGTGGGGGTTTCCCAGACTGTAACTCTACACAGGAGTAGGAAGCCTCATCTTTTTCCAGCCAGTAGTTTCCAGCTGATGGCTTTGTGGTTAGAAGTCCAGCATGTAACCCACCAGACACTGGGACACCTGATCCCTACTGTAGTCTTAATTCTCTACCCAATGTAGCTGTTCTAGAAAAACTCATCCCCACGCCACATGGGACTTCCTACAGTCCCTGGCCAGGGGAAATTCTGTTCAAGTCCCTGCCTGAGTTTGGAGGGTGATTCATTTGCAGAGAACAGCTCTTCATTCCGTGAAGGTTCACACTGTACTTTCTAGATCCCAGCTCCTGTGTAGAGGCAAAAGCCCACCAGCATGTCTGTGTAGGCTGATAGGCCCTACCGTCAGAATTGAGATCAAATTCTAGTGCTTCTATTCATTAGCTGATTTCCTTGGGAAAGTATTTGAGCCTCTAGTGGTTCGTCTCTGAAGTGGGCCAGATATTTGTGGGTTAAGCGACTCAGTGCAGATCTGGCATGCCGTCAGTGGCTGCTGATGTGACCCGTGCTGCAGAGAGACATGCACACACATCCTAATGATGCTGGACCAAGTGGAAAGGAGGCCATGGGTCACTTACAGCTGAGGATGAAAGTCCAGGAACATTGCTGGGGCCTGTCCTCCCTTTCAAATGCCTCAGGGACACAGGCATTTGAAAGGACACGAAGAAAGAGCTGGACACAGGCCAGCCAGGTCCTGGTGCTAACTAGCCTCCCAGAACTCATCCTACTTCTTGATGAGCACAGGGAACCTTTGGCGGGAGTTGAGCAGAGCAGTGACATGACCATGGCAGCATGAGGTATATCACTGGGGCTTCAGTGTGGAGCCTGGCGTAGGTATTTGGAGAAAGGGTGCAGGTGTGCCTGCAGGGAGAGCGGGTCAGAGGTTGGGATAGTTCACAAAGGAGGTGTGGCTGTAACATAGGGATTGTAGTGGGGGCTGACGGGAAATATCCGAGCTATTTTGCGTTAGGGGCAGATGATAGAGGGGGGTGGCTGGCAGGATTTGGTAGCATACAGGGTCAAGAAATAAAGCCAACTCTTACCTTTGTGATGTAGGCAAAGCTTGGGGACCTGGATGAGGATCAGGAGGCAGGATGTGGGCATCTATGCAGGCATTTGCATTCCTTACCTGTCAGGACCCCAGGAATAACTTGCTACGTTGACTGTCAGTTACTGAACTGGCTGGGTCTTTTCCCTCTGTGTCACAGCAAGGGCCAACCTGATAAGTTCTCCCGAGATGGCCAAGCAGCCAGACTACAACCTGGGAAAAATTGAGAACAAAGCAGAACCCACTGTAGACCTGCTTCTCAATTACCTGCAAGGTGAGGCTGGTTGCAAAGGGGTGTGGGGTGTCGGGGCTGGGGAGTGGGCGGGGTTTCTGCTGGCTCCTGAACAACTACAGGTGTTGACAGCTGTGCCTTGAGTGAGTATGGGACCTGGGGGACACCACTCACCCCAGTGGACCATGTCATTCCAGCTTTCAAGAAGGCCCTGGACCTGGTCATGCAGGTGCAAAAGCAGACCAACAAAGGAACAAGAAGCAAGAAAAAGCACCACAAATCTGAAAAGCCTAACAAATCTGAAAAGAATGGAAGTTTCCCACAAACTTTTTGAAGCCCCCTTGTATCTATCTCACAACTTTTGCCTGTTCAGTTATTTACAGGTTTAAGCCTTATTGACAGCTATTATAAAAATCTGTTTGCAAGCTAACATTCCATGATCCTTGTCGTTTTCCCATCACCTCTACCCTCCACCCCCCACTTTCTGCAACTGACCCTGTTACCCACCAATAACCTTTGACATCTCACTCGGGGGAAGTTCTGTTCCAGTCCCTGCCTGAGTGTGGAGGGTGGTTCCTGTGCAGAGACCTGCTCTTGTTCATTCCGTGAAGGTTCAGTGTCCTTTCTAGATCTAGCTCCTGTGTAGACACAAAAGCCCTCCAGCATGTCTGTGTAGGCTGATAGGCCCTACCGTCAGAATTGAGATCAAATTCTAGTGCTTCTATTCATTAGCTGATTTCCTTGCGAAAATCTTTGAGCCTCATTGAGCCCCTAGTGGTTCGTCCTTAAAGTGGGCCAGATGTTTGTGGGTTAAGTGACTCAGTGCAGGTCTGGCAGGCAGTCAGTGGCTGCTGATGCGATCCTTGCTTCAGAGAGACATGCAAACACATCCTAATGATGCTGGACCAAGTGGAAATGAGGACACGGGACTCTTACAGCTGAGGATGAAAGTCCAGGAAAATTGCTGGGGCCTGTCCTCCCTTTCAAATGCCTCGGACACAGGCATTTGAAAGGACAAGAAGAAGGAGCTGGGCACAGGTCAGCCAGGTCCTGGTGCTAACCAGCCTTCCAGAAGTGAGATCCAGCTTCCTGATGAAGGCGGGGAACCTTTGGAGGGAGTTGAGTGGAGCAGTGACATGGTCATAGCAATATTAGGTATATCACTGGGGCTTCGGTGAGGAGCCTGGTGCAGGTACTTGGAGAAAGGGTGCAGATGTGGGTGCAGGGAGAGCAGTGGGGAGGTTGTTGGGATAGTTCAAGAATGTGGCTGTGCACAGGGATTGTAGTGGAGGCTGATGGGAGATATCAGAGCCATTTTGGGTTGGGGCAGATGGGGGTGGAGGTGGCTGGCAGGACTTGGTAGCATATAAGGTGAAAAAATGATGAATTTTTAATACTTTGTCTTCCTGAGCTGCCCTTTAAAAGTATCTGTTCAACTTTATTAACTCTATCATTTCTTCCATTTGCCTTAGCTACTTTAAGTAATGAGCAATTTCAATGTCTCTTCTGATATCTACTTTGATTTTTTTCTTGCTTTTCTGTCTTTAATGACCTTTTGCTTCCTTCACATATGATGTTCTTAATATGGCCCCCCTCCCCCAGGTCATTAGTGTTCATTTCATTAAATGTTACCTAAATTCAGATTGGATAGCCACAAAATATTATTTTAGCTCTTTTAGACTCGTTTTAATATTTTTCAGTTTCAAACAATTTACAGAAATTTCAGACTAAATCTATAATAGAGCTATATAATTTATGTTTAACATACTTATATCTTTAGAGTAGTGACTAACTTCTTGACTAATTTTTAATTTGTGGAGTTTTAGTTGTTGACTTATAACATTTATATATTCTGAATACAAGATTATTAGGTATCTCATGAATAGTTACTGATGTAGGTTGCCTTTTTCAAATTCTTGATTGTGTCTTTCCAATTATAAGGGACTTTAATTTTGATGAAGTTCAACTTATGTTGAACTTGGGCTGCTTATGTTTAAGATGTCATAATTGCTTAAAATGGAAGATATCTTAAGAAATCATTCCCTAATCCAGGGTCACAGACATTTATGTATATGTTTTTTATTAAGGGTTTTAGGATTTGGCTCTTACATTTAGGTCTTAAGATCTATTTTGAGTTAGTGTTTGCATAAGGTGCATGGTGGCAGTCAAAACCCATTCTTTTTTCCTATATCTAGTTGTTTCGACAGCATTTGCTGAAATCACAGTGACTTCTCTGCACTCTTTTTGAATCATTTAGCTATGTATGTATGAGGTTGAATTTTTAGACTCTCAATTATATTCCATCAATAGGTTACCTTTATGTCACTACTACACAGTATAACTACTATAGCTTTTTAGTAAGTTTTCATATCAGGCAATGAGCATTCTCCACCTAGATTTTATTGTTTCTCCAGATTATTTTGGCTATACTAAAACTGTCACATGTCCATAGAAATTTTAGAATCAGCTTGTCATTTTCTGGAAAAGCAAACCGTGAGAGGAATGAGGTTGAATCTGTAGATGAGTTGTAGAATATTGCCTCTGGATAACAATCAGTCTACCAAGCCATGAAAATGTCAGCTTTGTACATGGCTCATTTTTTGCTCAAGTCTCAGTTTAAATGTTTAGCCTTCTCACATCTTATGCAAAGTTCACTCCTCTGCTCCACTATAGTACATTATTTATGAACTTGATATTTATTACAGTCTAAATAGTTTGGCTTGCTTGGTAGAGTTTATGCTTCAAGTAAGTCTTTTATTCTAAATATTCTCTAGGGCCAAACACAATGCCTACTAACAATACTTGTTCTTAATTTTTGTCGGCCCCAGTCTGTGCTGAGAGTGGGCGGATGGAGTGTTGTGGAGCGGAAATACCGCAAGAAATATGCTTGAGGGAAGTGGGTTTTCGGCACCCCCATAAAAGCATGCAATTAGTGGATGATGGTTCTGGAGGGGTCCAGTTCCCCAGAGCATCTCTCTGGTGGGAGAGCAACTTTCTGGAGAGGTCTCAGATACACCAGAAAATTTTTCTGGCAGGTCCCGGACTTAGAGAATCGTTCTCTTTTGGTCCGGACCCCAATTAGCACCATTCTGGCAGGGTCATGGATCCCTCAGAGCATCATTCCAGCAGGGTCCCAGAACCCCAAAACATCATTCCACCGATGCTTCCAGTGCTTCATCAGTTTGTTGAAACTTTAAAAATTGAATTCAGTCAATGCTTGGCAACTGGTTTTGGCGAATTCTGTCAGTGCAGCTTGAATATCTTCCATTAGTACTATTGGTGCTTGTTTATATCCTTCCTCTTGAAATGGTGGAATGCCAACTAGTTCTTCTTGGTAGAATAATGTGTATTCTTTCCATCTTCACTTGATGCTTCCTGGATCGTTCAGTATTTTCCCCATAGAATATTTCAATATAGCACCTTAAAGCTTGGATTTGTTTTCTTCAGTTAATTGAAGATGTAGTGCATATGTTCTTTCATTTTGGTTTTCTCACTCTAGGTATCTGCACATTTCATTGTAATCCTTCTCCAGATCCTTTCTGAAAGTTTCTGTTCAGCTCTTTGGCTTCATTTCATATGAAGTGCCTTAGCTACTCCATGATTGAAAGCACTTTCCAGAGTCTCTTCTGACATCCAGTTTGATCCTTTCTTTCCTGTCTCTTCAGTGATCTTTTGCTTTCTTCATGTTCTCGGTGATATCCCACGACTCATCAGGTGTCCTGTCCTTGGTGTTTAGTGAGTCAAATCTGCTCCTGACACCTTAATATTCAGGTGAGATAAACTCAAGGTTGTATTTGGCTCCCGTGGGCTTGTTTTAATTTTCTTCAACTTGAATCTTAACTTAGCTATGAGCAGTTGATGGCATGTTACACAGTTGACTCCCGGACTGATTTTAGCTGCTGACATTTAGCTTCTCCATCTTCTCTTCCCACTGTTGTAGTCAGTTTGATTCCTGTGTATGCCCACTCCAGGTATTTGCTATGAAGAAGTTGTTAGTCTTGTAAAATTCTATCGTGATCTCCAGATTTATTTCTATCACCAAGACCATATTTTCCAATTATTGTTTCTTCCTCTTTGTTTCCAACTTTTGAATTCCAATCACCAATAGTTATCCATGAATTCAGATTGTGTTTGATCAATTTCAGACTGAAGATGATGGTAAAATTCATCAGTTTCTTCATCAGTTGTAGTGGTTGATGCATCAATTTACATAACCGTATTGACTGGATTTTCTTTTATGCAGATAGATAGTATTTTATCACAATAGCATTGTACTTCAAGTAGATCTTGAAATGTTCTTTAGGAAGATGAATGTGATTCCTCTTGAATATGTCATTCCCAGCATAGCAAACTGTTTGACTGTCTGATTCAAAATGGCAGATATTAGTCCGTTTCAGCTCACTAATACCTAGCATATTGATCTTCATGAGTTCCATGTAATATTTTATGAGTTCTGGTTTTTCTGTATTAGTACTTCATAATTCTGAGTTTCAATGATTAGATCATTGTCGCTGTTTCTTCTCATATTGAGACATCCTCTATTAGCAAATGAAGGTCTCAACGGACTTATTCCATCCACGTCATTATGATCAACTCTGCTTTGAGCTGGCAGCTCTTCCCTGACCATATTTTGAGTGCCTTCTATCCTGAGAAAGAGCCCTGGTGGCGTAGTAGTTATTCATTGGTCTATGAACTACTAATTAGCATTTCAAAACCACCACTGTTCCTTGGGAGAAAGACCGGGCTTTCTACTCCCTTAAAGAGTTGCAGTCTGGGAAACACAGAGGGACATTTCTGTCCTGTCCTGTAGGGTCACTAAGAGTTGACATCGACTCACTGGCAGTGAGTTGAGTTCTGAACTGGGGTCTTATTTCTGGCACTATATATGACAGAGTTCTGTTGCTATTCGTGAGGTGGCAGTGACTAATTCTCCACAAGTGGACAACCTAGTTCTTCACATGAACTGCTTTCAGGAATCACCTAGCTCGCACGTCAGAAGTTTAATTGATTTGGACTGTGGTATGGTCCACTGGGTTTTTTTTTAAGCTCTGTTATAAGTGATTATGCTGGTTAACCAGGCTTGAGAACCACTCCAAAATGAGTCAGTTCTCCCAACCCCAATATTCACCAAAAGCAAAGAGAACATATCACATGCACCCAAATATTCAAACAGGAGACAGCATTACCTCCCTTAGAAGCCCACTGTGGTGGCTAAATGGTCTCATTTCCAGACTCCCCCCGAACCACCTACATGCAAAAAAGTATTTTATAAGCCCCTTCTTTGCCAAAATGACCTTTGTTGGATCATTTCTCTATATTTGAATAGAGACCAAGATCATTCACCTTATTTGTTAGACGTCCAGGAAACACAGGACTTCTGTTAAAATTCCTGGAGATAGCTCTTACAGAGGCAAGAATGAAACATTGTGCCTGTGTTCCCATGTTTTAAAGACTGTGTATCAGGACACGATGACACACTTAACACTGTGATTTCAGTACATTATTCCATTAAAAATTATCAACCACAATCATTGTGTCAGTCTGGGTACATTGGAGAAACAAGTCCACAGAAACATGTATAAGAGAGTTTTATTTAAAAGGTAAATGCACATCAAGAAAACATCCCAACCCAGTGCTGCCCAGGCCAACAAGTCCAATATTAGCCCATACATCCGACACCAATCCATAAAGTCGTCCTCCATCTCACAAAACACACGCAATAATGCTGACTGAGGAGGAAAGCAGAATCAGTGAGCTAGTATGCATCTCAGCACTGGCAGGGGTCTCCACATGGCTTCTCCAGCACCCAGGGCTGCATCAGGGTAGGTCTATGTGGCTTCTCCTCAGGAATGTCTTTCAGGAATGAGCCTTGCCAGTTGAAGAAGGGAACTGGCTAAGGCAACTACATCCTGGTCCAACCATCAGAAAGCAAGAAACCCGATACTTAGAATGGTGAGGCTCACCGAACCATTTATCCCTCCATGCTTCAATTAACCCCACATGTGTCAGCCAGGTTGGCACAATAAACTTTATCTCATGCCAACTAGAAATTTTTCACAAGTAATTTTTATGTGTCGTAAAACATTGTGGACACCAGCAAGGGATTCTTTTTTATAACTTAACTATCAATAAAATAAATCAAAACCTGTATGCTTTTCCCAAGACAGGATTTCACAAGAAGAATGAAGCATATGTGGGAACTGGCCACATGTTAGGAAAGCTTGAAAGGGACAGAATCCTTTAATCATAACAGTAAGGACACTTAGGTGAACTTGCCCAGACTTCCACAGTCAATAAGTACCAAGCCTGAGATTTCATCCTCATTGTGACTCCAGATGAACCAATCTTGCTGCTAATACCTGCAGGAGTGGGAGTTAAAACCACACCACCATCAACAAGTCAATTCTAACTATTGGGACCCTCTAAGACAGACTTAGAAGTGACCCCTGGTGTTTCTGGAGCCTGCAAGTCAGTGTTCCCCAAAGTGAGTAAAAGCGCTCCCCTGAGGTGGAGGTTGGGATCACTGGAATGATGCAGGGAGGTTGCAACAGCAGATACCTACACTTTATCCCAGGTTATGGGCGATACTACAGAAGTTTTCTATTACCAGAGAAGTGCTGAGTGATTATTATTTTTCTGTAAAGGGCTAGTTAACCAAATAAGTTTGGGAACCTATGAAATTCTTTCTGGCAAAAGATAGTCTCATTGTTCTCCCACAGAGCAGCTGGTGGCATTGAACTGGTGACCTTGTGTTTATCAGCCCAATACATAGTACACTACACCATCCGGGTTCCTTAAGTAGCAGCTAGTTAGCCCAAAGTCAAACAACCAGTTGCCGTCCAGGGGATTCCAAATCTCAGAGACCCACGTGTGACAGAGGAAAAATACCTTTCTTGGGGTTTTCAATGATCATTATATTTTTGAAGTACGATGCCAGGACTTTCTTCAGGGTGTTGTTGCTTGTGAATTTAAACTGTCAATCTCTTGTTCAGTCACGGGCATGGACTGTTCCATCCAAGGACTCCCGTTAGGAGAAAAATAAGAACAAAACTCAAACAAACTCTCTGCCCTGCACTCAAGGCTGACTCAAAGCAACCCTTTAGGACAGGCTAGAGCTTCCCCTGTGGGTTTCTGGGACTGTCTCTATTCACTGGATTAGAACGCCTCGTCTTTCTCCTGAGGAGCAGCTGATGATTTTGAACTGCTGACCTGTAGTTAGCAGCACAACACATAGCCACTCTGCCACCAAGGCTATTCAGGATGATTATGAGGTAGGCGAGAGCCTGGCAATTTTCAGGGAATTTAAGAGATCATTGTGACTGGAGCTTTGATTCTGAGATGGAGAGGGAAGGCTTTGACATAAAATGGTTTTCTCTTTCGAATGAATGTTCTAGTTATAACGTGGGAAGTAGGTCATGGGAAGCCAGAGTATGTGTGGAGGGCGCCCTGATGGCACTACATTAAGTAGTTCTCAGCAGCTAACTGAAAGCAGTTCTGTGGAAGAAAGACCTGGCCATTCATTCCTGCATAGACAATAGCCTGGGAAACCCTGTGGGGCAGCATTGCCCTGCCACATGGCTCTACCGTGAGTTGGAATCTGACTGATGCACTACAACAAGACTATGCATGGAGGAGAGGTAATAGCTTGAGCTTTTACTTTGTGTTTTAACTGTTTTATTGACATATAATTCACACATACTCCTTTATTGTACTCATATATTTAGCTTATTTCCCCCAAAGCTCCCTGTCATGGTGTGAATAACCAGTATTCCAAATGTATGATGAAGTTTTGAACACAAGGATGTGTCTCATTGTACCCCAGCACAACTAAAGACATAGAGTCTCCAAAATTCTACGTCTCCATTTATTTATGTTTTCTCTGTTTCTTCTACTTATGTCTGTCTGGTGCAGACCTACTACTGCACTGTTCTCAGAGTCCTAGTGATCAGAGTTCTGTGGTAAAAGTTTTTAATAGGTTATATGACTAAGGAAAAACCTGATCCCGTTGAGTACACCTGTCCCCCTGGGATGTTATTCCCCAAGCCTCACTGGCCTTCCTGAGGGCAGGCAAGCTAGGACGCAGCCAGGAAGGTGGTTTCCTGGCTTGTTTACCATCAGCATGGAGGCAGCCACTGGAAAAGCAGAGCGAGGCTCACAGTGTGTGATGTGAGTGGCCAATAGGTCAGTCACAGAGAAAATCATTAAGAGGGATATTTCCACACTCAATGCCCCAAACATGTTACTCCTGTGTAACCCTGTAAATTGTAAATTCCACACGTTGCCTAATGAACCAAGCCAAAGGATATGAGACATGTTTAAATTTATATATACAGCATGCATTGCCCACAATTAAACTGTAGTTTATTTCCTGCGTTCTGTTTAGTGGTTTACATATATGTTTCTAACTACAGGGTTGAAAGTCTACATCAACCAGTCATTTCTTTGGCTAAAAATGAGGCTTCCTGCTCTTTTAAGGATTTACTGGTTGGGAGCCTGTGGGAGTATGTCTGAAACAAACACATAAACAAAAGCGCTCCACAATCTGCCTTATCTATTTAAATTAGGTTATGCAGTCAACTTGATTTGGACAGCCTGTCCCCAACTAAAACAGTAACAAAACAGAGAACAAATATTTATTTAATAGTAGAACTCAGGATTACATTGTTCATCAAAATCTCTCTCCCTGAGCAACACGGCTGGGGTGTTTATAGACAGTGCTTAAGGATGATGATGCTCTAGCAAGCCAACTTGAAATGGAGTTTTTGTGTTCGGGTTTTTCTCCTTTTTTGTAAGGGTCTATCCACATCCCAGCTAGAAATGTTAGCAACTTCTGTCCTTCAAATAGAAGCGGGCTTAAGTTTTTATTTCAAAGGAGGAGTAGCACTGGTGCGTAAACACATCGTGTACTCTAACAAATTTTCAAATTTAAAATGAGAAAAGGGAAGTGCATGAAGCCCCAGTGATGTCCTGTGATGCGTTGCAGAATCAGGAGTACACACTGTGGACAGCAAATTAAGAAACCTGTACTTTGTATTCTTGCATTTATTTATAATAAACTGCTATTAAATTGAGTTTAACTTAGGGATTGAATTTTGAGGCCTACACTTGTGAAAGACTGAGGTGTGCACAAATTGTTGTTAGTTGCTTGTGATAGATAAGGTTTCTTGTGCTAACCTGGCTGATAAATACATGGGATTAATTTAAGGGCAGAGAGATAAATGGCTTGGTGAGCCTCGCCTTTCTTATTCTCTGGTCTCTTGTTCTCTGATGGTCTGACCAGTGTTCGGCTGCCTTAGCTAGTTCTTTGCCTCAGCTAGCAAAGCTCACTTCCTGGGAGACATCCCTGAGGAGAAGCCACATGGACCTGCCAAGATGCAGACCTGGGTCTAGAGAACAGCGTGGAGACTCCTGCCAGCGCTGAGATGCTTAAATACTCACTGATTTGACTTTCCTCCTGCATTTGGCATTATTGCATGAGTTTTGTGAGTTTGAGGAGGACTTTGTAGATCTGTGTTGGATATATGGGCTAATGTCGGATTTATGGGCTTGGACTGGCCTGGGTTGGGATGGTTTCTTAATGTACACATAACTCTTACATAAAACTCTCTCTTATATACATATGAATTTCTGTGGATTTGTTTCTCTAATCTACCCAGACCAACACAGTGCTCTCCTGTCAGGTCTGAATCACTGACCTTATGCTCACAGATTGAAACACTGCCAAGTCCTGTATCATCCTGAACATTGTGGTTCAGTCTGAGCCTATTGTAGCCAATGTGTCCATTCATCTTCTTGAGAGTTTTACTCTTTGAGTTGCTGTACAACATTTCCATCCATGTTGTCCTTTTCCAGGCACTCTCTCCTGATAACATGTCCAAGATACATGAGACAAAGTCTTGCCATCCTTGAACCCAAAGAGCATCTGGCTGTACTTTCGTCAAGACAGATTGGTTTGTTCTTCTGGCAATCCATAATACTAGCAGCACCCTTTCCTAGTACCTTCATTCAAATAAGCATAATGAGACCACTAAATTCAGTTTGAATCTCACATACTGTCAGCCTCAATTGCTTATTTCTGACCACTTACCTGCAATGTCAAAAAAGGTAATGTAAAGGAACTCTGAAGAGTGTTGGTAAGCCTCTTCTGGATAGGAGAGGAGAGACTTACTCACTTTAGCACTTTCTCAGGAGAGAAATCCATGTATCCTGGATTTCCTTTGACAAGTATTGGAGTATTAGGCTAATATTTTGTGAATCACACCTGGAAAACAGAGGGCTGTTATCCGATCTTGTAAGGTTTTAAAATGTCATTGCTGTCCCTATCCTAATCACGGTCCTTCTCTTCCTCCTGAAGTCAGAACTGAGGCTGTGTTTACTCAATCTTTCACCAGCCATGATTTTGTGAGTCTCGCCCCCTCCCCACACCTTATTTTTCCCCGGTGAAGAGGACAAAAGAGCTCTCTTCAAACAAGGATGGGCATCTACAAAAGATGCAGGCCAGATTCCAATTTTTTTTAGTTGTATATGATTACTGTTTATTTTGAACTGACTTTTAAAATCAGCAAAGCTCAGGAAATCTTCAGGCATCCTCCTTCCTTCTTCCCAGTGACTCTCACAACAGCTGTGAGGGAGAGCATTCATTCTCACCCCCAATATTTAAAAACAAATAAGACACTTTTAAATTACTCAGTCTTTACAAAGTGACTTCGATAATACCTTGTCTATTTGAGACAAAAGTAATAAAGATCAAATAAGTGGAATTTTCTTGTATGTTCCAGGATCTTTTTGAATTTATCTTTGAAAATGTCCTTCACTGCAGTACTCTGCATCCTTACAATTATTATTGTCCATTCCAGAACTGCTTGGTTCGTCAATAAACCCTTTGATTATTAACTCAAATTTCAGTTTGGTCTTTGGAAGGAGGAGCAGAAAAAGGAAATACTATGTACAATTCTTGAGAAATGATGTCTACCAATCACTTCCAAATTCCTTAAAAAAAGAGAGCTAGAAAAAACAAACAATTCTTAACAATAGACTCACTGTCTCTGGGAAACGTTATCTTTATGCCTTCAATAACTAATATTTTGTAGCAAGATTCTATTTGTTGTAAGTATAATAAATAGATAGAGTCTGACAACAGAATAAGAACAACCAAGTGGTGTTAACAAACACAGGGACAAGGGAACAACATGGGACCCAAAATGATAGTGAGGGGGGAGTGGCAGGCCTGGGGGGAATGATCAAGGGTTGGGTTGTGTAGAGAAGAGGTATAGCTCTAGCCCAGGTGGTGCGGAGCATGGTAGGACAGGAGGTAAGTCAAGGGAGATGGAGGAAAGAGCTAGGAGTCAAGGAGCATTTATGGAGGTCTAGACAAAGACATGTACATGCAAATATATGTATGAGGATGGGGAAATAGATCTATGTGTCTATATTTATAGGTTTAGTATTAAAGTGGCGGAAGGACCATGGGCCTCTACTCAAGCACTCCCTCAATGCATGAATACTTTCTTTTATTAAATTGGCACTCTATGATGCTCACCCTCCTGACACAACTGCTGAAGCCAAAACGGGTGAACAAGTAAATGTGGTGAAGAAAGCTGATGGTGCCTGGCTATTAAAAGAGAGAGTGTCTGGGGTCTTAAAGTCTTGAAGATAAAAAAGTGGCCATCTAGCTCAGAAGCAACAAAGCCCACATGGAAGAACACCCCAGCCTGTGTGACCACTTGGTCCCGAAGGGATCAGTTATCAGGAATCAAAGAACAAAAAATCATATCATTGGCTGCACACCTCCATGATATGATAGTCGAAGACAAATGGGTGCATAGCAAATGTGGCGAAGAAAGCTGATGGTGGCCGGCTATCGAAAGAGATAGTGTCTGGGGTCTTAAAGGCTTGAAGGTGAACATGCGTCCATCTAGCTCAGAAGTAATAAAGCCTACATAGAAGAAGCACACCAGCCAGTGCGATCACAAGTTGCCAAAGGGACCAGGTATAATGCATCATGAAGAAAAAAAAATTTATATATGTATATATATATGATTTTATATATATACATATATATATCATAGTGAGTGAAGGAGGAAGTGCAGAGTAGAGACCCAAGGCCCATTTGTTGGCCACTGGAGATCCCCTCATAGAGGGGTTTAGGAGAGGAGATGGGTCTGTCAGGGTGCGATGTAGTACCGATGAAGAGCACAGCTTTCCCCCAGATCCTGTATGATTCCTCCCCCCAACTACTATGATCCGAATTCTACCTTGCAGGACTGGATAGGGCAGAGGTTGTATACTGGTGCATATAGGAGCTGGAACCACAGGGAATCCAGGGTGGATGATACCTTCAGGACCAGGGGTGTGAGGGGCGATACTGGGAGAGTGGAGGGTGAGTGGGTTGGAAAGGGTGAACTGATTACAAGGATCCACATGTGACCTCCTCTCTGGGAGATGAACGGCAGAAAAGGTGGGGAAGGGGGACTACGGATAGGGCAAGATATGACAAAATAACAATCTATAAATTTTCAAGGGCTCATGAGGAGGGGGGACCGGGGAGGGAGGGGAAAAAAAGGAGGACCAGATGCAAAGAGCTTAAGTGGAGAGCAAATGCTTTGAAAATGATTAAGGCAAAGAATGTACGGATGTGCTTTATACAATTGATGTATGTATATGTATGGATTGTGATAAGAGTTGTATGAGCCCCTAATAAAATATTTTTTTAAAAAAAGAACAACCGTGAACATTGTGCATTCTGTTTGAGCCCATTCCCCAACCTGCTTAACTTTGCGTCTCAATGCAGATCCCACAGCTTGTCCAACTTCCCCTTGGATATAGGATGTTGCCACAGGATGTCGGAATACCTCATTTAATGCCTATACTTATTCTGCATTTTCCTTCCTGAGAAGACCCTTCCTCTGCTGAGCCCTTTCCTCAGAAAAATATCCCATTACACCACATGATTATCAATTTTGACTAACCTGGACAGGCTATCATGTCCACAAAAGACATCCCCAACCTTCCAGTCACAGATCACGTAGAACAGAATTACTTTGTTCAAAGAACCAAAAGTCACCATAGATAAGTCACCAGATCAAATAAGACAACATTTGGAGCCAAGAAGTATAATGAGCCTTATCTTGTTAAGAATTGCAACCCCACCCTAATTTTTAATCATGACCATCCCTATGAAATGTGTTAAAACATTCATCATCCTATACGTTGGTATACCAATTTATTGGACTAGTTGTCTACAAGTGTTAACATGGTCCACTAATTTGTTCAGGAGCTTCCTTTGGGGAATCTTCCAGCTCAGTCCTTGTTTGCTCCAAGGAGATCGGTCCCCATTCTCTTTCATGCAGCTCCTGTCTTTGTTTCTCAGCAAGAGTCGTTTTGGTAACATGTCACACATTTCTTTTTGCTGAGTGTTTTTCAACATAAAATTATACTCTGTTTTCCAGAGTCACTATGAGTCAGAAGCAGCTCAATGGCAGTGAGTTTCACTTTGGTTTTATCCCAAAGAAGATGACGGGGTCATAATTTATTTTCAGCTTCTGAGAAAACTATGAACATCTCTATTTTATTCCGTAGGCTTCTAGTATGCAGAGCACCTCACCCATTTCCAGGTGAAATTTCAAATTAGTGAAAATGCTACATCATGGCCAGGGTTCTATAGGATCCACAGACCTTGTCTGTAAGTCATGAAATTCCTGTGGAGAGTCTTCTGGCTAGTGGGAA
Source organism: Tenrec ecaudatus (assembly GCF_050624435.1). Taxonomy (NCBI): domain Eukaryota; kingdom Metazoa; phylum Chordata; class Mammalia; order Afrosoricida; family Tenrecidae; genus Tenrec; species Tenrec ecaudatus. Next base: position 75,953,172 of record NC_134544.1, read on the forward strand.
CTTCTCACTAGTCTTGTCAAGATTCCAAAAATAGTTTGACATAATTAGGGTTCCATTACTTGTCATCAGTGATTATTTTTCCTGTTCCCATTGCCCAAGGTTTGGTTCCAGGAGTGATGAACCCTTCATAGACCCTCTCCCTAAGCTTCACTGTCTCTGAGGACTCCATATTGCCAGAGCTAGAACTGCCAAGATGCTATTGCTTGGTGTGCTCCTGTGCCTGGTGACAGTTCCCTAATGTGGAGATTCAGATATCTGACCTGGGTCTATGGGAATGGTTGTGACTACAAGTGACTGACACAGAGATCAGTGTCTTTATTTACACTTGTCCTATTCCAGGTGTAGTTTCAGGAGTCGGGTCCAGAATTGGTGAAACCTTCCCAGAAGCTGTCTCTCACCTGCACTGTCTCTCTGGTTTCTCCATCACAAGCAGTAGTTATCTCTGGAGCTGAATCCACCACAGCTCGAGGAAGGCGTTGCAGTGGATAGGACACATATGGCCTGATGGTGGTACAGATTATAACCCATCCTTCAAAGCCGACTCACCATCACCAGAGACACATAGAAGAATCAGTGCTCCCTGCTGCTTAGCTCCATGACTGCTGAGGACATGGCCATGTATTACTGTGCAACGATCACAGTGAGGGGAAGTCAGTGTGAGCCCAGACACAAACCTCCCCTGCAGGGAAGACAATGGGCAGCAGAGGATGCACAGGACCCGCAGAGCACACACTCCCAGCCCTGGGCAGGCACAGATGGATGACAGGGAGGATTTCCTGTCAGAGCCATGTGTCCTCCACCAGCTCTCAACATCCCCAGGGCCATTTTTTCTTTTTCATTTTTCACCCTTCCCTCTAAATCAGTGGTTCTCAACCATCCTAATTCTGTGACCCTTTAATACAGTTCCTCATGTTGTGATGGCCACCCCACCATAAAATTACCGTATATACTCGAATATAAGCCGACCTGAGTTTAAGCCAAGGTGCACCTAATTATTACCTGGAAAACCAGAAAAACTGATTGACTCGAGTATAAACCTAGGGTGGAAAATGCAGAAGCCATCGGTGAGTTTCAATAATCAAAACAAATGAAAATAAAATTACTAAAAATGGAGACATCAGTGGAGTAATGTATTTAAATATTTATTTTATGTAAAAAACATAAATAAAAGGGCAACAAGTCACTTAACATTAGTAAACCAACACAGTAAGTGGAAAATAGGTTCAGCAAAATTAATAAGGTATGAACAATGATATACCTTAAGAATAGTATTCTCTGAGCTCAATCAGCAACCAAGCTAAAATGTAAAGAGTTAAAATCCTTCAAAACTGGATTCCTCATAATCATCCATATCCCAATGCAGAGCTTCAGCTGGTGTGAGGTCATCATAGACGCTGTACTCACTGAGATCACCATCATCGCCATCACTGCTGTCATTTTCATACAAAGCGTAGTCTTCACTGCCTTCCATAGCATTACTAATACTACATTTCTGGAAGGCACGTTGCACCATGTCTTCTGGAATGTCTTCCCATGCATCTCGAACCCACTTTTCTATTAATGCTGTCAGGATTCATGAAATTTCCTCCTTTTGTTAGTCAGGCTTGACCAGATGACATCCATTCATGCCACTGACCTGTGTATAACCCAAACCCCAGACTCTGAGACTCAGAAGAATCCCTTCTCAGTTCCATCGATGAACAAGGCATTGCAGAGAGAACTGTAGAATCTGCAACAACATTTTTTGGAACTTGAGGTTCCAGTTCTACAGACCCATCTTCTGCCTGGGCTCTCTCTTGTTCGGGTGAGTTGGGTGGCACTTCAGACTCCAGAAGGTACTGGATTTTCCTCTACTGCCTCCTCCATCTGCATTTCAGAATTGAGTTATTACATCGTGGGGCAGGGTCCAGGGAACTACATCAATATCAGTGATACAACAGGAAAGCCACCTGCTCTTTGATGTGGCACCACACGACCTCACCTGCTCAGAACACCCCTTTGGGCTAAGAACTGTCTCCCTGGTCCTAATTCTCTTGATCACACCAGGGACTGGACTCAGAGGTCAACTCTGCCTCCTCTTCATCTGCAGAAGACCCTGTAGTGAGTCAGGAATGCGGTCGAAACCTGCCAAGGCCAAAGCAAATCTTGACACCTCCCCAGATTCCACTACCACAAAATCTCTTGACCCGTCCACACCACCCTGAGAAATGTTCGTCAGAAATTTTCTTCTTGCTTGGACCCACAATCAATGCTCATGGAATCAGCAGTTGAAAGACCAAAAGATATATTACATTAGACAAATCTTCTGTACAAGATCTCTTCAGAGTATTGAAGTGTAAGGATCTCACTTTAAGGACTTAGGTGTACTTGATTACCCGCACTCCCTCAGAAATAGAAAACATAACTAACTCAGCATTATATTGAAATTCAAGTACACTTGATCATTCTTCATATATCCCCAGTGAGTGTTATTCATGGTGAACCAAAGACATACCTTCCACAAAGAAGTGATAGGTTTATAGGGAGTTCTTAGGATACTTGAAGCAAAGGAACCCACCTAGCTTCAGGTGCAGTGGATAGGATAATTACTGATTGCTCTTTGAAACTTATGATTAGCCTGTCAGATAGCAAGGGTTGACCTAGAGCAGTGATCCAATTCAATCGCTCCCCCAGGACTCTATAACTGAATCTTGACTTTTCTCAACCTATCTACCAATAACCTTGCACTACAGTTTTATTGAATAGGAAATCATGCTTCCTCAATGCAAATACTATTGTTATTGTCACTTTCATTGATTTGGTTGCAATCTTAGTGTCTCCATGTACGATAGAATGAAATCCTGTCCTGTCCTGTGTCATCCTCACAGTCCTGGCTATACTCGATCTCATTGCTGCAGTCACGGTGACAAGCCATCTAACAGTTAGAATCTGTACTCTACACAGCATGCTGTGTTTTTCTGTGTGCATTTGTCTATTGGTGTTAGAGCCTCCCTGTGGGTTTCTCAAAATAGCCTGTTATGAATGGGTGTCTACTATTTGTCCTCACTGCCTGTTTACTATTCCCCTGTCCCTAGTTGTTCTGCTCCATTCCAGCTGCAGGAAGCCCTCTGAGGAGTGGTGAAACCTCCCAGATCCTCTCCCTAACCTGTGCCGACTTCTCCACACACACCACGATCACGTAGTATTACTGGAGCTGGACCAGCCAATACCGTTGGAAGGAGTCAGAGTGACTGTTAACAATAGGCTTGGGTTGTCGGGAAAAAAACTGCACTGCAGTTCTGAAGAACTGACCTTCAATCTCCAGAAGTGAGCCCACAAACTCCTTCTATCTATAGTTCCTTTCTGTGACCACTGAAGACAAGACACTTTTACTGTATGGGACAGTGGAAGTCAGTGGGCCCAGACAAACTACTATACAGGAATAGGGCAGGGCTATACCAGAAAGGTGGGTGCACAGGGCACAGGACAAGTGACTCCCGCATGGCAGAATTAAGAGAGGAGGCATCAGTTTGTAGTGGGTGGGTTCTAAAAGATAAAATGGGCATGCTTTATGAACAATTTAAGTAAAAAAAACCATCAATGTCAAAGCAAGGAGGAAATATCTTGGAAGACAGTGATAAGGATAATAATGTTCACCAACAAGAAACAGATACCAGAGCTATCTGTCATCGTGTTCACATGAGGAGTAACCATCTGTGCATCCACCCTGAGGAGGAAGGATACATTCTGAACTCTCATGCCACAGAGGTTCTCTTTTATGTATGATAGTGTTTATCAATTTAAAATGTCATTAAGTATTGCTAGCTTTTAAATAGAGGAGCAGCAGCAGTGCTTCTGTACCATGTGTATAAGCAGCCTTTATAAAAGCCTCCATTCTCCTGTGAGGGTGCTTCGGTTTCTTGGGTCACAAGGAGAACTCCAACACAGGTAGTCCACTCCTCTGCTTCTGAGTGGAGGGTCACATGCAAATGCAGCTCTCTCCGTGTGCCAGTGAAACCTGTATAGCTTCTTACCTGGGAGCTCTGGGCAGGAAGCCTCACTACAAAGGGTCTCTGCTCTTTCCATTTTCAGCTAACTCAGAGGACACATCATGAATTTTGGACGGGGTTGGGTTTACATTTAGGTCATTCTACATGGTAATAATTGACGACAATGCTGTGTGGTTGTATGTAGAATTGTGGGGTGGGGAGAGGGAAGTGGTCTTATCACAGTGTCTCTGTGTTTACAGGTATCAAGTGTGAGGTGCCGCGGGTGGAATCTGGAGACGGCCTGAAAAAGCCGGGAAGGGGGGGGGGGTTCTCTGAGACTCTCCTGTGCAACTTCTGGATTCACCTTCAGTGACTATTATATTAATTTGATCCGGCGGTTTCCAGGATAGAGACTGGAGTGGGTTGGTTTTATTAGAAATGCAGCAAAAGGTCAATCAACAGAGTATGCTTCATTCATGAAAGGCAGATTCACCATTTCAAGAGATAATGCCAAAAGCATCACCTATTTGCAAGTAAATGTACTGAAATCTGAGGACACAGACGTGTATTACTGTGCAACACACACACTGAAGTCTATTTAGTGTAAACCAAGACACAAACCTCACTTACAGTGAAGGATGGAGCAACAGGGGGTGCTCATGCCCTACTAAACCATCCTCAGGAGCAGACACGTGTGTGGTGAGGTGTTTCCTGCCAGAGGCTGTGGTTTTCCTCCCACTTGAGCCAGAGAATTATTAAGCTGTACATTCAAGACTGTAAGCAGTGTAGCTTGTGACACTTCATTCTTATTTCTTTGTGAAACAGGTTTTGATGTAAGGTAGAAAGGGGGAACTGATTATAAGAATCTGCGTATAGCCTCCTCCCTGGGAGAGGGACAGCAGAGAAGAGGGCGGGGGGAGGTGTCAGACAGTGTAATATATGTCAAAATAATAATAATAATATATGAATGATGAAGGGTTCATGAGGTAGGGGGGCGTAGGGAGGGAGTGGGGAAATGAACAGCAGATATTAAGGGTTCAAGCAGAAGGCACATGTTTTGAGAATGATGATGGCAACAAATGTACATATGTTCTTGACACAATAGATGGATGTATGGATTGAGATAAGAATTGTAAGAGCCCAAAATAAAATGATTTGAAAAATAAAAGAAAAAAAGAATTTTAAATAAATAAAATGAAAAAGCAATAAAAATCGAACAACCATACTTCAAGACCCAAACCCTGGATTTTGAGAAGGATGTCTATCTTTGAAGAACCATCCCTTGTGGATTATTCTTATGAAATAATCAAATCTCCATAAACTGGATATCTGGATAAGAATTTAATCTCCGATTTTTTGTTATCCCCAAACCCTCACCGGCTGCTGTTTTTAATGAATCTGAATTCCTTCTATGTTCCAGGCAGTGCCATGAAGCCTGGGACCAGTCGTCTGTGTCCTGTGCCTAAGTAAAGGGTCTTTTTTCCACTGTCTTCTCAATCAATATCCATAACCCGGAGCACAGCTATGAAACCCTGATTTCTTCAGTAGGAGATTCTATGGCAAATGTTAGATACTGTGAGGGGTCTCCTGTCATGATTTGAATAACTAATATCCCATTTGTAGAATCCTTGAAAAGGAAGTGCTATCTATTAAATGATGTGCCTCACTGAACCCCAGCACAGCTAAAGACACACAGACTCCAGAATTTATTTTCAACATCTCCATCTATCCATCCATCCTCTGTTTTTTTGTACTTATGTCTGTCTGGACCAGAGCTACAACTTCTCTGTTCCTATAGCACAAGTTTTCAGAGTTTTTGAGGTAAAAGTATTCTTAATTAGTTATCTGCCCAAGGAAACACCTTTCCTGATTTCACTGAATACACCTCTCCCCCCAGGACGTTATGTGGATGTGGACCTCCTGAGGGCAGGCAAGCGAGGATGCAGTCAGGAATGTGGTTTCCTGGCTTGGTCACCATCAGCGTGGAGGCAGCCACTGGAAAAGCAGGGCGAGAATCTCAATGTGTGGGGTGAGTGGCCAATGAGCCAATCACAGAGAAAATTATTTAAAGGATCACTTCCAGACTCACTACATATAAATGTAGATAACTTCCCAAACACATTAGCCCTGTGTACACCTGTAAAGTCCACAGCTTGTCCAAGGAACAAAGGCAGAGGACATAAGGGATGTGTAAATTTACACATATAGCACGCACTGCTCATTATTAAACTGTAGTTTACTTCCTAAGTCCTGGCTGTTGAGTGATTTCCATGTATGTTTCTAACCACCAGGTTGGCAGTCCACATCAACTGATTACTTCTTTGGAGAAAGATGAGGCTTTCTGCTCTTTTAAGAATTTACTGTCTTGGTAACCCACAGGACTATGAAAAATAAAAATAAAAGCACACAAAACTCTTATTTATTTAAATTTATTTATACAATCCAGGTGATTTGGGAACCCTGACCCCAGATAAACCATTAACAAAACAAAGACGGGAGGGAGAACACAAATATTTACTGAATATTAGTAGCCAAGGGGGACATAATTAATCTTGTCCATCAAAATCTGTCTCCCTGGGCAATATGTCAATGGGTGCTTTATACACAGTGTTGGAAGGTGTTGGAGGGTCTTTTGTTTCCAGGGTTTTCTCTTTGTAGGGGCATATCCACATCGCAGATAAAATTGTTAGTACTCTGTACTCAACTAGAAGTGCACTTTATATTTTAATACATTTTTATATCAAAGAAGAAACACAATAATTTGTCAACACACTATGTACTCTAACAGAATTGTGAATTTGAAGCAACAAAAAGGAAAGTTCATGAAGCTCCAGTGGGTCCTGTGGTGTGTTGCAGCATCAGGAGTACACACCATGGACAGCAAATTAAGCAACATGTAACTTATGTTGCATTAATTTATAATAAAATGGTGAATCTCTAATAAAATGCAAAATCTGTCAGAAAATGTAAAACTGTGGAATCTGTTCCACGTCCATAATCCGATACATTTACTTATGGGTGTGCTTGCCTACAACTTTAAACCACACCCACCATCTTTTCCTCAGGAGCGCACCATGGGGAATCTTCTGGCTCAGTCCTTGCTTCATGTAAGTAAAGTGAACCCCTTTCATTGTCATGCAGCCCTGTCTTTGTTTCTCAGACAGAGTGGTGTTGGTAACATGCCACACATTTCCTTTTGCTGAGTGTGTGTTTCAACCTAAAACTCTACCTGGTCATACAGAGTCACTATGAGTTGGAAGCAACTCAGTGGCAGTGAGTGTGGTGTTGGTGTTATCACAAAGAAGAAGATGGGGTCAGACTATCCCATGTCAGCTTCTGATAAGTCTGGAATTGTCTCTACTTTATTTCTGGGGCTTCTAATATGCAGAACATTTTATACATATCCATGTAAAATCTCAAACCGGGTGAAAAACATTATGTCATGAACAGGGTTCTCTAGGATCCACAGGCCTTGTCCATAAGTCATGTATTTCCTGTGAATATTCTTCTGACTAGCAGTTTCTTCTCTCTGGTAGGGTTGAGATTCCAAAAAAGTGGCTTGTCATAATGAGGTGTCCCTTACTTGTCACTAGTGATTATTTTCCCTGTTCCTAGTTGTCCATGATTGGGCCCATAGGTCCTCTGCCTAAGCTTAGTTAGGTATGATGAGCCCATTTTGCCAGAGCTGGATCTTCCAAGGCCTGCAGAAGAGTTTGCAGTAGGTGTTACCAATATTTTTAATAGAAAAAACAACCACTCATATCTAAGGAGCTGATGCTCAACTCCAGAACAATGTCTACCAAACAGTTCTCCCTGCAGCTGAGCTCAATGACCCTGAGGGGACAGCTGTCCATTACTGTGTGAGAGGAACAGTGAGAGTTCTCAGTTCTGTCGCAAACACAATGTCCCTGCCATAATGACATAGTTCTATAGGGATAATGGTGTAGTGGAAAGCACAGAGGCACGATTTTTGAGACCAGTGCAATGTGGGAGGCATGGGAACAAGGACCACCCTGTTAGCATCTAGGATTTCTGTTTCCTCCAAGAATTCTTTCTTCCTTAATATTTGTTACAAAACCCCATAGATAGTTCAATATTCTTATGGAAATAGATCTTGTGATATCTAAAGCAGATGGAAATCGAGTTACCATACAACCCAGCAATCCCCATACTGGGCATATACCCAGAAGAGGAAAGAAACAAACCAAGGCCAGACATCTGTGCTCCAATGCGCATTACAGCACAATTCACAATTGCAAGGAGTTGGAAACAACCCAAATTTCCACCAAATGACGAGTGGATTAAAAATCTGTGGTACACAATTCTACCTTGCAAACCTTGTTAGACCAGAGGATGCACAGCAGTACAGATGGGATCAGGAAACACAGGGAATCTAGGACAGATGGACCCCTCAGGATCAACAATGAGAGTGGTGATATCGGGAGGGAAGGGGGCAGGGGATAGAAAGGGGGAATCAATCACGGGGATCTACATATAACCTCCTCTCTGTGGGATGGGCAAAAGAAAAGTGAGTGAAGGGAGATGCCATGCAGTGTAAGATAAGATAAATAATAATTTATAAATTATTAAGGGTTTATGAGGGAGGGGAGTGCAGGGGATGGAAAAAAGGAAAATGAGGAGCTGATTCCAGGAACCCAAGCGGAAGGTGAATTTTGAGAATGATCAGGGCAATGAATATATGTGTATTTTACACAATTGATGTATGTAGGATTGTGATAAGAGTTGTATGAGCCCCAATAAAATGATATTTTAATTTACATATACAGCATGCACTGCCCATAATTGAATTATCATTTATTTCCTGAAAAAAAAAAGCTGTGGTACATACATACAATGGAGTAGTATGCATCACTGAAAAGCAGTGATGAATGTATGAAGCATATTGCTGCATGGGAAGAACTGGAGGAAATCATGCTAAGCGAAGTAAGCCAAGCACAAAAGGACAAGTACAACATGAGTCCGCTGAGGTAAGTTTAAAAAAAATGCAAAAGGGACATAGGGAAAAAGCTACTGTATACAAACATTCCTTGAGTAAGGACCAGGTAGTATGGCAGGGGCCGGAGCAAATCTTGGGATACATATGGTAGCCAATTAAAAGGATGTGGGGAAATATTAAAAAAAAAAAGGGTAGCGGGAACACAGGGCACTAACCCACCCAAGGGGAGGGTCTTGTGTATATCTCCACAGGGAAAGAGGAACCAGACTTCAACCCAGTGTTCCAAGATGTGTATGCAACTTGCTGGCATGGAGTTGGGAACCAGTGGAGAGGTCTGAGGGGCGAGCCCCAATCCCAACTACATGGACACTTTCTCCTCCCCTCATAATAGTTTATTTCAGAGGACAACACTGAATCTGAAGCTCCAGGAGAGGGACATGTCTGATCAGAGCACAAGGGAGCAAATGGGTAAGAGGAAGAGAGAGTGGAGCACATCCTGGCCCACCAAGCCTTGGGGACAATATTCACGCCCAGAGCAACCAATCAAGAGAAGACCACATGGCCAGCCCAACTATGAGACGTGACATCCCTCACTGACCCATAGCACTACAGGAGACAACACTGGAGACACAGTGTGGGAATTCTACCCGATCTGATCCTACCACACTGAGGCAAAACACTAAGGGTGTGCAACAGAACAGCAAGGAAACAGAGCAAAGAAGTCCCCAGGGAATACCAAAAATAGACTTTGGCGCTAGAGTTTGGCACCCCAACAGACTCCACTGGAAAACCCTCCTAAAGGCCAACAAACAGTCCTTGACCTAACTACAAGATTTTCTTTCTTGTTGCATTTTTTTTTTTGGTCATTGGGTTGTTGCTGTTGTTGCTTTGTTTTCTTTGGTTGCTTGGTTTTGCTCTGTCTTGTTTTTGTGCATGTTATTATCACCACAGGTCTGTCTAAATAAGATAGGCTGGATGAACAATATGGAGGAGAAAACAATGGGACCTACAATTCCAGGGGGACATGAGAGAGGAAGAGGTGGGGGGGGGGGAGGTAGTGATGTTAACAAGCTCAGGGACAAGGGAACAACAAGTGATCCAAATCGGTGGTGAGGAGGGTGTAGGAGGCCTGGTAGGGCATGATCAAGGGTAATGGAACCAAGAGGAATTACTGAAACCCAAAAGAAGGCTGATCATGATAGTAGGCCAAGAGGAAAGTCAAAGGTAATAGAGAAAAGAGCTACGAGGCAAAGGGCATTTATAGAGGTCTAAATAAAGGCATGTACATATGTAAACATATTTATATATGAGGATGGGGAAATAGACCTATGTGCATATATTTATAGTTTTAGTATTAAGGTAGCAGATGGACATTGGGCCTCCACTCAAGAACTCTGTCAATGCAAGAATACTTTGTTCTATTAAACTGGCATTCTATGATGTTCACCTTCCCAATGCGATAGCTGAAGACAAAGCGGGTGCATACACAAATGTGGTGAAGAAAGCTGATGGTGCCCGGCTATCAAAAGATATAGTGTCTGGGGTATTAAAGGCTTGAAGGTAAACAGGCAACCATCTAGCACAGAATCAACAAAGCCCACATGGAAGAAGCACTCGAGCCTGTTTGATCACGAGGTGTCAAAGGGATCAGGTATCATCAGAACAAAAAAATCAGATCATTGTGAATGAGGGGAAGAGTGTGGGCTGGAGACCAAAAGCCCATTTGTAGGTCACTGGATATCCGCTTACAGAAGGGCCTCAGGGAGGAGACGAGCCAGTCAGGGTGCAATGTAGCAAGGATGAAACATACCACTTTCCTCTAGTTCCTAAATGCTTCCTCCCCACCCACTATCATGATCCCAATTGTACCGTAAAAATCTGTCTAGACCAGAGGATGTATACTGGTACAGTTAGAAGCTGGAAAAACAAGGAATTAGGGTGGATAATCCCTTCAGGACCAGTGGTGAGAGTGGCAGTACTGGAAGGGTAGAGGGACGGTGGGTTGGAAAGGGGGAACCTATTTCAAGGATCTACATGTGACCTCCTCCATGGGGGACAGACAACAGAAAAGTGGGCAAAGGGAGACGTTGGACAGGGCAAGATATGACAAAACAATAACTTATCAATTATTAAGCATTCTTGAGGGAGGGGGGAGCGGGGAGGGAGAGGAGAAAATGAGGAGCTGATGCCAGAGGCTTAAGTGGAGAGCAAATGTTTTGAGAATGATGAAGGCAATGAATGTCCAAATGTGCTTTACACAATTGGTGTATGAATGGATTGTGATAAGGCTTCTATGAGCCTCTAATAAAATGATGTTTAAAAAAGAAAACAAATGAAAAATACCTGGATTTAGTTTTTACCTTGAAAAAAATATTGCAATATTCATTGCTTTGTAGAGTTTCTACATGTAAATGTATTGGACTGAATGACAATGAAAGCACAAAATAACACACTATGTGGGCTTCAAAAGAAGTGGGCTATTTGTAGCAACATATACCAGGATAATGCAGAAATACAACTCTGTGTTAATCTGGGTACTTTAGAGAAACAAATTCACAGAAACTGATGTATAAGAGAGAGTTTTATATAAAGGTTAAGTGTGCACCAAGGAAACATCCCAACCCAATGCTGCCCAAGCCCATAAGTCCAACATTAACCCACATGTCCAACACCAATCCACAAAATCCTCCTCCACCTCAGAAAACAGACGTAATGATGCCGATTGCAGAAAGAAAGCTGAATCAGTGAATGTGTAAACATCTCAGCAGTGCAGGGGTCTCCACACGGGTGCTCCAGCACCGAGGGCTGCATCGGGGTAGGTTCATGTGGCTTCTCCTTGGGATGTCTTGCAGGAAGTTAGCCTTGAAAGCTGAAGCAGGGAACTGCTAAGGCAGCTGCACCCTGGTGCGACTATCACACAGCAAGAGACCCGAGAACTAGAAAGGCGAGGCTCACCGAGCCATTTATCCCTCCACCCTTCAATTAATCCCTCATGTATTTATCAGCCAGGTTGGTACAATAAACTAACTCAAACTCTAAAATTAATTACCTCAGTTTCTATCTAACAGAACTAGAAAATGATGAGCATGCCATATCATAGGCTAGTAGGGGAAAGTAATAAATAAGGGAACTCAAATAAATTAAATACCAGGAAATATAAGCAACCTAATTATATGGAAACAGACTGTTGGAAGGACACAAACACAGAGGAAGCACAAATTGATAAGTGGAATATACTGAAGATAAAACACCTGTGTACAACAAAATGCTTCACCAAGAGAGTAGTAAGAGAGCCCACAGACTGGGAAAACATCTTTAACTAGGATATATCAGGCAAAGGCCTTATACCTAAAATACAATACTCAGTCTACAAAAAGAAAAAAAACAACAAATAGCTCTATGCTGAGGAGGGCAAAGGACCTGAAGAGAAGTTTCACAGGGGTGGAAATCCTAGTGGCCAATAAACATATGAGGAAAATGTCCCAGATCATTAGCTATAAGGGAAAACAAATGAAAACAAGTGTGAGATATTACATAACAAATTCAAAGATGGTCCAATTAAAAAAATCAGACGTCAACAAGTGTTGGAGTGGGTGTGCTGAGATAAGAAGTCTCATCCACTGCTGGTGGACTTGTAGGTATGTGCAGTCATTATGGTAATCGATTTAGCAATACCTAAAACAAACGGAAATCATGCTATCATGTGACCCAGCAATCTCCCTACTTGGCATATACCCAGAAGAGGTAAGAGATAGACCATGGTCAGACATCTGCGCTCCAATGTTCATTGCGGCACAGTTCAAGAAGACCTTGGAGCAACCTAAATTTCCATCTACACATGAAGGTATTATAAAACCATGGTACATACATACAATGGAGTACTACACATCCTTTAAAAACCATTGATGAATGTGCATGAAGCATATCATCGCATGGGAATAGTTGGAGGAAATTAAGCTAAGCAAAGTGAACCAAGCAGAAATGGACAAATACAACATGAGCCCACTGAGGTAAGCTTAACAAGCACAAGGGGCATAGGGGGCAAGTCACTAAAGGCATAAACTCCCGGGATGAGGCCTGGGCACTCTGGCAGGGGTCAAACCCACCCAGGGATGAAGGTGCCAGCTGACTAAAAAGGAGGGGGAAAGAAGAAGAAGCAGAAGACATGGATATTGGGGGAACAGGTCACTAACCTACCTGGTGGGGAGGGTACTGTTTGTCTCCACAGGAACGGGAGAGAGGGACCAGACCTCAACCTGGTACACCACGCCTTGAGGACAACAGAGCGGTATGAAGCAGCAAACTAACAGGGAGGTCTGTGGGGTCTGCCCCAAACCCATCTTCCATGACACCCTCCTCAGAACAGTGTACAACAGAGGGCAGCACTGAAGATACTGCTCTGGGAGAGTGGCAGGGCTGCCCAGACCACCCAGAAACAAACTAAGAGGGAGAATGAGCGAGGGAGCAAGAGAGAAATGCATCCTGATCCAGCAAGACGTGAGGATGACACTCCTGCCCACAGCAGTCAAGGCATAGAGAAAACCGCGGGGCCGGCCCCACCACGTGAGACATGATAGCCCTTCATTGACCCACAGCGCTGCAGGGACCACACTGGAGATGCAATGCGGCAATTGTGCCAGGTCTGACCAGCCAACACCTGGTCAAACACAAAGGAGCACAATAGAGCAGCAAGGGGAGCAAAGCAACAAAGTCCCCAAGGAATCCAGAAAATAGACTAAAGATTTGGAGGGCATCAGACTCCATAGGAAAACATTCATTCAGATCAGAAGGCAGACTTGTTTGCTACTTTTGGCTGCCCTCTTCCCCCAACCCAGACTTCTTTTCTTTTCATGTCTCTCTCTGTATGGTAAGCAAGATAAACAATCTGGAGGAGAAAACAATGGGACTGACAGTTACTGGGGGACAGGGGAAATGTAAAAGAAAGGGAGAGGGAGAGTCAAACCCGAAACAAGGGAACAGCAAGAGATCTAAAAAACCGATGATGAGGAGGGCGAAAATGCCTGGTGGGGGTTAATCAAGTGCAATATAACTGAGAGGAATTACTGAGAGCCAAATAAAGGTTGAATACGAGACTGGGAAAAGAGTAAAGTATAAGGAAATAGAGGAGAGAACTAGAAGGACAAAGACAATTATATAGGTTAAATATAGGCATGTATATATGTAAACATATTAACCTATAACGATTTCTATGCAACATATATTTATATGTTAAGTATTAAGGTAGCAGACAGACACTGGGCCTTTACTCAAGTCCTTCCTCAAGAACACTTTGTTCTAATAACCTGGCATTCTGCAATGCTCACCTTCCTGAATCAATCGCTGAAGACAAAATGGGTGCATAAGCTAATGTGATGAACAAAGGTCTGAATTAAACAAGCAGCTATTTAGCAGGGAAGCAACAAAGCCCACATGGAGGAAGCATACCAGCATGTGTGGTTATGAAGTGGTGATAGCATCAAATATCAGACACCAAAAGATCCAAAACAATCACATAGATGCAAGCAAGGGGGGTCAGAGCGAAGACCCAAAGCCCATCTGCAGACTATTAGACATCCCCTCACAGAAAAGTTACAAGGAAGGGAGGTGTCAGCCAGGGGGCAGTATAGCACCAATGAAGTACACAACATTCCGCTAGTTCTTTAATGTTTCTCCTCTCCACTATCATGACCCTAGTTCTACCTTACTAACTGGCTTAGACAGGAGCATGTACACTGGTACAGATAAGAGCTCTGGACACACAGAATACAGGACAGATAAACCCCTCGGGAACAATAATTGGAATAGTGATACCATAAGGGTAGAGGGTAGAGGGTTGGTAGGGGGAGAAGGGAGAGAAAGGGAGAACCTATCACAATGATTGATGTATATATAACATACACACAAAAACAGCAGAAACCTGTGTGAGGGGAGACAGCGGACATTGTAAGATATGAAAATCATAATTTATAATTTATCAAGGGTCATGAGGATGGGAGGTTGGAGGAGGGAGGGTAAAAAGAGGAGTTGATACCAAAGGCTTCAGCAAAAGAAAATGTTTTGAAAAGGATGATGGCAACATATATACAAATGTGCTTGATGCAATTGATGTGTGGATTGTTATAGGGGCTGTAACAGGCTCCAATAAAATGATTAATATATATATATATTTAAAAAGAACTTAAAGATACACACCTGAAATTGAAACAGGTGAAGAGTAGGTTAGAAATATTTAAAATATTTTAAACAAGTATAAGTTTATCTTTAAAAAAAGAAAAGAAAACGGACGGTTTTGGAAGATTAAGTCAGGTGGTAAATATCCAGATTTCGTGATCATGACAAAAGAAGGAGGACCAGAATCCCCCAAAACAGAAACCAGGTAGGAAGCACCATTCCACATGTTTTCTGGGCAAGTTTTATGATCAACTTAATGCACACTGTTTAAAAATACCACTGAAATGTGGAAATTCCTTGGAGAACAACCATGAAATCTAATAATGTACCCACATAAGAAACAGATAACAGAGCCGTCTACTATCACCATGTGTATTTACATATTCAGGGAAATGAGAGAGGATGCACTGTGAACTCTCATACCACAGTTTGTTGTGTATATAATATAAAGTTTATAAATTAAAAAACTACTTTAAAATATTGATAATATGTAACAATTAAAGCAATACTTGATAATAACTTGTTTAAGAGCTATGTTTTCCTTTGCAAATGCTTGTGTTTCTCTGATTCTGAGGGAGAACACTTGCCCATATTCTCTACTTAACTGCTTCTAAATATCAGGGAACATGCAAATGCAGCTCTCTGCCTCTGATAAACCAGTCACAGCCCCTGATGTGAGAGATTTCAGAGGATAGTCCTGTCCCTGGGGTCTCTGCTGTTTCCATTTGTGCCCAGGAGCTAGTCCAGAGGACGCATCGTGAACTTTGCAACAACCTTGGCTTTCATTTTGTCCATTTTACATGGGAATCATTGTAGATCCTTTTGTGTCTAGGTAATTGTGAGTGCATGTGTTTGTATTTGTGTCATCTAATCACAGTGCCTCTGTGTTTGCAGGTGTCCAGGGTGAGGTGCAGCTGTGGAGTCTGGGGGAAACCTAAGAAAGCCTGGGGGGGGTCTCTGAAACTCTCCTGTGCAGCCTCTGGATTCACTGTCAGTAGCTACTGGATGAACTGGGTTCGCCAGGCTCCGGGGAAGGGACTTCAGTGGGTCTCAGCTATTAATCCTGGTGGTGATGCATACTACACAGGCTCAGTAAAGGGCAGATTCACCCTATCTAGAGACAACTAGAAACCTGATAAGACTTGAAATCGTGTATTACTGTGCAAGAGACACAGTGAGGAAAAGTCAGTGAGAGCTCAGACACAAACCTCCCCTGCAGAGAGGAGACTGGTCTCCAGGGGGCGCTCAGGATCCACAGAGCATAGGACTCAGACCCAGGAGCAGGTGCAGCTGAAGCTTCAAGCCTGGTTTCCTGTGATGATCTGAGGTTGCTTCTAAATCTCAGTTTCCCTAAGTAATATCTCGCTAATTAAAAAAAAAAACAATTCTGAGCCGACTCTTGATATCTGTGTATTCAAAAGTTATACTGTAACATAAGAATATAGTCTGTATTACAGCAACAAACAGACTGTGCCTTAGGGCAAGAGGTAATTCTGGTAATTCTTCCAGGGGTCCCTGTATCAGAGTTCCCATGATGCTCACATAAATACTTTCCAATCAGACTCAGGGGAAATGGGGGTAAATATGACTATGAAGTGTTTGACTCTTGGCTCAAGGTTTGAGAGTGTATTCTTCTACCACATGTTGTTAGACTTCCTGACAATGGTTTAGTCACAGTAAAGCCAGTCAACGTATTTTTTATTGAATTGTTTCTTCAAATGACAGATATTTTGCTTTTGTTGTTGGCTGTTGTTTTTGCTTTTCTTAACCATAGTGGCCTATGATTGTATCTGTCTATGTTCCAGAAACTGTTGCCCATGATTGTCAAGGCAGACACAAACTTATCTGTGTGAATTCAGGGTTCAGGGAGATCTCTAGGGCCAAACAGGATAATTCCGTTATTCGAGTCAGATGTTGAAGCTTCACCTTCACAATCCCACAGAATGTTATCCCACTGATTTCACCCAGGGGTCCACATTTGTCCTGTTTACCAGATTATTTGTTCGGATTACCTCACACTACTTCTGGTGGCTTTGCTACTAATTTATTGTATGATATTGTTAACATTTCCAGTATCTAGGGACACAAAACCTTAGGTGAACAATTTCAGATATTTCGGTATAATTTTGGGTGTGAATGACATTATTATCAACTACTTTCTAGATAAGAAGTATCTTTGTGTCAAAGGTAATTTGCTTTAGTGTGACATGTACTCTTTCCACACTAGAATGACTCTTGAGTAGACACAGCAGTGTAGCGGTTGAAGAAAAGTTCTTCCTTTATATTGACTCACAAAAGCTATTCCTATTTACAACAAACATTGAATTGGAGTCACTTTTGGCTGAATTCAGTGAGATTGCTAGATTTAGCTGATCTTCAAAATTTTGAATATTTTATATTACCATAATCTAATGCAGAAGAGAAAATGCGTATCTGACATTTTAAATATCCTTGGATTTGTTGTATCTTATAAATGTGTAAATCCACGAGAGTACATGATCACTACCTTTATTTCTGAAGTCATCCTCCATCCTAATCCATGTCTACCTCCTCAACCATCTTCCTCGTCACTTTCTGTGGCCTAGGAAAACTGGACCTTGGGCTTGATGAATGGAGAAGTCATGGACAGGATTGTGTTCTCAGAGGAAATAGTCAACATTCTCATCCCCAATGATCCCCTTTTTAACTTTATTACAAAAGTATGACTCACATCCAATCTCCACATAGTCCATTAGATAGTGTCTCATGATGTATTTGTTTAAATTTAGGTCTTACTCACTCAGGATAATACACCTGGGAATCATGGGCTTCGTTCCTAGAGCATGTCAGTTTCTTCCTCTTCTTGTGGGTAGTTCTCAGAGGTGAGCAGCTCAGGGATGAAACGTGAAATTTTGGTAATGCTTTATCTGAGCACCTGCCTTACTGTCTCCACGTGCAGCTTGTAGGGGTTGGTCAAGGACTTGTAGAACTCACAGACATCATGCCTCACCTGTTCTGTCTCTAGATTCTCTTAAACCAGTGGTGGGTCTGTATACTATGGATTGGTGAGAGCACAGCCTACACTCCTACTCTCATGTCCTGAGTACACATCCCCCATGACCCCTTTCATTGAACGCTGAGCTCCATTGCTGCGCAGGCCATTGCTATGCATCACTGTGAAAGGATGTGTGGAGAAGGCAGTGTGACTCCAGAACTCCAGGTAAAGAAAGGATTCTGGGCTGCACTCTGCTCCATTATATTCTCTTCAGTGTATTCTTTGTTTTCCTTACACCTATTTGACACGGAGACGGGTGCCATAAAGTTAAATATGAAACTCAAACTAAATAGTGTGATATGATAAAAAATATATAAAGGAAACTGTCAATAAATGTATTCTAAATCATATCATAAACAAGTTCACAAAGATGACATAATGAAAACAAAAACATAAAGTGGGTATTTATTTGTGGGAGACAATTATAATAGAAAAATAAAGAACACTTCTAGAAAATTTACATAGTTAATTGTGTTGTGTTCTGCAATATGGACTCATGCAGTTATGTAAGGTACATAAACATGCATTGTACATATAAAGAATTCTCAGTGCATTTATGAATAAATGTACTAACTAAATAAATATACGTTTTGCGTTTTTGTGGTTGGTAGAGCATTTTGACTTGATCATTTTATAAGTAGCTCGCATGCTGAAAAAGTGTGAGTGCCCCCGATCTACACATTAAGGGAATGTTCTGCTATAAAACACGTATTGTCTGAAGTCTGTGTGCTCCTGGGGGATCCTAATCACTTTAACACCAGAAACTTTTGGCTATTTATTAAATGTTTCAGGCTAACCTTTATACAACTTAAGTAATCATCCAAGACATCTTCTCCAGTGAAGGTAAGGAATTGCTCTTTTTTCTTCCTAATAACAACCCTCTCTCTTAAAATACAATGTTTATTGTTTTAAATGTTACTAATTTACAATTGTGGTTAAGAAAAGTTTACAGAATGACCATGCTTGTTATGGTGATTTGTGAGAATAAGAATGTGAATGCCTTCCACTCCCCCTCCTCTCCATTTTTGTTTTCAACTTGAAATGAGAAACAACCTAAATGACCCCAAACAGATGAATATAATAAATAAATTGTGGCATACACGTGTTCATGCTCTAAGGTATTTACCATTAAAATAAATTCATGCTGGATAGCTATAAAGTTATGGGTCTATTCCCACATAAAGTATATAAATTTAGTGACATAAGCTAAGCAATAAGAAAATGATTTATATATTAATAACTATGGTATTTGGAATAATGTGAACATGACTACGTTCTGTGTATCACTATCACATAACAAATCATTCCCAAACATTATTCTCATCAAATCCTTCTAGGACATTCATTTATGTGTATGCTCTACATGTCTAAAAACACTGGAGAAACCAAAGAGCTTGTTGTGACATAGATATACCTAGAGAACTTTATGCTGAGTGAAAGTATTCAATCTCTAGAGGGCATATATTTTATGACACCAGTATTAGCTAAAATGCAAAGACAGAGCTTGACACCTGTTCTGAAATTATGAAATCATTTAATATGATATCCTAGGTACTGTTTATCACTTCCTCACTTGTACATCTTAAAAGAAATAACATTCCTTTAGTGAAGATTCCACCCCAGATGTGGACAATTTGTCACTTAGCAGGAAATGCAAAAGACAAAATGGCTCTTGTCATTCAGTAACATCTCAGGATGACCCCAATTTAATAGTATCCTACAAGAGTATCGTTAAAGGAACTGAACTATTCCCTCGACCTTAAAGCTGAAACAACTTGGTGTGGTAAGCACAAAAGATTGTTATGCCAAAGCTTTGGGCTTCAGAGCATGGTCCAAGGATTTCAAATGGTAATGCCAAAATCAGAGGAGGGAATGATATTAGAGGTTCAGTTCCGTGGATATCAGTGTTGAAGTTTTCTCTTTGCTGCTCCTGGCTTTAGACTTTCCAGACCTCATCCCAATCCCAAAATAATTCACCTGATGTTTCAGCACTCTCAGGTGTATTCTAGGGACTATTATGTTTTACTACTTTTTGTTTGGGGGATGGGACTTTGCCAAAGGGAGAAGTGATTAATTTAATCTGACCGTGCATCCTTCTTAAATGGGCATTTTGAACCTATTTCTGGGGTGTGGCCTTAAAAGGACCCTTGGTCTCCCTGAGGGGCAAGCATGAACCCAGGTGAAATGCCTCACCCTCTTATGGGATGTAGCTTTTCTCTCTCTCGTTACAATTTTAACCCTCATCTGTTTCCCCCTTAACCACGTGTGCCCATAACTTCGCATTTGGGTGTCATTCACTTGTACACTTAGGCATTTACATGTTGTGGATGAGAGTGGTTATATTCTAGTAGAAATCTTTATGGTTTCCTCTGTTCTTCTTGGTCTCAATGGAGTTCCACCAGTTGAGTAAACTTGTATGATAAGAAATTAAAGTATATTTTTCAGATATCAGAATTTCCACATACTTCTCCTAAGACACTCATATGTACCCCTCATATAGCTTTAAAATAGATGGACACACGAGAGGGACATTACTCTTCTGTTGATAAAACCAGCCTAGCCCAAGCCTTCCATTTGAGGATAGAAGACACAACCATGGCATACCCTGGTCTACCCATTCACTGAGCATGTATAAACAATGGCTAGATAAACAATGGATACGTGTGAGAGTTTCCTGGACAGGAAACCTTTGCGTTTGCAAATGTCCATGGAAAAGTGCAGCCAGTAGAGTTTGGGGGAAACTTGAGTCAGTCGAGAACATTTCTCAGGCTCTCTTGTCCAGTCTCTCCATTCACCATGAAAGCAGCTCCAGGGGAGGGCCTGCAGTGGGTCTCAGGTACTGATAATAAGTTTGCTGTGTGAAGAAGAAAAGGCGTTTTGGAGAGTGTGGGGTAGTGGAGATACCCTGGTGTCCACCTGATGCGTTCACTAAACTCTATCCCGTCCACCCTCTGGGGCATAGGGCATATAGGCGCCCAAGGCAGAGCAGGGGCTCAGGGGCTGAAGAGAGAGAACACTGAGCTCAGAAACCACTGGCTTTCCTTTGAACTTTCCCCCCACACATCTTAGGCCAAGTGCCTCCTCATCAGGCACTAATATGCATATAAGTTCAAAGAGTTACCCTACAATGTGATCAAAAGTTAGAGGGGAGTCTGGTCGCTATCATTCTCTGTTAATAAAGACAGGATTCCCTCACATGCAGATTATTCTTTAGATACTAAGGTAAAAATCACCCTTGGTCTGGGAAAGCTACCAGTTCTCTTCAGACAGGACAATAGGTCCCTTCGGAAAGAAAGGTGAGTGATTGCGATATCTGACCTAGGTCTACGGGGACGGCTGTGACTTCAAGTGACTGACAGGGACCATCTGTTTTTATTTGTAGACATCCTGTCCCAGGTGCAGCTTCAGGAGTCAGGTCCAGGACTGGTGAAACCCTCCCAGAAGCTGTCCCTCACCTCCACTGTCTCTGGTTTCTCCATCACCAGCAGTGGTTACTAATGGAGCTGGATCCGCCAGACCTCAGGGAAAGGGCTGCAGTGGATGGGATACATAGATTATGATGGTAATACATGTTATAACCCGTCCTTCCAAAGCTGACTCTCCATCACCAGAGACTCATTGAAGAATCAGTTCTTCCTGCAGCTGAGTTCTGTGACTGCTGAGGAGGACACGGCCCTGTATTACTGTGCAAGGAGCCCAGTAAGGGAAAGTTAGTGCGATCCCATACACAAACCTCCCCTCCAGGGGATACATTGGGCCGCAGGGAGCGTGCAGGACCCCAGAGCACAGACACCCAGCCCTAGATAGGCACAGAAGGATGACAGGGAGTATTTCTTGTTGGAATCACGGCTCCCTCTCTTAGCTCTCAGCATCTCCAGAGACAGGTTTTTTTTTTTTCTTTCTTTTGTTCTTTCTCAATATTGTCCCTTCACTGCAAGCTTGAGAGGAAGAACTGGCCTTCTCTGCAGTATAAACATCAAAAGTGGCTCTGACCTTTCAGTATCATCCTATATGACCCATTTTCATTCATGGGAAAGGGTTTATCATTCTCATATCATCTGTTACTCAAAATATGTTAACAATGAAATACAAGTAAGTGCAGATTCATGAGTGAAATGCATGATTTTAAATGTCCCGAGGTCGTTGATCTATTACAGCTCAGCGTCTGGTCTCTCAGGAGGTGTCTCTCTGCATTACTCCCTGTGCATTATGGGTAGTAATTGACTGATGTTCTCTAGGTCTGATAACATAATGTGGAGACTTCTGGGGTTAACTTTGTGACGTGTCCTCAGTGGTGCTTGCTACCCATCATCTCCCTTGATGCAGAAACAAGGGTTCCAGGCATAGAGAGAGCCCGAACTCCGGAAGCACGTGAACTGGAATGACTGATCTGGTTGGAGGACTCATTTCTGAGATAATTGATTAGGTCACAGTGAAGGACACACTCATTGGAAGGAGAACTCTGATTCTAAAATAAGCAAGTGGGCCATAAGGGGAGGACACTGCTGGCTTGTATCTCTGAATGTTCTCTGGAATAGAGAACAGTAAATCTCTTCACATATTTTGAACAGGTTATCAGGGGCCCAGTTTCTGGAGAAGTACATCCTGTTTGGTAAGTGTTAGCAAGAAAAAGGAATATGCTCAATTAGATGCACAGATAGAGTGATGGCCTACATGGTCTCAAACAGAGGAGCAAGTGCAAGGATGGTTCAGGACTGAACAGTTTTTCTTTCTGTTCTTTTGTCTATAGTGTCATTATGAGTAAGAACTGAATCAAAGGCAACTAACAACATGTGTGGAATCAAAGGCTATTAACAACATATCTGGTGGAATGAGGTGCAGAAACTGAAATTAATTTTGTTTATCCAAATGCAATTACCTAAAATAATAATATAGTACAACTTTTTCTAAGTTGAGGAAGTGTTAAAATTATTTAGCAATTTTACTTCAATAAATATATCAGCCCAAAGTGAGGTACAATTATATGGCTATCAAACAACCAGGAAAAGAAAGTTTAATAAATAAATAATAAAGACTATGTACAAATAAACACTATATACAAATTCACTATCCCTGGTGGCATGATGGATTTTACATTGGGCTTCTAAATGGAAGCTCAGGAGTTTGAAACCACCATTCACTCCAAGGGAGAAAGATGAGGCTGTTTGCTCCCCCCAAATTTTCAGTGTCTGAAACCCGAAGGAGCCGTTCTCCTCTGTCCTATGAGATGCAATTCACTTGGTACCATTGGGTTATGGTAACTGAGTTTCTCAATGTGTATCTTAATTTGCTTCCTTATCTTCATTACTTTGTTTTATTCTGTATTTTGTTTAATCATATTTAATATTATTGTCAGTATTTGTGCTATTTTCCCCTCATTATTCTGCTCCCCATATAATTTCCTACATCGTGTTTTAATTATGCAACCTTTTTCTGTGCAAGATTTATGATACAATTTATAGTATATTTGTTAACACACTAATACTAATATATCAATTATTTTTTAACTTGGGTTTCTCCCTACATTTGTAGTCCATGACATAGCAATTCCGGGTGCCACATGTTCAAGACCGTGCATGCTATTTGAAAAATGAGCAGTTTTCACCCACCAGCTTGTCCCTGGGCAAACACAAAATCTAACAATCTGGGTCCACAAAGGTCACAGTCTAGTGAACCCTATCGGGGTAGTTCCAGTCTGTATTATTACCTGAATATAAGTCACTCACAATTATGTCTAGATGTTTCCAGAAGAGTCGGGCCTTGTAGCAAGGACGATTCTCAGTCACTCTCAAGTACGATGCAGTCTGGATTCTCCGTAAAATATATCACCCTCGTGTCTCCTTCCTGGTGTTCTGGATTCTGAATTCTAGTCCTAGTCAACCTTTTTGGATAACAATAAGTTTGCTCTCTTTGATACTATCTATGTATCATAAATAATTTTCATTTTGTCTTTAAAACTTGACAGATTTTACTGGGCCATTTGGCTTCAGGCATTACTTTCATAATGCGTTTGAAATTCATGAATTACTACCTATATTTGTTCACTGCTGCATTTGGCTTAGCCTTCATACTCTGTTTGCAGATTTCAATGTGCTCTGCAGAGCATTTTGTCCCACGGTCTCCTCTTCTATAAAGAATGATTCTGTTTCATACAGTACTCCATTCCCAGCACCATGTGTCCATACTGCTGTCGGATAATGTACAGCAATTTTCTAAAGAATACTGATTGTTTTTGAGACTGAAAAGAATAGTCCATTTTTCAATATAAAATAAACTTTGGAAACCTTCAATAAGGCTAACGTGCAGTATAGTACAGACAAAACAAACAACCTTCCTCTGGTTTTCTTTAATTCTTCCTCCACATGCCACCTTCCCCCACTTTCATGACCCCAATTTTAACTTAAAAATCTGGCTAGACCAGAACTTGTATACTGGTACAGATAAGAACTCACAACACAGGGAATCCAGAGCAGAGAAATCCTTCAGGACCAAAAAAGGGGGAGCAGTGATACTAGGAGGGTAAGGGTAGGGGGTGGGGATTAAGGGGGATGCAAAGGTCGATGTATGGCCCCTCTCCCAGGGTGACGGACAGCAGAAAAGTGGGTGAAATGAGGGAGTGCTCAGTGTAAGACATGAATAAAACAATAATTTCTAAATTCTCAAGGGTTCATGGGGGTAGGAGGGAATGAGGAGCTGATGCCAGGGGCTCCAGTAGAAAGAAAATGTTTTGGAAACGATGATAACAACAGATGTACAGATGTGTCTGACACAATGGATGTATGTATGGATGTATGGGGGAGTGGCAGGCCTGGTGGGAAATGATCAAGGGTAAGGTTGCTTAGAGAAGAGGTATACTCTAGCCCAGGTGGCGAGGAAGCATGGTAGTAGGGCAGGAGGAAAGTCAAGGGAGATGGAGGAAAGAGCTAGGAGTCAAAGGGCATTCATGGAGGTCTACACAAAGACACGTACATGCAAATATATATAGAAGGATGGGGAAATAGATCTATGTGTCTATATTTATAGGTCAAGTATTAAGGTGGTGGAAGGACCTTGGGCCTCTACTCAAACACTCCCTCAATGCATGAATACCTTCTTTTATTAAATTGGAACTCTATGATGCTCACTCTCACGACACAATGGCTGGTGTCAAAGTGGGTGAACAAGTAAATGTGGTGAAGAAAGTTGATAGTGCCCGGCTATCAAAAGAGATAGTGACTGGGGTCTTAAAGGCTTGAAGATAAACAAGCGGCCATCTAGCTCAGAAGCAACAAAGTCCACATGGAAGAACACACCAGCCTGTGTGATCGAGTGATCCCGAAGGGATCAGTTGCCAGGCATCAAAGAACAAAAAATCATATCATTGGGTGCACACCTCCATGATAGGATCGCTGAAGACAAATGGGTGCATAAGCAAATGTGGTGAAGAAAGCTGATGGTGCCCGGCTATCAAAAGAGATAGTGTCTGGGGTCTTAAAGGCTTGAAGGTGAACAAGCGGCCATCTAGCTCAGAAGCAAAAAAGGCCCACATGGAAGAAGCACACCGGCCAGTGCGATCACGAGGTGCCAAGGGACCAGGTATAAGGCATCATGCAAAAAAAAAAAAGATATGTGTGTGTATTTATGTGTATATGTGTGTTTATGTATATATGTATATGTATATATGTATATATACCACATTAAATGAAGGGGGAAGTGCAGAGTGGAGACCCAACGCCCAAGTGTCGGCCAATGGAGATCCCCTCATAGAGGGGTTTAGGAGAGGAGATGGGTTAATTAGGGTGCGAATTAGTACCGATGAAGGGCACAGCTTTCCCCCAGATCCTGGATGCTTCCTCCCCCCAACTACCATGATCCGAATTCTACCTTGCAGGGCTGGATAGGACAGAGGCTGTACACTGGTACATATGAGGCTGTAGGTACAGGGAATCCAGGGTGGATGATAGCTTCAGGACCAAGGGTGTGAGGGACGATGCTGGGAGAGTGGAGGGTGAGTGGGTTGGAAAGGGGGAACTGATTACAAGGATCCACATGTGACCTCTTCCTTGGGAGAGGGACAGCAGAGAAGGGGGGAAGGGAGACTCCGGATAGGGCAAGATATGACAAAATAACGATGTATAAATTACCAAGGGCACATGAGGGAGGGGGGAAAGGGGAGGGAGGGGGAAAAAAAAGAGGACCTGCTGCAAGGGGCTTAAGTGGAGAGCAAATGCCTTGAGAATGATTGGGGCAGGGAATGTATGGATGTGCTTTATACAATTTATGTATGGATTGTGATAAGAGTTGTATGAGTCCCTAATAAAATGTAAAAAAAGAAAAGAGGAGTAAAAAATGATTAGGGCAAAGAGTGTACAGATGTGCTTTATACAATTGATGTATGTATATGTATGAACTGTGATAAGAGTTGTATGAGCCCCAATAAATTGTTTCAAAAAAAAGAATTGTAAGAGCACCCCCCCCCCAAAAAATAAGGCTTATGTGTTAATTGAGGTGTCACAGTTTCATAGACTAAATAATAACCACTGAAAATAATGTTCAAGTGAGAATGACATATTCTGATCAATGAAAATTTGATCTATTCCCTCAAGGTGGAAATATTTATCACCCTATTCTCAGAGCTAAGTGTTGTGAGGATCTTGGCAAATCTGGCAGGAGTGAGACAGTAGGAATGTTTGTTGCATCTCGTTTGTTTTTCCTCCTCAGAGGAGAACACAGTTGCCTTTGTAAATTGTAAGCCGTGGTCATTATGCTGGGCACCTGGTTGGTGATAAAGTGAGTGTACGGAGTGCTCTGTGTGATTTTCTGATTGAGCCTGAAAGTTGCTTAGGACCTGGTGGTGGGGCTCTGACCTTCAGGCCTGTGCTGTGGTTTATATTTCCCCCATTCGTGTTCGGTTTCTTTAGTGCAGTCTCCCCTTTCTTTACCTTTGAAATGTTTATACCTGCAGAGTATGGCCCCCCACCCTTAGGTGTCATGGGTAGGAAATGAGGTGTGTGGCTGATAGTGGAAACATTTCACCACCAACTATGAAATGTCAATGAAATTGACCTTCCTCTGGTGAGAAATCTTTTGAATTGAGAATGGCCCTCCTCTCCAGTGGCAGAAACCCGAGGGCTTGTTTTGAATGCTCCCTTGAGAACCCAGAGGGGTTTAAAGTCAAAGCCCATAGAATGTGGGGCTCCAGTAATGAGTGATTCCAGTAGTTTCCCCCTGTCACGGGAATCAATACTCAGCCTCTAGAAATCTACCACATTTTAATTGATGTATTTGGTCAAATACAGGGGTTCATAGGCTTCTGATCCAGACAAGATCGCTGCTGTGCCTCTCTTAATGTACCCCTTTTTACATTTTGAATGGCATTTCGATATGCTAATTCACCTCAGCTCTCTGTTTGGGTGCATGCAGTGAGTCCCAGGATCAGTGCACCCATGGCTCACCTTGCAGAATAAGGAGCGCGTCAGAGGAGGAGGAGACAGGTCAAGAGAGACAGAGTAGGGGTCCTAAGTGGAAATGGAGTGGTAGGAGTCCTGAGTGGGCCCTGGGTGGGTATGTTAGAGAGAGTCAAGGTAATCTCCATGTGAATGGATATTATAGGGGTGCCTCTTAGCCTAGCATCACGAAACTGTGATCTACAGTATATCAACACTTATACTTTGTTCTTGTAGCTGAAAACTGGTAAACCATTGTCCTGGCCTTTAAATGAAGAACATCCAAAGGTTATTTGGTTCTCACAAGCCTTAATCATGAGCTTTAATCACTTGAGTTGTTTTAGGACCATTTACAATAGGACGTATTTTCTTTGAAAATGTGTACTATACAATTGAAGTTTTTCTGAGTTTGTAGTGATATATCCTGATTTACGGGCTCTCTTTCTTTTTTTTTTACAGCACTGTTATTATATTTTGAAATTAAAACTTACAACTTCTGTTAATCTTATTAATGCATCTTTAATATATCTTCCAAACGAATTTAATTTATTTGGGGAATAATATCAAATAATGTGGTGATAAATAAAATATTTCCTATATTTTAAAGATTGTATTGCTTGGCTTTGTATGGCTTTTATAGAGTTTCCATATTTTTTAAATATTTAAATTTTTCTTACTTTTTGTTTTGTGGACTGGTTTTTATGTGAGGAGAGGAAATGAGCAAAACATAAACCCATTAAAATGATGTTTTTGTTTAAATTATTTTAAATGAATAAGAAAATGTAAGCTTGTTGAAGATATAGCTGACTATTAATGAAAAACTATTCATTCCATAAAGCATAATAGTGAGGAAGATATAGTAAAGTGAGTAAGATCCCCCCCCCTACACACACACACACACAAACACACAGTGAGAAATCACTACATCTCATGACAGACACAGAGAATTGGCCCCCTTGAATGTTCAGTGTTAGTTCTTCAGACTTTGTTTTGTCAGATCTCATCTATGAAGTCGTTTGTAAGTGGATACATCTGCATCAGTCATGACTGGCTGCTAGCCTGCTTGGTGAGATACACCCACCATTAAGCATCAGGCTCCAGACCACATTTCAGATGTGCAGCTCTGCTTTCCCCATGTGTGGTTCTTTAGTGTTAACTAGGTTTCCTATTAGTTGTACCTGTTGCAGACCAGAAGTACATTCATGAAAGTGAATGGTGTGCACATACAAGTGCCCTTTAGAGTTGAAAGCTGAAGCCATCTCCCCTGGCATAACATCAAGCAAGAACATTGCCATATAGGTTGCACCTAAACCACTGAGACCAAAGAGCACTCATCATGGGGTGAGTGTGGAGCTTCATTTTCCTACTTGTTGTTGTAAATGATATTATTTTCTTGATTCCCTTTTCAGAGATTTCTATACTAGTACACAGGATTCAAACTCTTTTTCTACAATGACTTCTACACATGAGATTGCTGAACCTTTCAATTAGATGCAATATGTTTCTCATAGGTTCTTTGGGGCTTTTAATATTTCAAGTGATATCAGCAGCTTTGCTTCTTTTTATAGAGCTTTGCTTCTTTGCTGCCATTTTGGATGCCTTAATTTTATTTGTTGATT
Source organism: Tenrec ecaudatus (assembly GCF_050624435.1). Lineage (NCBI taxonomy): Eukaryota > Metazoa > Chordata > Mammalia > Afrosoricida > Tenrecidae > Tenrec > Tenrec ecaudatus. Next base: position 75,982,346 of record NC_134544.1, read on the forward strand.
GATAGCTGCAGTTAACACTTTCAGCACACTATTAAATAAAATTGGTATCAGATGGTATCCTTTTCAGGTTCCCATCTGTAAAAGTAATGTTTCATTAGCTCACAATTGAGCAAAATGCTTGTAATAGGCATCACATTTTGCTAGGTCAGTCCTTTCAAATTATTAAGATACGCAGCCACATTAGATAAAACAGAATGAAACACATATGAGTCTTGCTTCATACTCACAGTTGCCCAGTTGAGCTCTTTGTTGCAGTTACTATGATGTTCTATCTTGTCGAAGTTCATCCTTTTGTTTGTTCTTAGTGACCTTATACTTTATCAAGCATGATGTCTTTTTCCAAGGATTGCTCTTTCTGATGTCCAACATGCTTAAGATGAAATACTCATATTTCCATTATAAGAAGCATTATAACTGTACATTTCCAAGATATAATTGACACTCTACCACACTATCAAATTATTCACCAGCACTATAATTCAAATACATCATTTCTCCTTTAAACTTTCTCATTCGTTGTCCAACATTCAGGGGCATATGAGATAGTTGAAAGTAAAATAACTTGGGCCTAGTACATATTAGTCATCAAAGAGACATTGTTTTTAACCTTTGGAGAGATCATGTTCATAAGATTTGTCCAATGAAATGCATCATATGTCTATGTCTTCTATGACCACTGATTGTAGATCGTGAGCAGGTGAAATCCTTGACAGCTTCAATCTTATCTCCACTTTTCGTGGTATTTTCTATTGATCCCATGGTAAGGATTTGGGCTTTCTCTTCATTAAGATGTAGTTCACATTGATACTGAAGTTATTCAAAGGTTTGGGGAGAAGCCAAAAATGTAATTAAACCAGAAATTATTAAGAGCAGTACTTGGGGTCCACTACATAAGAGAACTATAGGATGTTTGTTAGGAAGGTCCAACCTAAATTCTCATAGAGTTCAGATTGTTACTGAAAGTATTGATCAGGATTATGAAGAAGAAATTAGGGCAGTAATAAAATCTGATATACCATGGTTAATAAATAAGCCAGTTTAAGCCAATTCCTGCTTCTTTGAATTTCTAGAGTTAAAGTGTATACCTATCAGGAAAGAGCATCTGAGAAGTCTGATCACCCTATGGATCAAGGGGTCTTTTGGAATGCTGTTGTGGGGAAACAACAGCACCCTCACATGGAATTAGAAATTGGAGGAAAATGTTTTTTTTTTTCCAATTCGGGATATGGGGTCTCTTCCTTAGGGCATTCCTGAGAGTCTAAGACCCACCTACTAACCCCACCTAAATCCAACATGGAATGAGCGAACTTAATCAAGACAGAATATTGCAAGATTGTAAAATTCTACGATGTAAAACTCCTGAAGGTCTATACGTCTTAATTGAGCCTGTAACCTTACTGAGAAACTTAAAGGAAACATGTCTGTTTGGTAACTTAGTTCAAAAACAGCTGTGCAAATTTATTAAGATTTTATCAGTCTTTAAAATTATCCTGTGTTTAAGAAGTTCTCACTACAACTAGTGAGCGCTCTTGATTTGCTGAGAGCTAACAGCTGAAGTTTACATAACATGATGAGGGCAACAAATGTACAAATGTGCTTTACACAATTGACGTATGTGTGGATTGTGATAAGAGTTGTATGAGTGGCGCGGACTTCCGGGAAGATGGCGACTGAGTGACACACACCAGAGGGACTCCGCAGAATCCAGCCCAGGAGAGTTGCTCAGAGTGAAATTCAACGCCACTGGATCGCAGGAGGTGCATCATAAAGATAAGTAGGCACAGATCCACGGGGTTTTGAGGGGCTGGGGGCTTTAGGCTTACCTCAGTGGAAGCCGGGTGGGGCTCGACCCTAGTCCAGTTGCCGGATCTGCCCAAGCAGGGACCATTTGGAGCCTGTAGCAGGGCTTGGTCTCAGCACAGCCACAGTTTTTCCCTATCTGCCTCAGGGCAGGAACAGGACTCTTGAGGCTCCACCGGCAGGGATCGGGGTTCATCTACATTGTTGCTTCTGTTTGCGTCTCTGCTTTATATTCCCACACAGCCTTGGAGGGCTGCACAGGGGCTTTTTCAAGGCACAGCCGCAGCCGCAGCCGTGCCACGTGGTCTGAGCAGGGAATAAACCCAAACCCCCACAGCTCCATAGGCAGGGATCAAGCTTCAGCTACACGGCGGCGTCTGTTAACATCTCTGCTCTCTGTCGCCCCATTTCTCTGGGGGCGGCTCAGCAGTTTTCTTGCGACCCTTCTTGGGTCTCAGCTGCGAACTACCGCTGGGGCTTGGGGCAGGGAGTAAGCCCTTGTAGATCCACAGGCAGGGAGAGGGACTCAGCTACATAGTTTTTTTTGCTTCCCTCGCTTCCCTGTACCCCTGCACAGTCCAGTCTCACTTTTTGATTTTTCTCACCCACCCTTGTTCCTGCCCTGCTCTCTCACACTCCATTGCGGACTTACGGGGCACTCCCATTGCCCTAGGGCATTTGCGCCTGGGTCACACCCAGCTAGGTGAGCTCCACCCTGCATAGATAGCCCAAGGCTAGGGTAAGGCCTGCTTGCTCTCCTGGGGATACTCCTCAGACTTCTCACCAGGGAGTTCCTGCCTGTGTACCTGGGGACATAAGGCAGCTCAGCCAACACTTATCAATATTCAAACCAATAGCGGGAACTTCAGCCCAGCCTCTGCAACACTGGTGCAGGCAGTCGATCTGCCATCTGGGGCACTCCCCTAATAGGGATGCCACAGGAAGATAAAGTGGTAGGTTAATCCCATAACAAAATCAGCTGTAGGCAGTTCGAAGAAGAATTCCTATAAGTCTTCCAGAGAGAGACTAGAAAATGGCACCTGGTCCCTCAAAAACAACTCAACGCAAACAGCCATCACCCCCAACGACCTCAACGAAAAAACAGGAGAAACAAAAGGCAAAGGAAGAAGATGTCCTGAACATAACAACATACATAGAAGAAGCAGACATTGAGATGCCATACAAAGAAGCTCTCAGAATGGTGCTTGGAGCGATGCAGAATATGAGGGAAACACTACAGAAAAAGGATGAAATGATAAAAGACATATACCAAAGGAAAATACAGGAGCTTGAGGAGCAGGTAACGAAAAACAATAGCAGAATCATGTTCCTTGAGAATCGATTGGAGGAATCAGAGAACCGCATCAGTGGCGTGGAGGACAGCCAAGCAGACTTTAATAAACGTGAACAAAAATCTAATAAGAGCATCAGAGAAGCCGAAGAAAACCTAAGAGCTATGTCTGATGCTATGAAGCGGAACAACATTAGAATTATTGGCCTACCGGAGGAAGACACAACAAAGAAGTCATCTGCAACAATAGCGAGAGAATTCTTGGAGGAAAACTTCCCCAGCCTAATGAATGAAAACCAAGCAACCATCCAGGAGGCTGAAAGAACACCAGCACGACGGGACCTTAAGAAGAAATCACCAAGGCACATAATAGTTAAACTTTCAAACTTTGAGGAAAAGGAGAAAATCATGAGAGCAGCTAGGGAAAAGCAAGCAATCACATATAAAGGTTCCCACATAAGGATATGCTCAGACCTATCAGCAGAAACTATGAAAAAAAGGAGAGTGTGGAGTAACATATTCCAAAAATTGAAAGAAAACAATGCAAATCCAAGAATACTCTACCCAGCCAAATTATCGATCAAGATCGATGGAGAAGTAAAAGTCTTCCCAGACAAGGAAAATCTCAAAAAATACGTTACAACAAACCCAGCCTTACAAAAGATCCTCGCCGACTCAGTATGGGCAGAAGAACAACACTCACCAAGCGCAAATAAGACACCAGCACATAGAACAACCTCACCCAGAGCACAACAAAGAGAAAACAGACCCCAAGATAGCAATGGCTTAAGGATGGAAAGAAGTCAAGAATGATACACACACAAAACACACACTAATGAGAAAGGAAATTAGGAAAACTCCCAACACAAAAAGTATAAAATGGCATCACAGAGTCCGCACATGGAGATAATAACCCTGAATATCAATGGCCTGAACTCAGGCATTAAAAGACTGAGACTAGCAGAATGGCTTAGAAAACACAACCCATCAATTTGCTGCCTACAGGAGACACACCTCAAGGCTACAGACAAAAATAGGCTGAGAATCAAAGGCTGGAGAAGGACCTACCAAGCAAACAGCAACACAAAAAAAGCAGGGGTTGCAAACCTTATCTCGGATAAAATTGACCTCAAAGTGCAAACCATAAAAAGAGATAAGGAGGGACACTATATAATGCTCAAGGGAATGATAGACAATGAACCACTAAGCATTGTAAACATATATTCCCCGAATGAGAGACCAGCTCAATACGTCAACCAAACACTCCAAAAGATTAAGAAAGAAATCAGACTCGACAATTATAGTGGGTGACTTCAACACACCACTCACTGAGAAAGATAGATCACAGGGAAAGAAACTCAACAAGGAGACTAGAGAGCTAAACTCCACAATTAGACAATTTGACCTAATAGATATTTACAGAGCTTTTCATCCAAATACAAAAAATTTCACATTCTTTTCAAGTCCTCACGGCACATATTCGAAGATAGACCACTTGCTGGGACATAAGGCAAATCTACATAAATTCAAGCACATTGAAATAATACAGACCTCTCTCTCTGACCACTGTGCCATAAGACTGGAAATCAACAAAAGGAAGACAAGGAGGGTGAGTGGGTTGGAAAGGGGGAACTGATTACAAGGATCCACATGTGACCTCTTCCCTGGGAGAGGGACAGCAGAGAAGGGGGGAAGGGAGACTCCGGATAGGGCAAGATATGACAAAATAACGATGTATAAATTACCAAGGGCATATGAGGGAGGGGGGAATGGGGAGGGGGGGGGAAGAGGACCTGATGCAAGGGGCTTAAGTGGAGAGCAAATTCTTTGAGAATGATTGGGGCAGGGAATGTATGGATGTGCTTTATACAATTGATGTATGTATATGTATGGATTGTGGTAAGAGTTGTTTGAGTCCCTAATAAAATGTAAAAGAAGAAAAGAGAAAAAAATGATTAGGGCAAAGACTGTACAGATGTGCTTTATACAATTGATGTATGTATATGTATGAACTGTGAAAAGAATTGTATCAGCCCCAATAAATTGTTAAAAAAAATAAGAGCAAATAATTGGAGGATGAATAACTCTCTACTGCAAAAGGAGTGCATACTGGTGCAGATCCGAGACGAAATCAGGAAATTTCTCGAAACCAACGAAAATGGGACACAGCAAAGGCAGTCATCAGAGGAAGGTTCATAGCAATACAAGCACACCTGAGAAAGGAAGAGAGACTCATGACGGATACGCTGACACAAAATTTACAAAAACTAGAGCTGAGTCAGCAGGACAACCCTACTAATAGCAAAAGAAAAGAAATTATAAAAATCAGGGCTGAGATTCAGGAGAGGGAAAATAAAAAAACTATGGAAAAAATTAATATCGCTAAAAGTTGGTTCTTTGAAAAGATAAACAGGATCGATAGACCATTGGCAAACCTAACCAAAGAAAGGAGGGAACAAATCTC